>NC_068443.1:21356570-21666570 GCF_023373465.1 Oncorhynchus keta | reverse complement strand
AATCTCCGTAAGACAAAGATAATGGTGTTCCAAAAAAGGTCCAGTTGCCAGGACCACAAATACAAATTCCATCTAGACACCGTTGCCCTAGAGCACACAACTATACATACCTCAACCGAAACATCAGCGCCACAGGTAACTTCCACAAAGCTGTGAACGAGCTGAGAAACAAGGCAAGAAGGGCCTTCTATGCCATCAAAAGGAACATAAAATGTGACCTACCAATTAGGATCTGGCTAAAAAATACTTGAATCATTTATAGAACCCATTTCCCTATATGGTTGTGAGGTCTGGGGTCCACTCACCAACCAATAATTCACAAAATGGGACAAACACCAAATCGAGACTGTATGCAGAATTCTGTAGAAATATCCTCACTGTACAACGCACAAGTTATGCATGCAGAGCAGAATACCCACTAAGATCAATATCCAGAAAGAAAGCGATTCCCAAACATTCCATAACAAAGCCATCACCTACAGAGAGATGAGCCTGGAGAAGAGCCCCCTAAGATGGCCCTGAATCTCTGTTCACAAACACAACAGACCCCACAGAGCCCCAGGACAGCAACACAATTAGACACAACCAAATTATGAGAAAACAAAAAGCTAATTACGTTACACATTGGGAAGAATAAACCAAAAACAGAGCAAACTAGAATGTTATTTAGCCCTAAACAAAGAGTACATAGTGGCAGAATACCTGACCACAGTGACTGACTTTAATTTAAGGAATGCTTTGACTATGTACAGACTCATAGCCTTGCTATTGAGAAAGGCCGCCGCAGGTAGACGAGGCTCTCAAGAGAAGACAGGTTATGTGACGCTGCCCACAAAATGTGGTGGAAACTGAGCTTCACTTCCTAACCTCCTGCCCAATGTATGACCATATTAGAGACACATATTTCCACCAGATTACACAGATTCACAAAGAATTGGAAAACAAACCCAATGTTGATATATATATGCCATTTAGCAGACGCTTTTATCCAAAGCGACTTACAGTCATGTGTGCATACATTCTACGTATGGGTGGTCCCGGGGATCGAACCCACTACCGTGGCGTTACAAGCGCAAACTGATAAACTCCCATATCTACTGGGTGAAATACCAGTGTGCCACCACAGCAGTAAGGCTTGTGTACTGTTACCAGTGAAGAACAAACACCATATAATAAAATAAAATAAGATCTCCCCAGCAAAAATGTCAAAATTAGTAACAGATTTCTTGAGTTATCTCACTATTTTGAGAAAGTATATACTGGCTACGGCATCTCTAAATAGACAGTACTATTGCCGCTTATTTCCTGTTTTTCAAGTGAAAGGAATATGCCAGCACAGTCGTTCGGTTCGCCTAGCAGAGTTCGGCTAGGCAGCAGCCGAACTGAAACATGCTGGCGCCTTTACACTGTACCACTCAGAGGGGGGTATGTGGCGTAGATGTCTCCCACACTACCTCTCTTAAACAGAGATTTGAATCTAGAACCATCTCTTTCCGCTACACAACTATCTCTGTAGTGTGGTGTAAAGAGGTCCTAAGACAGTTTGTTATAATGACACCCCACTATTCATTTCCATATTATTACACTTCAACTTACATCGTTCACAGAGATGTGATATAAATATAGTTCAAACCACATCATTAAATAGAACACAGTAGTTTTTTTATCACATCTCTATGGCGGAAAAGCTGACAACCCAAGCTATTCTGATTGACAGTTTGTAGCCTATACACTCATCGGTTATCTACTATCCGTGACCTCTTGACTCTTTTACACTAAAGCTGACTAACATCAGATACTGAGCCCAACCCTCCTTAAAGGACAGCCGTCCTCTGTGTGGGAGCAGGTAACAATAATGATATCAATCTCACTGCTTCTCTTACCCTGCCGTTCTCCTGGTAGTTTCAAACAGTCTCCGTTTCTCAGGTAATATTAGACAACAAACAACAGTTGGGTTTCAGCTCAGCCTACGCATATTCACCCTCCACCTAGCAGGGCTGTGATTTTTGGAAAGCGACTTGGTTTCGTTGCACCTGGAGCAATGTTTCCCCAGACACACAGATACACACACACACAAATGCACACACACACTTAATTGGACAGTTAAATTAAGGGGAGACATCTGTGTGTTTTTCCCATTTAAATGGTCCCGATAATGATGTCTGCTCTATCGCTGTGAGAGCTTTCTCTCCAGAGGATGATGGATGGAGACTTTATTCATGTTGCCTCTCACGGAACTGGCTGTGTCTGAATACTGGTTAACTCACATTGGAATCAGTGGCGCATCACAACTGATTGAGCCAATACCGTATGTCTCCCTCTATTTCTCTGTCTCTCTGTCTCTCTGTCTCTCTGTGTCTCTTTCTCTTTCTCTTTCTTTCCATCCACTGTAGCTTGTGCATCTGATATCACGTGACCAAAGTGTGGTACTTCAGGAGAGGACCCTAGTTTGCCTGACACCAAGCCTTGTACAGTCAGAAACCACCACACAAACACCCATTCAAATCAATCACCACACCATCAAACAGACCGTATGTTTCCAATGACATGGAGGACTACACACAACCCGGCCCTGTTCTGAAATTAAACGTTTCCTTTGACCAAAACCTAGAGATGCTAGAATGGAGTCCCAAAACAGCCCCAATGTGTTAAAACCAAGTGATTGACTCTCTCTCTCTCTCAAAGCAGAGATTCACATCCAAGGTTTTATCAGCTCATGGGCTCTGAGACCCAGGAATGTTTCCATTTTCAACATCTCCTTGATAAAGTTTTGCAAAATGTTTCATATGGTTTGTGACGTGCCGATGAAAGGTTGCATTATGCCGATGGCGGAGGGTCGGAGTGTGGCGTTGGGGAGAGAGAGGGGGTGCGCTTTGGGTGTGGAGAACCAGTAAAACAGGAACCTGAAGTCTGGCTCCAGCCTCCAGCCTGGTTCAGCCTGACTGCCACTTTCAGGAAGCGTGAAGCATCAGCCTCTGTCCCCTGCAGCAACAAGAGACCCTGTGTGTGGACCGGACCGGGCACAAGTGGCCTCACCTTCCTGCACAAAGCACAGCCTGTGCTTCCTCACCTTACACACACATGCACGCACACACACACACACGTTGACGCACACACACACCTTTCCCCTTGTCACAGGGTCATACATTTCTGTTCTCCCAGGTTACAAACAGTTGTTTGCTGACAGGCTGTTGACTAGCTGAACAGAGCCTCGGAGCAGAGTTAAGAGATTGAGCCCACATCCCTTTCCCCACATCATACTGATAAAGTGCTGTGATAAGCTGCCTGGTGCTTGTGAAAAGTCCTGCCCCCAGGGCCACACTGAAAGAAAAAGAGACTTGTCTGGAGGAGAGCAGAGAGGGAAACAGGGGAACCGGAGGGATGGGGGAGGGGGGTGGAGAGAACAAGCGAGAGGTGTTGGAGGGAGGATGACGAGGTCTAGGAGTTGTAAAGGTTACAAGAAGCTTAACTCTGTTGATCTACTTGAGTGAGTGCACGTGGGTGGGGTGGGATTTTTGGGGTAGTAGACAACTTTAGGTAACATGATATCCTTGTCTGTCCCACTCCCATTCACAAGGGTGCAATAGCAAAGTTTTTGTGAAAACAAGGAAGAGTTGCCTTCCCTTGCTAGTCGTAGTTAGCTGGCAGACAAGCTAAAAATATAGCAAGTTAGCTAGCATTTTTATCTTCCCACATCTCTGTGTGAAATAATCTGATTTATAATTTTTTTAAATTATTATTAAAAATTATTATTATACTTCCTTGTGTAACCTAAAACATTATCGAAGTTTGATATGCTGCTTGTTTATTCATTCTTATATCATCAAAAAATAGATCATGTTTTGGTCACAGAGTAAAAAAGTACATGGCTAGCAAGTTGGCTACAGCAGGTTCTACCATTTCACAATAGCCTGGAATCACTAGATAATATTTCTAAACAAAATACCTTTTGGATGGATTCTTGTTGTTTGGTTTACTGTTTGAACAGTCGCTGAGGTTATATTTGGTTATCAATGCAAAATAGGCTTATTTGATGAAGAGCCGATGTATCCTATAGATCAGATCAAGGTACCAAGCGACAAAACTGAGGAAGGAATAATACGCCATGTCTCCATTTTCAGGTAGTTAAAAAGTACATGGAATGCCAGAGTGTGCCAAACGCAGCTGCCCCTTTTGTGATGAAAAAGTCAATTGCAACACTCCAAATATGGCTTCTGTGTAGAGATTATAGTAAGATTAAGCCGTATTCGGTTGTAAGAGAGATGTGTGTGTGTGCGTGTGTTAAGACCTGTGTGCATGACAATGTGTGTGCACATCTGAGAGTCTGTGTGTGCGTTCATACCATGAATGAGTATGTGCAAATGCATGTGTATATTGCATTGTAAACTACTTACGCCACCATCTGTGAGTGGTGAGAGGAGTTGTGGTTGGTTGTGTATAAAGGAGATGGGGTGGTTGTGTATAGAAGAGATGGGGATGGTTGTGTATAGAAGAGATGGGGATGGTTGTGTATAGAAGAGATGGGGATGGTTGTGTATAAAGGAGATGGGATGGTTGTGTATAAAGGAGATGGGGATGGTTGTGTATAGAAGAGATGGGGATGGTTGTGTATAAAGGAGATGGGGATGGTTGTATATAAAGGAGATGGGATGGTTGTGTATAGAAGAGATGGGGATGGTTGTGTATAGAAGAGATGGGGATGGTTGTGTATAAAGGAGATGGGATGGTTGTGTATAAAGGAGATGGGGATGGTTGTGTATAGAAGAGATGGGGATGGTTGTGTATAGAAGAGATGGTGATGGTTGTGTATAAAGGAGATGGGGATGGTTGTGTATAGAAGAGATGGGGATGGTTGTGTATAGAGGAGATGGGGATGGTTGTGTATAGAAGAGATGGGGATGGTTGTGTATAGAGGAGATGGGGATGGTTGTGTATAGAAGAGATGGGGATGGTTGTGTATAAAGGAGATGGGATGGTTGTGTATAAAGGAGATGGGGATGGTTGTGTATAGAAGAGATGGGGATGGTTGTGTATAGAAGAGATGGTGATGGTTGTGTATAAAGGAGATGGGGATGGTTGTGTATAGAAGAGATGGGGATGGTTGTGTATAGAGGAGATGGGGATGGTTGTGTATAGAAGAGATGGGGATGGTTGTGTATAAAGGAGATGGGGATGGTTGTGTATAGAGGAGATGGGGATGGTTGTGTATAAAGGAGATGGTTGTGTATAGAGGAGATGGGGATGGTTGTGTATAAAGGAGATGGGGATGGTTGTGTATAGAGGAGATGGGGATGGTTGTGTATAGAGGAGATGGGGGTGGTTGTGTATAAAGGAGATGGGATGGTTGTGTATAAAGGAGATGGGGATGGTTGTGTATAGAAGAGATGGGGATGGTTGTGTATAGAAGAGATGGTGATGGTTGTGTATAAAGGAGATGGGGATGGTTGTGTATAGAAGAGATGGGGATGGTTGTGTATAGAGGAGATGGGGATGGTTGTGTATAAAGGAGATGGGGATGGTTGTGTATAGAAGAGATGGGGATGGTTGTGTATAGAAGAGATGGGGATGGTTGTGTATAGAAGAGATGGGGATGGTTGTGTATAAAGGAGATGGGGATGGTTGTGTATAGAAGAGATGGGGATGGTTGTGTATAGAATAGATGGGGATGGTTGTGTATAGAAGAGATGGGGATGGTTGTGTATAGAAGAGATGGGTATGGTTGTGTATAGAAGAGATGGGGATGGTTGTGTATAAAGGAGATGGTTTTATATAAAGGAGATGGGGATGGTTGTGTATAGAAGAGATGGTGATGGTTGTGTATAGAAGAGATGGGGATGGTTGTGTATAGAAGAGATGGGGATGGTTATGTATAAAGGAGATGGGGTAGTTGTGTATAGAAGAGATGGGGATGGTTGTGTATAGAAGAGATGGGGATGGTTGTGTATAAAGTAGATGGTTGTATATAAAGGAGATGGGGTGGTTGTGTATAGAAGACATGGGGATGGTTGTGTATAGAAGAGATGGGGATGGTTGTGTATAAAGTAGATGGTTGTATATAAAGGAGATGGGGATGGTTGTGTAAAGAAGAGATGGGGATGGTTGTGTATAGAAGAGATGGGGATGGTTCTGTATAGAGGAGATGGGGATGGATGTGTATAGAAGAGATGGTTGTATATAAAGGAGATGGGGTGGTTGTGTATAGAAGAGATGGGGATGGTTGTGTATAGAAGAGATGGGGATGGTTGTGTATAGAAGAGATGGGGATGGTTCTGTATAGAGGAGATGGTTGTGTATAGAGGAGATGGGGATGGTTGTGTATAGAAGAGATGGGGATGGTTCTGTATAGAGGAGATGGTGGTGTATAGAGGAGATGAGGATGGTTGTGTATAGAGGAGATGGGGTGGTTGTGTATAGAAGAGATGGGGATGGTTGTGTATAGAAGAGATGGGGATGGTTGTGTATAAAGTAGATGGTTGTATATAAAGGAGATGGGGATGGTTGTGTAAAGAAGAGATGGGGATGGTTGTGTATAGAAGAGATGGGGATGGTTCTGTATAGAGGAGATGGGGATGGATGTGTATAGAAGAGATGGTTGTATATAAAGGAGATGGGGTGGTTGTGTATAGAAGAGATGGGGATGGTTGTGTATAGAAGAGATGGGGATGGTTGTGTATAAAGTAGATGGTTGTATATAAAGGAGATGGGGATGGTTGTGTAAAGAAGAGATGGGGATTGTTGTGTATAGAAGAGATGGGGATGGTTCTGTATAGAGGAGATGGGGATGGATGTGTATAGAAGAGATGGTTGTATATAAAGGAGATGGGGTGGTTGTGTATAGAAGAGATGGGGATGGTTGTGTATAGAAGAGATGGGGATGGTTGTGTATAGAAGAGATGGGGATGGTTCTGTATAGAGGAGATGGTTGTGTATAGAGGAGATGGGGATGGTTGTGTATAGAAGAGATGGGGATGGTTCTGTATAGAGGAGATGGTTGTGTATAGAGGAGATGAGGATGGTTGTGTATAGAGGAGATGGGGATGGTTGTGTATAGAAGAGATGGGGATGGTTGTGTATAAAGGAGATGGTTGTGCATAGAGGAGATGAGGATGGTTGTGTATAGAGGAGATGGGGTGGTTGTGTATAGAAGAGATGGGGATGGTTGTGTATAGAATAGATGGGGATGGTTGTGTATAATGGGGATGGTTGTGTATAGAGGAGATGGGGATGGTTGTGTATAGAGGAGATGGTTGTGTATAGAAGAGATGGGGATGGTTCTGTATAGAGGAGATGGGGATGGTTCTGTATAGAGGAGATGGGGATGGTTGTGTATAAAGGAGATGGGGATGGTTGTGTATAGAAGAGATGGGGATGGTTGTGTATAGAAGAGATGGGGATGGTTGTGTATAAAGGAGATGGGGATGGTTGTGTATAGAAGAGATGGGGATGGTTGTGTGTAGAGGAGATGGGGATGGTTGTGTATAAAGGAGATGGGGATGGTTGTGTATAGAAGAGATGGGTATGGTTGTGTATAGAGGAGATGGGGGTGGTTGTGTATAAAGGAGATGGGGATGGTTGTGTATAGAGGAGATGGGGATGGTTGTGTATAAAGGAGATGGGGCAGTTGTGTATAGAAGAGATGGGGATGGTTGTGTATAGAAGAGATGGGGATGGTTGTGTATAGAGGAGATGGGGATGGTTGTGTATAGAAGAGATGGGTATGGTTGTGTATAAAGGAGATGGGGATGGTTGTGTATAAAGGAGATGGGGATGGTTGTGTATAGAGGAGATGGGGATGGTTGTGTATAGAGGAGATGGGTATGGTTGTGTATAAAGGAGAGGGTTGTGTATAAAGGAGATGGTGATGGTTGTGTATAAAGAAGATGGGGATGGTTGTGTGTAAAGGAGATGGGGATGGTTGTGTATAAAGGAGATGGTGATGGTTGTGTATAGAAGAGATGGGGATGGTTGTGTATAGAAGAGATGGGGATGGTTGTGTATAAAGTAGATGGTTGTATATAAAGGAGATGGGGATGGTTGTGTAAAGAAGAGATGGGGATGGTTGTGTATAGAAGAGATGGGGATGGTTCTGTATAGAGGAGATGGGGATGGATGTGTATAGAAGAGATGGTTGTATATAAAGGAGATGGGGTGGTTGTGTATAGAAGAGATGGGGATGGTTGTGTATAGAAGAGATGGGGATGGTTGTGTATAGAAGAGATGGGGATGGTTCTGTATAGAGGAGATGGTTGTGTATAGAGGAGATGGGGATGGTTGTGTATAGAAGAGATGGGGATGGTTCTGTATAGAGGAGATGGTTGTGTATAGAGGAGATGAGGATGGTTGTGTATAGAGGAGATGGGGTGGTTGTGTATAGAAGAGATGGGGATGGTTGTGTATAAAGGAGATGGTTGTGCATAGAGGAGATGAGGATGGTTGTGTATAGAGGAGATGGGGTGGTTGTGTATAGAAGAGATGGGGATGGTTGTGTATAGAATAGATGGGGATGGTTGTGTATAAAGGAGATGGTTGTGTATAGAGGAGATGAGGATGGTTGTGTATAGAAGAGATGGGGATGGTTGTGTATAGAGGAGATGGGGATGGTTGTGTATAGAGGAGATGGGGATGGTTGTGTATAAAGGAGATGGGGATGGTTGTGTATAGAAGAGATGGGGATGGTTGTGTATAGAAGAGATGGGGATGGTTGTGTATAAAGGAGATGGGGATGGTTGTGTATAGAAGAGATGGGGATGGTTGTGTATAGAGGAGATGGGGATGGTTGTGTATAGAGGAGATGGGGATGGTTGTGTATAGAAGAGATGGGATGGTTGTGTATATAGAGGAGATAGGAGGGGGATGGTTATATAGAGGAGATGGGGATGGTTGTGTATAGTGGAGATGGGGATGGTTGTGTATAGAGGAGATGGGGATGGTTGTGTATAGAAGAGATGGGGATGGTTGTGTATAGAAGAGATGGGGATGGTTGTGTATAGAGGAGATGGGGATGGTTGTGTATAGAGGAGATGGGGATGGTTGTGTATAGAGGAGATGGGGATGGTTGTGTATAGAGGAGATGGGGATGGTTGTGTATAGAGGAGATGGGGATGGTTGTGTATAGAGGAGATGGGATGGGGTATAGAGGAGATGGTTGTGTATAAAGAGATGGGGGGTTGTGTATAAAGGAGATGGGGATGGTTGTGTATAAAGAAGATGGGGATGGTTGTGTATAAGGAGATGGGGATGGTTGTGTATAGAGGAGATGGGGGGATGGAGATGGGGTGTATAGAGGAGATGGGGATGGTTGTGTATAGAAGAGATGGGGATGGTTGTGTATAGAGGAGATGGGGATGGTTGTGTATAGAAGAGATGGGGATGGTTGTGTATAGAAGAGATGGGGATGGTTGTGTATAGAGGAGATGGGGATGGTTGTGTATAGAGGAGATGGGGATGGTTGTGTATAGAGGAGATGGGGATGGTTGTGTATAGAGGAGATGGGGATGGTTGTGTATAGAGGAGATGGGGATGGTTGTGTATAGAGGAGATGGGGATGGTTGTGTATAGAGGAGATGGGGATGGTTGTGTATAGAAGAGATGGGGATGGTTGTGTATAGAAGAGATGGGGATGGTTGTGTATAGAGGAGATGGGGATGGTTGTGTATAGAAGAGATGGGGATGGTTGTGTATAGAAGAGATGGGGATGGTTGTGTATAGAGGAGATGGGGATGGTTGTGTATAGAGGAGATGGGGATGGTTGTGTATAGAGGAGATGGGGATGGTTGTGTAGAGAGGAGATGGGGATGGTTGTCTATAGAGGAGATGGTGATGGTTGTGTATTGAGGAGATGGGGACGGTTGTGTATAGTGGAGATGGGGATGGTTGTGTATAGTGGAGATGGGGATGGTTATAGAGGAGATGGGGATGGTTATAGAGGAGATGGGGATGGTTATAGAGGAGATGAGGATGGTTATAGAGGAGATGGGGATGGTTATAGAGGAGATGGGGATGGTTGTGTATAGAGGAGATGGGGATGGTTATAGAGGAGATGGGGATGGTTATAGAGGAGATGGGGATGGTTATAGAGGAGATGTAGATGGTTATAGAGGAGATAGTGATAGTTATAGAGGAGATGTTGATGGTTGTAGAGGAGATGGGGGTGGTTGTGTATAGAGGAGATGGGGATGGTTATAGAGGAGATAAGGATGGTTATAGAGGAGATGGGGATGGTTGTGTATTGAGGAGATGAGGATGGTTGTGTATAGAGGAGATGGGGATGGTTGTGTATAGAGGAGATGGGGATGGTTGTGTATAGAGGAGATGGGGATGGTTGTGTATAGAGGAGATGGGGATGGTTATAGAGGAGATGGGGATGGTTATAGAGGAGATGGGGATGGTTATAGAGGAGATGGGGATGGTTATAGAGGAGATAGGGGTGGTTGTGTATATAGGAGATGGGGATGGTTGTAGAGGAGATTGGGATGGTTGTGTATGGAGGAGATTGTGATGGTTGTGTATAGAGGAGATGGGGACGGTTATAGAGGAGATGGTGATGGTTATAGAGGAGATGGGGATGGTTATAGAGGAGATGGGGATGGTTATAGAGGAGATAAGGATGGTTATAGAGGAGATGGGGATGGTTGTGTATAGAAGAGATGGGGATGGTTGTGTATAGAGGAGATGAGGATGGTTGTGTATAGAGGAGATGGGGATGGTTGTGTATAGAGGAGATGGGGACGGTTGTGTATAGAGGAGATGGGGATGGTTGTGTATAGAGGAGATGGGGATGGTTATAGAGGAGATAAGAGATAGAGGAGATGGGGATGGTTATAGAGGAGATGGGATGGATGGTTATAGATGAGATGGGGATGGTTATAGAGGAGATGGGGTGGTTGTGTTATAGAGGAGATGGGGATGGTTATAGAGGAGATGGGGATGTTGTGTATAGAGGAGATGGGATGGTTATAGAGGAGATGGGGATGGTTATAGAGGAGATGGGGATGGTTATAGAGGAGATGGGGATGGTTATAGAGGAGATGGATGGGGATGGTTATAGAGGAGATGGGGGTGGTTGTGTATAGAGGAGATGGGGATGGTTATAGAGAAGATGGGGATGGTTATAGAGGAGATAGTGATGGTTATAGAGGAGATGGTGATGGTTATAGAGGAGATGGGGGTGGTTGTGTATAGAGGAGATGGGGATGGTTGTGTATAGAGGAGATGGGGATGGTTGTTATAGAGGAGATGGGGATGGTTATAGAGGAGATGGGGATGGTTATAGAGGAGATGGGGATGGTTATAGAGGAGATGGGGATGGTTATAGAGGAGATGGGGATGGTTATAGAGGAGATGGGGGTGGTTGTGTATAGAGGAGATGGGGATGGTTATAGAGGAGATGGGGATGGTTATAGAGGAGATGGGGATGGTTATAGAGGAGATGGGGATGGTTATAGAGGAGATAGTGATGGTTATAGAGGAGATGGGGATGGTTATAGAGGAGATGGGGATGGTTGTTATAGAGGAGATGGGGATGGTTATAGAGGAGATGGGGATGGTTATAGAGGAGATGGGGATGGTTGTGTATAGAAGAGATGGGGATGGTTGTGTATAGAGGAGATGAGGATGGTTGTGTATAGACAAGATGGGGATGGTTGTGTATAGAGGAGATGGGGATGGTTGTGTATAGAGGAGATGGGGATGGTTGTGTATAGAGGAGATGGGGATGGTTATAGAGGAGATAAGGATGGTTATAGAGGAGATGGGGATGGTTATAGAGGAGATGGGGATGGTTATAGAGGAGATAGGGGTGGTTGTGTATATAGGAGATGGGGATGGTTGTAGAGGAGATTGGGATGGTTGTGTATGGAGGAGATTGTGATGGTTGTGTATAGAGGAGATGGGGACGGTTATAGAGGAGATGGTGATGGTTATAGAGGAGATGGGGATGGTTATAGAGGAGATGGGGATGGTTATAGAGGAGATGGGGATGGTTATAGAGGAGATGGGGGTGGTTGTGTATAGAGGAGATGGGGATGGTTATAGAGAAGATGGGGATGGTTATAGAGGAGATAGTGATGGTTATAGAGGAGATGGTGATGGTTATAGAGGAGATGGGGATGGTTATAGAGGAGATGGGGATGGTTGTGTATAGTGGAGATGGGGATGGTTATAGAGGAGATGGGGATGGTTATAGAGGAGATGGGGATGGTTATAGAGGAGATGGGGATGGTTATAGAGGAGATGGGGATGGTTATAGAGGAGATGGGGTTGGTTGTGTATATAGGAGATGGGGATGGTTATAGAGGAGATTGGGATGGTTGTGTATGGAGGAGATTGTGATGGTTGTGTATAGAGGAGATGGGGACGGTTATAGAGGAGATGGTGATGGTTATAGAGGAGATGGGGATGGTTATAGAGGAGATGGGGATGGTTATAGAGGAGATGGAGATGGTTATAGAGGAGATAGTGATGGTTATAGAGGAGATGGTGATGGTTATAGAGGAGATGGGGTGGTTGTGTATAGAGGAGATGGGGATGGTTATAGAGGAGATAAGGATGGTTATAGAGGAGATGGGGATGGTTGTGTATAGAGGAGATGGGGATGGTTGTGTATAGAGGAGATGGGGATGGTTGTGTATAGAGGAGATGGGGATGGTTGTGTATAGAGGAGATGGGGATGGTTGTGTATAGAGGAGATGGGGATGGTTATAGAGGAGATAAGGGTGGTTATAGAGGAGATGGGGATGGTTATAGAGGAGATGGGGATGGTTATAGAGGAGATAGGGGTGGTTGTGTATATAGGAGATGGGGATGGTTGTGTATAGTAGAGATGGGGATGGTTGTGTATAGAGGAGATGGGGATGGTTGTGTATAGAAGAGATGGGGATGGTTATAGAGAGATGGTGATGATGGGGATGGTTATAGAGGAGATGGGGATGGTTATAGAGGAGATGGGGATGGTTATAGAGGAGATGGGGGTGGTTATAGAGGAGATAAGGATGGTTATAGAGGAGATGGGGATGGTTATAGAGGAGATAGTGATGGTTATAGAGGAGATGGTGATGGTTATAGAGGAGATGGGGTTGGTTATAGAGGAGATGGGGATGGTTGTTATAGAGGAGATGGGGATGGTTGTGTATAGAGGAGATGGGGATGGTTATAGAGGAGATGGGGATGGTTATAGAGGAGATGGGGATGGTTATAGAGGAGATAGGGGGTGGTTGTGTATATAGGAGATGGGGATGGTTGTAGAGGAGATTGGGATGGTTGTGTATGGAGGAGATTGTGATGGTTGTGTATAGAGGAGATGGGGATGGTTATATAGGAGATGGGGGTGGTATAGAGGAGATGGGGATGGTTATAGAGGAGATGGGGATGGTTATAGAGGAGATAGGGATGGTTATAGAGGAGATGGTGATGGTTATAGAGGAGATGGGGGTGGTTGTGTTATAGAGGAGATGGGGATGGTTATAGATGGTTGTGTATAGAGATGGGGATGGTTATAGAGGAGATAGTGATGTATAGAGGAGATGGTGATGGTTATAGAGGAGATGGGGATGGTTGTGTATAGAGGAGATGGGGATGGTTGTGTATAGAGGAGATAGGGAGATGGGGATGTTATAGAGAGATGGGGATGGTTATATAGGAGATGGGGATGGTTATAGAGGAGATGAGGAGTTATAGAGGAGATGGGGATGGTTATAGAGGAGATGGGGATGGTTATAGAGATGGGGATGGTTATAGAGGAGATTGGGAGTGTATAGAGGAGATGGGGATTGTGTATAGAGGAGATGGGGATGGTTATAGAGGAGATGGGGATGGTTATAGAGGAGATGGGGATGGTTATAGAGGAGATGGGGGTGGTTGTGTATAGAGGAGATGGGGATGGTTATAGAGGAGATGGGGATGGTTATAGAGGAGATGGGGATGGTTATAGAGGAGATGGAGATGGTTATAGAGGAGATGGGGGTGGTTGTGTATAGAGGAGATGGGGATGGTTATAGAGGAGATAAGGATGGTTATAGAGGAGATGGGGATGGTTGTGTATAGAAGAGATGGGGATGGTTGTGTATAGAGGAGATGAGGATGGTTGTGTATAGAGGAGATGGGGATGGTTATAGAGGAGATGGGGATGGTTGTGTATAGAGGAGATGGGGATGGTTATAGAGGAGATAAGGATGGTTATAGAGGAGATGGGGATGGTTATAGAGGAGATGGGGATGGTTATAGAGGAGATGGGGGTGGTTGTGTATAGAGGAGATGGGGATGGTTATAGAGGAGATAGGGATGGTTATAGAGGAGATGGGGATGGTTATAGAGGAGATGGGGATGGTTTATAAAGGAGATGGAGATGGTGTTATAGAGGGATGGGATGGTTATAGAGGAGATGGGGTGGTTGTATATAAGAGATGGGGAGATGGGTGATGGTTGTGTATAGAGAGATGGGGATGGTTGTGTATAGAGGAGATGGGGATGGTGTATAGATAGAGGAGATGGGGATGGTTGTAGATGGGAGATTGTGATGGTTGTGTATAGAGGAGATGGGGGTTATAGAGGAGATAGATGGTTATAGAGAGATGGGGATGGTTATAGAGGAGATGGGGATGGTTATAGTATAGATAGATGGGGATGGTTATAGAGGAGATGGGGATGGTTATAGAGGAGATGGGGATGGTTATAGAGGAGATGGGAATGTTGTTATAGAGGAGATGTGGGATGGTTGTGTTTATAGGAGATGGGGATGGTTATATAGTGGAGATGGGATGGTTGTGTATGGAGGAGATTGTGATGGTGTATAGAGTAGATGGGGATGGTTATAGAGGAGATGGTGATGGTTATAGAGGAGATGGGGATGGTTATAGAGGAGATGGGGATGGTTATAGAGGAGATAGGGGTGGTTGTGTATAGAGGAGATGGTGATGGTTATAGAGGAGATTGGGATGGTTGTGTATGGAGGAGATTGTGATGGTTGTGTATAGAGGAGATGGGGACGGTTATAGAGGAGATGGTGATGGTTATAGAGGAGATGGGGATGGTTATAGAGGTGATGGGGATGGTTATAGAGGAGATAAGGATGGTTATAGAGGAGATGGGGATGGTTATAGAGGAGATGGGGATGGTTATAGAGGAGATGAGAATGGTTATAGAGGAGATGTGGGTGGTTGTGTTTATAGGAGATGGGGATGGTTATAGAGGAGATTGGGATGGTTGTGTATGGAGGAGATTGTGATGGTTGTGTATAGAGTAGATGGGGACGGTTATAGAGGAGATGGTGATGGTTATAGAGAAGATGGGGATGGTTATAGAGGAGATGGGGATGGTTATAGAGGAGATGGGGGTGGTTGTGTATAGGAGATGGGGATGGTTATAGAGGAGATGGGGATGTTATAGAGGAGATAGTATTGGTTATAGAGGAGATGGTGATGGTTATAGAGGAGATGGGGGTGGTTGTGTATAGAGGAGATGGGGATGGTTATAGAGGAGATGGGGTTGCTTATAGAGGAGATAGTGATGGTTATAGAGGAGATAGTATTGGTTATAGAGGAGATGGTGATGGTTATAGAGGAGATGGGGGTGGTTGTGTATAGAGGAGATGGGGATGGTTATAGAGGAGATGGGGGTGGTTGTGTATAGAAGAGTGTATGGAGGAGACAGACAGGAGGTTTAACTGCTACGTGTGGGGTAGAGGGGATCTAGCTCTTGCTGTGTCATGTGTTTATGTTGACTAATGAGCTAATTACCCAGACCATAATCTTCCCAACGTGTCATTTCACAGGAATGCTGCAGCTAGCAGTCAAACACTCACTGCAGATTACGGGTCATTTCCTGACAGTCAGGAGCAGACTACCAGAGTTGTAATTCCTCCACACACACCAGGCGCTAAACCAACCAATCAACCAACCACGTCGCCAATGCTGCCTGCTGCACCCTCTCCACTTGTCTCCCATTTACTAATGCCAAGAACTGGGCTTTTGATGTAGTAGTGAGTTTGAATGGGGAAAGTGTCTTGCCAAAAGTCATGGCATAGGACGTTGACTGAATCGGATTTTAATGTTTTGTCTTTCATTGAAGACATGATGTTTACCTTCAACATGGTTTCATTTTTTCGATTCATATTATTAAAGTGTAATTAAAAATTAAAAAAGAAAGAAAGAAAGGAAGCCGATTCGCAACACAATTGATATGCTGAGGTCTTTATCCCCTTATCCAGAGGAGTACCTCGAAGGAGGTATTAATAGGGAGTTTAGTAAAATCTCATACCCTCCTCAGCCCCCCAAACCCTACCCTCCTCAGCCCCTCCAACCCAACCAACCTCGGCCCCTCTACACCCTACCCTCCTCAGCCCCCCTAACCCCTACCCTTCTCAGCCACTGTACCCCTACCCTCCTCAGCCCCCCTACCCCCTTCCCTCCTCAGCCCCTCTACCTTCCTCAGCCCGCCTGACCTCCTCAGCCCCCTACCCTCCTCAGCCCCCTACCCCTACCCTCCTCAGCCCCCCAACCCCTACCCTCCTCAGCCCCCTACCCCCTACCCTCCTCAGCCCCCTACCCTCCTCAGCCCCCTAATCCCTACCCTCCTCCGCCTCTGTACCACTACCCTCCTCAGCCCCCCTACCCTCCTCAGCCCCTCTACCCTCCTCAGCCACTCTACCCTCCTCAGCCCCCCTAATCCCTACCCTCCTCAGCCTCTGTACCCCTACCCTCCTCAGCCCCCTACCCTCCTCAGCCCCTCTACCTTCCTCAGCCCCCCTACCCTCCTCAGCCACTCTACCCTCCTCTGCCCCCTATCCCGCACCCCCTACTCCCTACCCTCCTCTCAGCCCCCTTGCCGCCTATCCTTCTCAGCCCCCTACCCCCTACCCTCCCTCAGCCCCTCTACCCTACTCAGCCCCCCCCTACCCTCCTCTGCCGCCCTACCCCCTACCCCTCTACCCCCTACCCTCCTCAGCCCCGCACCTACCTCTCCTCAGCCCCCCTACCCTCCTCAGCCCCTCTCAGCCCCCCTCCATCTGCCCCCTACCCTCCTCAGCCCCCTACCCTCCTCAGCCCCCCTACCCTCCTCTGCCCCCTACCCCCTACCCCTCTACCCCTACCTTCCTCAGTCCCTCTACCCCCTACCCTCCCTCAGCCCCTCTACCTTCCTCAGCCCGCCTGACCTCCTCAGCCCCCTACCCTCTTCAGCCCCCTACCCCCTACCCTCCTCAGCCCCCCTAATCCCTACCCTCCTCAGCCTCTGTACCCCTACCCTCCTCAGCCCGCCTACCCTCCTCAGCCCCCTAATCTCTACCTTCCTCAGCCCCCCTACCCTCCTCAGCCACTCTACCATCCTCTGCCCCTATCCCCTACCCCCTACTCCCTACCCTCCTCTCAGCCCCCTTGCCGCCTATCCTTCTCAGCCCCCTACCCCCTACCCTCCTCAGCCCCTCTACCTTCCTCAGCCCCCCTACCCCCTACCCTCCTCAGCCTCTCTACCCCCTACCCTCCTCAGTCTCTCTACCCCCTACCCTACTCAGCCCCCTACCCACCACCCTCCTCAGCCCCTCTACCCCCTACCCTCCTCAGCCTCTCTACCCCCTACCCTCCTCAGCCCCCCTACCCCCTACCCTCCTCAGCCCCTCTACCCCCTACCCTCCTCAGCCTCTCTACCCCCTACCTTCCTCAGTCCCTCTATCCCCTACCCTACTCAGCCCCCCTACCCACCACCCTCCTCAGCCCCTCTAGCCCCCCCCTACCCTCCTCAGCCTCTCTACCCCTACCCTCCTACCCCCTACCCTCCTCAGCCCCCTACCCCTACCCTCCTCAGCCCCTCTACCCCCTACCCTCCTCAGCCTCTCTACCCCCTACCTTCCTCAGTCCCTCTATCCCCTACCCTCCTCAGCCCCTCTACCCTATCCCCCTCAGCCCCCCTCAGCCCCTCTACAGCCCCTCTACCCCCTACCCTCCTCAGTCCCTCTACCCTTCTAGCCCCCCTACCCCCTACCCTCAGGCCCCCCTACCCTACTCACCCACCTCCCCCACCCTCCTCAGCCTTTCTACACCCCCCTCTTACCCCCTACCCTCCTCAGCCCCCTACCCCTACCCTCCTCAGCCCCTCTACCCCTACCCTCCTCAGCCACCCTACCCCCTCTACCCCTACCTTCCTCAGCCCCCTACCCCTACCATCCTAGCCCTCCTACACCCCCTCCTACCCTACCCCTCCTCAGCCCCCACCCCTACCCTCCTCATCCCCTCTACCCCCTACCCTCCTCAGCCCCCTACCCCCTACCCTCCTCAGCCCCTACCCCTACCAACCTCAGCCCCCTACCCCCTACCCTCCTCAGCCCCTCTCTACCCCCTACCCTCCTCAGTCTCTCTACCCCCTACCCTACTCAGCCCCCTACCCCTACCCTCCTCAGCCCTCTACCCCTACCTTCCTCAGTCCCTCTACCCCCTACCCTCCTCAGCCCCCTACCCTACCCTACTTATCCCTCCTACCGCCTACCCTCCTCAGCCCCTCTACCCCCTACCCTCCTCAGCCTCCTCTACCCCCCTACCCCCTACCCCCCCCTCCTCAGCCCCTACCCCTCCTCAGCCCCTCTACCCCCTACCCTCCTCAGCCTCTCTACCCCCTACTTTCCTCAGTCCCTCTATCCCCTACCCTCCTCAGCCCCTCTACCCTACTTATCCCTCCTACCGCCTAACCTCCTCAGCCCCCCTACCCCCTACCCTCCTCAGCCTATCTACCCCCTACCTTCCTCAGTCCCTCTACCCTTCTCAGCCCCCCTACCCCCTACCCTCAGCAGCCCCTCTACCCTACTCAGCCCACCTCCCCCTACCCTCCTCAGCCTTTCTACAACCTACCCTCTTCAGCCCCCCTACCCTCCTCAGCCCTCCTCCCCCTACCTTCCTCAGCCCTTCTACACCCTACCCTCTTCAGCCACCCTACCCTCCTCATTACCTCTACCTTACTCAGCCCCCCTACCCCCTACCCTCCTTAGCCCCCCTACACCCTACCCTCCTTAGCCCCCTACCCCCTACCCTCCTCAGCCCCCCTACCCCTACCCTCCTCAGCCCCTCTACCCCCTACCCTCCTCAGCCTCTCTACCCCCTTCCCTCCTCAGCCCCCCTACCCCTACCAACCTCAGCCCCTCTACCCCCTACCCTCCTCAGCACCCTCTACCCTACTCAGCTCCCCTACCCCCTACCATCCTCAGACCCTCTAGCCTCTACCCTCCTCAGCCCCCTAGCCCCTACCATCCTCAGCCCCCTACCCCTACCCTCCTCAGCCCTGCTTCCCCTTACGCTCCTCAGCCCCTCTACCCCTACCCTCCTCAGCCTCTCTACCCCCTACCCTACTCAGCCCCCTACCCTCCTCAGCCCCCCTACCCCCTACCCTCCTCTGCCCCCCTACCTCCTACCCTCCTCAGCCCCTCTACCCCCTACCCTCCTCAGCCTCCCTACCCCCTACCCTCCTCAGCCCCTCTACCCTACTCAGCTCCCCTACCCCCTACCATCCTCAGACCCTCTAGCCCCTACCCTCCTCAGCTCCCTAGCCCCTACCATCCTCAGCCCCCTACCCCTACCCTCCTCAGCCCTGCTTCCCCTTACGCTCCTCAGCCCCTCTACCCCCTACCCTCCTCAGCCCCTCTTCCCCCTACCCTCCTCAGCCCCCCTACACCTACCCTCCTCAGCCCCCCACCCCCTACCCTCCTCAGCCCCCACCCCTACCCTCCTCTGCCCCCCTACCCCTACCCTCCTCAGCCCCCCACCCCCTATCCTCCTCAGCCCCCACCCCCTACCCTACTCTGCCCACCTGTGTAGTCCCCTTCCTGCTGCTCATCAATCACTTCTCAAATTCCAATGCTGCCCCTCCTCCCCTACCCTCCTCCAGCCTTTCTACCCTCAATGAACGAATCAAACAACAAGGTCCCTAGAAACCCTTTCAGCCCCCCATAAAGCAAACCTTCAGATTTTTTGTTTTATTTTTACCCTAAAAGTGTGGTTTGGTCAGCCCACCTATGTTATTTTTCCTCCTCAGTGTTGGACAGAGATCTTATAATATGTTATATTTCATTCAGTGGTGTTACCCTCTTATAATATGTTATCCTCCCCATTCCTGGTGTTGGACAGCCCTTCTAATACCCTACCCTCTTCAGCCACCCTACCCTCCTCATTATGTTTCATTCTATTTTACTCAGTGGTGTTGGACTCCCTTATAATCCTTATTTTTCATTCTGTGGTGTTGGACAGAGATCTTATAATCCTTATTTTTCATTCTGTGGTGTTACCCTTATAATATGCCCCCTATTTCATTCAGTGGTGTTCAGATCTTATAATACCCCCTATTTCATTCTGTGGTGTTCAGAGATCTTATAATATGTTATATTTCATTCAGTGGTGTTGGACAGAGATCTTATAATCAGTTATATTTCATTCAGTGGTGTTGGACAGAGATCTTATAATATGTTATATTTCATTCATGTTCAGATCCCTAATAGTTATATTTCATTCTGTGGTGTTCATCTTATAATAGTTATATTTCATTCCTCAGAGATCTTATAATATGTTATTTTTCATTCAGCCCTGCTTGGACAGAGATCTTATAATATGTTATTTTTCATTCTGTGGTGTTCAGAGATCTTATAATATGTTATTTTTCATTCAGTGGTGTTCTAGAGATCTTATAATATGTTATTTTTCATTCTTTGGTGTTGGACAGAGATCTTATAATATGTTATTTTTCATTCTGTGGTCCTCTGATCTTATAATATGTTATTTTTCATTCAGTGGTGTTGGACAGAGATCTTATAATATGTTATTTTTCATTCTGTGGTGTTGGACAGAGATCTTATAATATGTTATGTTTCATTCTGTGGTGTTGACAGAGATCCTCCTCATTTTTCCCCTCTACCCTACAGAGATCTTATATATGTTACCATCCTCAGATCTTATAATATGCCCCTTTTTCATTCAGCTCCCTAGATCTTATAATATGTTATTTTTCATTCAGTGGTGTTGGACAGAGATCTTATAATAGTTATTTTTCATTCTGTGGTCCTGGACAGAGATCTTATAATATGTTATTTTTCATTCTGTGGTGTTCCTCAGCCCTTATTCCCCCTATTTTTCATTCCTCCTCAGAGATCTTATAATATGTTATTTTTCATTCTGTGGTGTTCCTAGAGATCTTATAATATGTTATTTTTCATTCAGCCCCCATCTTATAATATGTTATTTTTCATTCTGCAGAGATCTTATAATATGTTATATTTCATTCCTGTTCAGAGATCTTATAATATGTTATATTTCATTCCTCCTCAGAGATCTTATAATATGTTATTTTTCATTCTGTGGTGTTGGACAGAGATCTTATAATATGTTATTTTTCATTCAGTGGTGTTGCCCATCTTATAATATGTTATATTTCATTCCTGTTGCAGAGATCTTATAATATGTTATTTTCATTCAGTGGTGTTCAGAGATCTTATAATATGTTATTTTTCATGCTGTTGGTGTTGGACAGAGATCTTATAATATGTTATTTTTCATTCAGTGGTGTTGGACAGAGATCTTATAATATGTTATTTTTCATTCTGTTTTACACCAACTTATAATACGTTATATTTCATTCAGTGGTGTTATTTTTCATTCTGTGGTGTTGACAGAGGTTATTTTTCATTCAGTGGTACCAAGACATTCAGTGTAGAAAGAATTTATAATATTTTTTTCATTCATAAGAGATCTTATAAAACTCTTCAGATCTTATTTGTTTTATTCTTTTTATCTTATAAAAGTGTCATTTTGGTGTTGCAGAGATCTTATAATATGTTATTTTTCATAGAGATCTTATAATATGTTATTTTTCATTCTGTGGTGTTGGACAGAGATCTTATAATATGTTATATTTCATTCTGTGGTGTTGGACAGAGATCTTATAATATGTTATATTTCATTCTGTGGTGTTGGACAGAGATCTTATAATATGTTATTTTTCATTCTGTGGTGTTGGACAGAGATCTTATAATATGTTATTTTTCATTCTGTGGTGTTGGACAGAGATCTTATAATATGTTATTTTTCATTCTGTGGTGTTGGACAGAGATCTTATAATATGTTATTTTTCATTCAGTGGTGTTGGACAGAGATCTTATAATATGTTATTTTTCATTCTGTGGTGTTGGACAGAGATCTTATAATATGTTATATTTCATTCTGTGGTGTTGGACAGAGATCTTATAATATGTTATATTTCATTCTGTGGTGTTGGACAGAGATCTTATAATATGTTATTTTTCATTCAGTGGTGTTGGACAGAGATCTTATAATATGTTATTTTTTTCATTCTTATAATATGTGGTGTTGGACAGAGATCTTATAATATGTTATTTTTCATTCTGTGGTGTTGGACAGAGATCTTATAATATGTTATTTTTCATTCAGTGGTGTTGGACAGAGATCTTATAATATGTTATTTTTCATTCTGTGGTGTTGGACAGAGATCTTATAATATGTTATATTTCATTCTGTGGTGTTGGACAGAGATCTTATAATATGTTATTTTTCATTCTGTGGTGTTGGACAGAGATCTTACAATATGTTATTTTTCATTCTTTGGTGTTGGACAGAGATCTTATAATATGTTATTTTTCATTCAGTGGTGTTGGACAGAGATCTTATAATATGTTATATTTCATTCTGTGGTGTTGGACAGAGATCTTATAATATGTTATTTTTCATTCTGTGGTGTTGGACAGAGATCTTATAATATGTTATATTTCATTCTGTGGTGTTGGACAGAGATCTTATAATATGTTATTTTTCATTCAGTGGTGTTGGACAGAGATCTTATAATATGTTATTTTTCATTCAGTGGTGTTGGACAGAGATCTTATAATATGTTATTTTTCATTCTGTGGTGTTGGACAGAGATCTTATAATATGTTATTTTCATTCTGTGGTGTTGGACAGAGATCTTATAATATGTTATTTTTCATTCAGTGGTGTTGGACAGAGATCTTATAATATGTTATATTTCATTCTGTGGTGTTGGACAGAGATCTTATAATATGTTATTTTTCATTCAGTGGTGTTGGACAGAGATCTTATAATATGTTATATTTCATTCTGTGGTGTTGGACAGAGATCTTATAATATGTTATTTTTCATTCAGTGGTGTTGGACAGAGATCATATATGTTCTATTTGATTCTGCGGTGTCCTGGTCCTGTGTGGAATACTCCAGCCACGCTATACATGAGCAGAGTGTAAGCAAGGACAAGCACTGAGACCAGCAGCTTGCCATGCAAGGAGAAACACTGGGCCAGGTTGGTTGATAGTTAAAATGTCTGTGTTTATTTTTCTTCTGTTCCTGTGTGTACATGTGAGCCCAGAATAAAGGACCGGGTCGTTTGAAGGGGATAGCACCAGGAAAGTGAGGGAGAAGGAAATGGTTCTTTGGTGTTTTATATATCAACGGAATGACTTCCCTCAAATAAAGACGTGGTTCCATTCTGCCTCTGTTCTGTCTGGAACAACCTGCCCATTGTGTTTCCTGTCCTGAAAACTCCCATTTGTTTTGAAACAATGCAGCTCAGCAAGGATAAAGAGCATGTCATGCTCCTGGATATGAATCTATTGAATGACAATAGTTACAATTGAATTGTTCCTCATATGACAAGCTGGACATATTTGTACAATTTAATAAGTAAACACAATTGACTTCACATACATAATTACTTTTTATATTCAGTTGTCATTGGAGAGAGGGAAACTACTGTACACACCTCAAATAAGCAAAGAGAAAAGACAGTCCATAAATTCTTTAAGACATGAAGGTCAGTCAATTCGGAAAATGTCAAGAACTTTTAAAACATTTTCAAGTGCAGTCGCAAAAACCATCAAGCGTTATGATGAAATTGGCTCTCACGAGGACCGCCACGTGAAAGGAAGATCCAGAGTTACCTCTGCTGCAGAGGATAAGTTTATTAGAGTTACCAGCCTCAGAAATTACAGCCCAAATAAATGCTTCACAGAGTTCAAATAACAGACACATCTTAACGTTAATTGTGGCCCTCTTTTACATTCACAACACGATTGTAACATTGGTATTGTTGCGTGGCCTCAGTTCTGAGTTTGCTGGTATGATGCCTTCTTGTGTAGAGGCTGTAGAGTCACCTACCTGATGATACTTTAAGGACATTTGAATAAACCGTACTTTACATTAATGTAGGCCATACAGTACATTGTGAATGGAGCTGTTTCCTGAATCTATTCAATCTAACATTGTTCCTCTAAGCTTGAACTATTCATTATGTTACAGATTCAAGCTCAATGGAATTTCAATCCATAGAATAAAATAAAAACAAGAATAAGAAAAACTCCTATGTTTATAGTTATAATTCTGAGGGAGCCCCGTCCACCACCTTTGGCCTGGATTCTGTCCGTCTGTGTTGAACATCATTCAAGATCAGGATCTGCAGCTGGAAGTGTTTCTGTGGTTTGGCCAGGTGTCTCTCTGCCCTGCCTGGCCTTCCTGGCCTGTCTGCCCTGGAATCTGGAAGCAGCAGGCTGGAGGGGTGAGGTTGCTCGATGTTCTAAGATGTCCAACTCAGCAGAACCACCTGACTGCTGCCCTTATGTAACTGATACAGCAAGCTAGAACGGCTGCAGGCAGGGGAGAGGGAGAGAGAGGGAGGACTTCACAGCTGTGTGTGTGTGTGTGTGTGTGTGTGTGTGTGTGTGTGTGTGTGTGTGTGTGTGTGTGTGTGTGTGTGTGTGTGTGTGTGTGTGTGTGTGTGTGTGTGTGTGTGTGTGTGTGTGTGTGTGTGTGTGTGTGTGTGTGTGTGTGTGTGTGTGTGTGTTGGAAAAAATAGCCAAGTAGACCTCTGTTAAGACATCGGATCACCACATTTCATACAGTTTCCAGGGGTTTCTGGCAAGCAGTGAGTTGCAGGTATCATTTTAAAAAAAGCATAATATCTAATATCTGTGCTAGCTGAAGAAAAAAGTAAGGAGAGATGCAGTGTTTCGGAACTTCTTCAGCTGGAGGTATTGGAGGGGCTTTTTAAGGGACCCAGCTGTGCGCCTTGGAGGTCCTGACTGAACTCTAACTGGGACAAGGTCAGTGTAGTGGGGGCCAGACTTTCAACTGCAGTCTTGGACTGAACTGAGCCACACACTGAATTGATGAGCCCCTGGAGATTCTTCCAACCTTCCACACAGCCCCTCAAACAATCACCCATTCATCCATCCCCAGCGATCTAACCGCACGGGATAGCATGATACATTCCTTCACAAACCTTGACCATGTGGGATGAATATTATTGTACATTTAACAAAATGTTGACATTTATGATCATGAGAAATGTAAGATTTCTAAATTCTACCCAAAATAAAATGAATAACTGATAATTCAGTTCAATGTTTTATTGTAAAGTAGAGCTTTAGAGAGGTAACATCGGAAAGTTATTTCCAGAAAATAGAAGAAACTAAAGCAATGAAAGTAGTATCAACTAAATGAAGTGTATTTATGGTCAGTGTGACTTCATTCTTGGCTAATACACATCACGCTTTGGCTTCATCTGCCAGTACTACTCAACCGTTACATAAAAGAGAAAGATGAGGAGGTTCAGGCAGTATGGGTGTGTAACCAACAGTACCTCCCTGTCCCGTTAACCCATGTACAGTACATGTATCAACCTCAGTCCCTTCATACATACAGTACATACACCCTTGTCCTGGTCTGTTCACATGCCTGTTCGGAATCATCATCCATGTTCCAGTCAGAGATGCGAGAAGGAGAGGTCAGCTACTGTAGCTACACATCAGATACGTTTCTCTCCAAGTTACTAGCTGGTTATTTATAGAACGAGAACAAATATACAATGGGAAGGAGGGTTAGTGGTTAGGAGGGAGGTGGAAGGGGTGGTGGGTTTCTGATGCAACATCTGTCCCTTTGAAAGGCATCTCCTCTCCTCCTCACCATGTTCAGAATCCACTCCAGGGGTGTACTCGCCCCAGTGGCAGCCAGAGAGCTGGCATGGAGGAGTAAAGTGTTCGCCATAAAGCCGCCCATACAGCCATGTGTGTGTGTGTGTGTGTGTGTGTGTGTGTGTGTGTGTGTGTGTGTGTGTGTGTGTGTGTGTGTGTGTGTGTGTGTGTGTGTGTGTGTGTGCGTGTGTGTGTGTGTGTGTGTGTGTGTGTGTGTGTGTGTGTGTGTGTGTGTGTGTGTGTGTGTGTGTGTGTGTGTGTGTGTGTGTGTGTGTGTGTGTGTGTGTGTGTGTGTGTGTCAGAGTCAAGCACCCTGGCAGTTCACCATGACAGGACAACACTCACCTTTGTCTGCATGGGCCAACAGAGCTGCTCTTTGAGCAGGAAGAGAGGTATTTTCTGAGGTGTGAAGAGAGAAATGACACTCTCAGGCAGATCATTTCAGCCTGTCTGAGCATTGGCTACTGATGAAGTGTGGAGATGCTCAAATAACCTTTTGCTCTATAGCCGAAGAGGAAACAAGGAGTCTGGAGAATAAACAAGGAGTCTGGAGAGGAAAAGGAGTCTGGAGAGGAAACAAGGAGTCTGGGGAGGAAACAAGGAGTCTGGAGAGGAAACAAGGAGTCTGGAGAGGAAAAGGAGTCTGAATACTTCAGTACAATAGGTGGGAATATCTGTAAATTAGATGGACTCAACACAATGGAATCCCTGTCATTTGTATGGAAGAGCCTCAACGTGTTTGCATGCATATAATGTTTGTTTGTGTTTTCTCTATATCGAAGAGTACCAAAATACCACAGGATTTAGTGTGCTTTGGGGTGAAAATGATATTCTGCTCTATGCAAATGCTCTCTAAAATCCCTCTACCACCAACCACAAACCAGCATCTCTGTACTGCATTGTTATTGCTAAGATTGTTGAGTATGCCTGGTAATGTTGAAATAGTATACATGTCTGTTCATTCTTTTAAATAGAACTCATAAAACAAGCGTTTTAACAGAGGCCAGTCCCTAGTTCCAACAGTTGTGTAATGTGGGTTAGGAACAAACCTACGTTAGATAAAACAACAGAGGGGTATAGGTTCATTCAACAAGCTGGCTATAGGCTCGCTAGTGGCCAGTCACTTTAAAGACCCACTCACCCAGTAATACAATGTTGTTATCAAACATGTTTGATTTGGCACAAGTAGCTTCTCCTTTCTCTTTGAAACCCGACTATTGTAATACGGTGCTTAAATTGCTCTAATCCTCTAGCAGATTGGGCCGATGGATGTACTGTAGAACTGGCATTACGTGGGGTTGTAGGTCGGGGCCATGGCGTCTGCAGTCTCCTGGGGGCCCTGAGGTTATGGGCTGGCCCCTGGGTACGTAGGGCCAGGGATGGCAGGGCAGGGCTGAAGGCTGGTGAGATTGCGGGGGACGGGGAGCTCACACAGGCTCTGTTTAGTCTGTCTGCGTCAGTGACGCTTCATTACACACTCATAAATTCACCAGCACTGACACCTCCGGTACGACCTTCCCACACACTCACTCACACACACACATACACACACCAACTCTCAAGTACATACAAGAACGTTATACAGTACATACACACAAGTATACACAAACATGGACAAAATCATAACACACAAGATGACATTTTCATATCTTTATTAATATTTGTATTCTGTATTTTGCATTGCTAAGTGCAGGAGGGTCGTCAACCTTGGCTAAATGGTGTCTCTCAGATGTTCACTTCATTGTGTGTTTGTCTGATCTATGCAGGGCCAAGGCCTGAGAGAGAGGCTGACTGGCTGAGATAGATGATGGGTGGCGAAATCAGCAACAAGCCTGGTGTTTGATATAAATCAAGATTCATTTAATCATATATTACAAAGATTATTTACACAACAACAAGAAAATGTCAACAAGAGGAGGTATAGACCTTATAGAACATGTACTATTAATATATACATATAAGAGGTTTCCTTAACAAACCCAAACTACCCAAATTCAAACATATAACCACAGTAAATGGTACATATACAATATAACTACATGACTACAATATCAACAACAAAAGTGGAAATAATGACAACAGGAAGGGTTACAATGACGCTAATAATACAATTAATAATAACTAGAGTCGACTAATAATGTATTATGATTATGTATTTATTCCTTAACTTTCTCTATTGGAAAAAAATGGGTAAGATTCATTTTCATAAATATCTCAATTCACCCACAAATGATTAATCCCCACAAATGATGAATCATCAACATAATTATTATAACTTAACATTTTGCTCATTCATGAACATTTGTGAAAAGTCGAGTCATCAAATGTCAAAAGTCTTTACAAATTGCATGGGAATATTTCTGAAATATGGATAGTTATTCTTTCTGCTAGCTGTCATGCATGGTGCTAGAAATAAGAAGATGATGATGTTGAGCGACAGACTAAATAAACACAAGTAGAGCAGTAGTATCACATGGGATCGCAAGGACTCGGAAATTATAACAAAGCCTTTGAAGAGAGTGAATGTTATGCTTTGAAATATGATACTCTAATGAGAGAAAAGCTTCAGCACTTTTTCTTACTATGATCATTGTGTCGAATGAGCAAAACACAAGGTACGTTGCTAAAACAATATTTAGGGCTCAAAGAGAATTCATTTAATAATCAATAGAGACTAATATTCACATGTTCTATCGACCTCGCTCCTTACTAGCATCTCAATAAAACTGCACTAAATTACATTGGTACATTATAATCACAAATACTGTACATTAGCCTTTCCATTGACAATATTTTCAATAGACACAGAAAATAATCTATATTTACTGATGCATCTTTAAACCAACAAATAAATGTTTAAAGAGAGTATTAACATCCATTTACAATATTTTCAAATTAATGGATGCACTTACAGTACACTAAATACTTCTCACTCTCAAGCAAAGTCATGAAAGTGTATTCATATTTTTAAAGCTAAAACAATGTAATTTCTAAATTAATAGCTGACTAAAAATCGATTACATTTTTTTGTAATGTTAACTATCCAAATATTATGTTGTAAGAAAAAATAATATTATTAGCCATAAAACTAAGATACATTTTTACTGGAAGTTTTAGCTTCAGATCTTTTAAAGGTAAAGTGAAGCAAAGAACAAAACTAAGTAGAGAATCCATGTCCAAACAAGGATATGCTGTAGCTGTTGCAGGGGTGTTGAAGAAGAGGTACACCCCCCAGTACTACATGGTTCTGGACTGGTCTGGTTCTGAGATTGACAGTGTTGGGTTAAACAGGATATGTGTATGTGTGTGCGTGTGTGTGTGAGTGAGTGAGTGAATTCCCCAGGGTGGAGTTCACTGGTCTGTAATAGCTGCCTGAGACCCAGGACCCACCATGGGGAAGGTCTGTTGCTTTTATTCCAGCCACAACCCTGGAGGTCCACAGCGCTACAGTTCACCACCACCCCACCCCTCCCTATCACACCCTCACTCCATTTTAGGCACTATCCACCGGAGCAAGCTACTATGAGAGAGATATTAAGACCAGCTTTGTATTCTGGGAAATATTTGTAAGAATTGTAGGTTTACGTATATGTACATTTGTTAACATGGTGTATGTAATTTTATATATAATAATCAACAATTAATTTAGTTAAATCTGCATTACTTTTAGTATTACTTAATTGTTCAGATAACAGTGCTGTTGAAATATTTACTTAATTGTATAATATTTTTTTATTATACATTATGATGAAATGATGATGTTTGAGAAAGATAATAAATCAAGGGACTCAATGTGTAAAGTGACAAATAACCAAAATAATTGTAAAACTATGCGAGACAAGGTGTTTTACTGCATCATGAAAACAATGTCACATAAACTACCTGGGGGGTCACGATCAGGGTACAGAACAGAACTAGATTGTCAGAGGCAGATGAGTCATTCAGTGAAAGGACAAGGTAACTACAGGTGGTCGCATACACACCTCTTTTGAGGTGCTTCTCGGTAAGGGCTGGTCTTTGTAAAAAAAAAAAACAGTCAATACAAGGATAATAGATTCATAAGACAATAGTATTGTAATTCTTCCATGTAAGATATAACCCCTATTTAGTTTTCATAAACCAATTAGGACACAAAAGAGGAAAAAATCTCTTGAGACTTTCAATGAAAGCGGTTAATAGTTGGGTGAAATGAAAAGGCGAGAAATGACATGTTACAGCTATGTTATCACAGAGAGAAGTCCGTGTCATTTGTTCCTATACATCCCCAAAGCATGCCTACTGAATGTGTGTACTCCACAATCACTTGGGTTGAAGCTTTGGACAACTCAATTGTATTGATGGAATGTGATCAGCTGAGGGAGTGATACTGTACATTGTTCACACAAAAGTCAACAAGGAATAATTCCACTGATGTTTGACAGCAACACTGTCACGGATTTAGAATTTCAGTCCGACCACATTGGTTCTCTCTGATGTCAGGCCAAAACTGTCAGTGGTTTAAACCTCTAAGCATAAGTGATGCTATGTATTACCACAGGATTACATAGATTACATAGATCTAATGACAAACAATTCAGATGAATTTGACATCAAAAACCAACTCTTGTTGTGGAGTGCTGGAGTAGGATCTCTATCCGTCACACTGTTGGAATCAGCCCAGGCCCTGTAGCAGTCGCTGTATGGTAGGAACCTATTCAGCATGTTTGAATATTGCCAAGGAGATCAGCAATCCAAATATAATCAACAGCTAAGTTCATTAGAGGCAAACAGGGTGACTCTTTTAGTTGTCTTTAGAAAACTCACTCAGATTTCGGTTGACATCACCTCTTTCAGATCTTTCATCAAGTCTTTCTACTGTTGATTTCGAGTGTCGACATATTTTCACAGGAGGCATTAGGCATCATTGGTCTGAACAATGATGACGAAACAGACTCTCAGGGCTCAAATGATTTATGTCAATAGAAAATGACCTGGAGGAACGTTCTACTCATCAAAATAATACATTGAACATTAGGTACAAGGTGTAAATGCAACAATGTATTCATATAGTCAAATGCCTCCCACCCCCGTTCCAAAAAAAACAACAACATACATCTATATTATCGACTTATCGAGAATATTCCAGAAATAAAATCAATATTCAAACCTCATGAAATACATAATCCAGCAGACACAAAAGTCTCCCATCGTAACCTAGCCCTTGTGTCAAATGTAGCCCTGTTCTGTTCCAGGGGACCCCAGTGACCTGTAGGTCAACATCAACATGGGTTCAAATGGGCCCTGTTCTGTTCCAGGGGACCCCAGTGACCCGTAGGTCAACATCAACATGGGTTCAAATGGGCCCTGTTCTGTTCCAGGAGACCCCAGTGACCTGTAGGTCAACATCAACATGGGTTCAAATGGGCCCTGTTCTGTTCCAGGAGACCCCAGTGACCCGAAGGTCAACATCAACATGGGTTCAAATGGGCCCTGTTCTGTTCCAGGAGACCCCAGTGACCTGTAGGTCAACATCAACATGGGTTCAAATGGGCCCTGTTCTGTTCCAGGAGACCCCAGTGACCTGTAGGTCAACATCAACATGGGTTCAAATGGGCCCTGTTCTGTTCCAGGAGACCCCAGTGACCTGTAGGTCAACATCAACATGGGTTCAAATGGGCCCTGTTCTGTTCCAGGAGACCCCAGTGACCCGAAGGTCAACATCAACATGGGTTCAAATGGGCCCTGTTCTGTTCCAGGAGACCCCAGTGACCTGTAGGTCAACATCAACATGGGTTCAAATGGGCCCTGTTCTGTTCCAGGAGACCCCAGTGACCTGTAGGTCAACATCAACATGGGTTCAAATGGGCCCTGTTCTGTTCCAGGAGACCCCAGTGACCCGTAGGTCAACATCAACATGGGTTCAAATGGGCCCTGTTCTGTTCCAGGAGACCCCAGTGACCTGTAGGTCAACATCAACATGGGTTCAAATGGGCTGGTGGATGAGCGGTGGCACAATAAAGCAATTAACAACACTAGGCTGGTTTGTAAATTGGTAATAATGAAAGGTCATGACCTTCAAATAACATCCCTCACCAACATGTACCCGCCCCAAATGTAACCCGCCCTCATGCCATAAATAATAAGACCGGCGCCATCAAAACCCTGCCTCCTACCCATATCAAAAAACAGCACACCTGATGACAACCATAGGATAGAACATAGAGAAAATAAAGCAAACCCAAAAGTCCATTCTATTGCAGTGGGTCAATTCTAAATTCCACTGAAATTGTAATTATTAATCTGGTGGCATAACAAGTGGTTAATAACCATCATGCATGTTTGTTGGGGTTTGAATTGTTTTCCATCATTCCACCAGTCAATACGCCCACCGGGATCTCACACTCTTCCTAATGGCCTCAGTTGTGCAACGCACCAAAATATTTAGTGTAATAGCTGGTTACTGCACTCGAGCTGGTTATCTCCTCTGCTACGAGCTGTCAATCTGTGCCCCAAAGCTAATTTAAAGGGCCAGGATGTTTTTTTTTTTGTTTGCTCACACCGCAGAGCGGCAGAGCGGGACTGGCAGACTGGAACAACAAGGGAGGGGTGGGAGCACAGCAAGCACGCCATGCCCCCTTCAATCACTCCCCTGTGCCAAAACGCTGACACCAACCGATGAAGAATCCTGACAAAACATTCCCAACGAGAGACAGACACACACAGAGAGAGAGAGAGAGAGAGAGAGAGAGAGAGAGAGAGAGAGAGAGAGAGAGAGAGAGAGAGAGAGAGAGAGATTAATTAGGCTCTCACCCACCAACAATGAACACATAATAAAACGTACTGGTACAGCTGCTGTGCACCTCTCTCTCTCTCTCTCTCTCTCTCCCTCTCTCTCTCTCTCTCTCTCTCTCTCTCTCTCTCTCTCTCTCTCTCTCTCTCTCTCTCTCTCTCTCTCTCTCTCTCTCTCTCTCTCTCTCTCTCTCTCTCTCTCTCTCTCTCTCTCTCTCTCTCTCTCTCTCTCTCTCTCTCTCTCTCTCTCTCTGTCTCTCTGTCTCTCTCTGTCTCTCTGTCTCTCTCTCTCTCTCTCTCTCTCTCTCTCTCTCTCTCTCTCTCTCTCTCTCTCTCTCTCTCTCTCTCTCTCTCTCTCTCTCTCTCTCTCTCTCTCTCTCTCTCTCTCTCTCTCTCTCTCTCCTGTCATCACCTCCTCCATTCCACACCTCCCTCACTCTCCATAGCTTCTCCATAGCTTCCCTGAACGATGATCTATCTTCACTGCACATACATAGACTGCACAAGATTGATCAAAATTCACCTCTTCCTGTCCCTGACTAAACCAATCGTCTCACACCGCTTCCCTCTCTACCTAAATCAAACTTCATTGGATTATGCCTCCCACACATGTAGTAAACTTTCTTTCTATCACAAAGAGACACAGGTTTCCTTACCTGTTCAGTGACTCCTCCTCTTCCTTTGACTTAATAGAGACCCGCCTCCTCCAACCTTATTATCCTGGTGTTCCCATTTCCTTTACCCTCAAGCCTTCTGTCATGCTCCCAGTCTTTCTCCATCATCTAGCTATCCAGTCTGTCTCTGTCTGTGGTATGCTGCGTTGTGAAGTTTGCACAAATCCGAGAAGTGACAGTCAGACAGAAGTGGCATGGAATAAAAGAGCCACTAACAACATTAACTCTATGACTTTGGACTAGTCTGGGACATCACTGTTCTCTGGCCTGATGGCTCTCTGCTGCCACCTGTCTGTGGAGGAATGTACTGCTAGAACACTTTCAGACTTTCAGAGTATTTACAGTATCAGAGTATTGAGTAATACTCATGAAACTCATTACAATAGTTCTGCCTTCTTTTGCTAGCTGCATGGTTTCGCGCTAATTACCTAACATTGACAACACTTTGAATCTGTCATGTAACACTGACATGTACTGACAGTGGGGCAGCAGGTAGCCTAGTGGTTAGAGCGTTGGGCTAGTAACCGAAAGGTTGCTGGAGCAAATCCCCGAACTAATAAGGTAAAAATATGTCCCTGAACAAGGCAGTTAACCTACTGTTCCCCGGTAGGCCGTCATTGTAAATAAGAAGTTGTTCTTAACTGACTTGCCTTGTTAATAAATAAATAAAATGACTGTGGAAGTATGTAGTGACTGCAACATGAACATCTGTAAACTATGTGCTTGCCACATATGCAGAACCAACTTGCTGACAATGTCTGATCATTTCCTCTTCCCTCCCAGGGTTCAGTCCGTTTCCCATTGAGAAGAAGAAGGGATGCATGGAAAAGAATGACCTCTAGGCTGGTTGGCTCTTGTTTCAGGGAGAGTTAGCAGCTTACAACCTCTAGAAACAGTGTCCCAACTGAAGGCAGACGCTTACAAAGCTCTGACCGCACATTCTAAAACCGCAGTTAGCCCAAACTAAACATCTTATTCACTCACTGAGAGAGAGAGAGAGAGAGATGCAGACAGAAATGAGAAAAAAGCTCATTTTACTTTTAACTCCAGGCTGTTTACTCAACAATTCAGCAGGGTTAAAAATAGCATGGAGCCGATCCACATTAAAAGCATCTCTCAACCCATAACCGGTCACAAGAGGGATCTGTGAAATGGAGCTGAACAATACTGACAGGGAGAACCGCTGAGTAGAATGAACATAACCCTACAGCACTTACAGCTAAACATTAACATCAGAGAATCTCACAGTATTGCTATAAGATTCCCTCTAACTTGGTGTCATATCCATATCCATATCCTCATATCCATATCCTCATATCCATATCCATATCCTCATATCCATATCCTCATATCCATATCCATATCCTCATATCCATATCCTCATATCCATATCCATATCCTCATATCCATATCATCATATCCATATCCATATCCTCATATCCATATCCTCATATCCATATCCTCATATCCATATCCATATCCTCATATCCATATCATCATATCCATATCCATATCCTCATATCCATATCCTCATATCCATATCCTCATATCCATATCCTCATATCCATATCCATATCCTCATATCCATATCCTCATATCCATATCCTCATATCCATATCCATATCCTCATATCCATATCCTCATATCCATATCCTCATATTCCCATATCCATATCCTCATATCCATATCCTCATATCCATATATCCTCATATCCATATCCATATCCTCATATCCATATCCTCATATCCATATCCATATCCATATCCTCATATCCATATTCTCATATCCATATCCTCATATATCATCTCATATCCATATCCATATCCATATCCATATCCTCATATCCATATCCTCATATCCATATCCATATCCTCATATCCATATCCGCATATCCATATCCTCATATCCATATCCTCATATCCATATTCTCATATCCATATCCTCATATCCATATCCTCATATTCTCATATCCATATCCTCATATCCATATCCTCATATTCATATCCTCATATCCATATCCTCATATCCATATCCTCATATTCTCATATCCATATCCTCATATCCATATCCTCATATTCTCATATCCATATCCTCATATCCATATCCTCATATCCATATCCTCATATCCATATCCATATCCCCATATCCATATCCATATCCTCATATCCATATCCTCATATCCATATCCTCATATTCTCATATCCATATCCATATCCTCATATCCATATCCATATCCTCATATCCATATCCTCGTATCCATATCCCCATAGCCATATCCTCATATCCATATCCTCATATCCATATCCTCATATCCATATCCTCATATCCATATCCATATTCTCATATCCATATCCTCATATCCATATCCTCATATCCATATCCAACTTGTATCTTAGGTCAAAAGTATTTGAAATTGGAGATCATTTTCAAGAAAATCTGGCAAGCATGTTACTAGTAGTTTGAGTGATATCTCAAAAAACACAGTGTGCAAAACACATATATCTTCTTCCCAGTGGGTCGATGTAGACATGATCATTGAAAACACAAGTACTGACAACTGTCAAATACAGATGTTCATAAGATTCCATACATCCTTGCCCAGAGACTGAGACTGCCTCATTGCAAGACAATGATTCACTGAATCACTGACAGATGATTCATTAAATTACTCACTGAATCACTACTCTGTAAACTGGTCTGATTCCATGCACAATAAAGTACTAGACTCTGAATCTGCTCTCTGAAAGGTTGATTCCCTGACTGACAGCAATCATCCAACGAGTATACCAATCAGCGGCTTTGTTACAAAATATGCAACAATCAATTAGCCAATTGATTTCCTCCCAAATTAATGAAGTAAATCAAAGCATCGAGGGCATGTTGTTAAGGACAATTTACACTTTATTTTATTAAATTAATTCCACACCCTCTATGGCCATTTGCAGTTTTTAACATGCTGAAATACTTTATTTTCAGGTGGATTATATGTTATTTGATATAGATTTGATCATTTGGTCCCACTTTACATTGGTGCTAAAATACATGTAGTTACATGGGAAATACAGGGAGGCCTACAATAGGCTGTTGTTTTTGTTGGTGATGTTTGTCATTGTTCTTGTTACTTGTGCAGTTGGTACAGATGAGTATGTTAGTTCTGGCATTACTTGTCTTAGTACTACAGAATATACTGTAGATTAGTTTGGAAATGCTTCATGGTTATCTGTTTGACAACAGTCCCTTTCCATTAGAAAGCCTGTACACTGCCTGGGGTCCCTACAGCTCGTCTTCACATGTGCTTCTCCGATCGCATACACACAACACACGCAGCTGTCTCACAGGCAAGCAGGAAACAGGCTGAGGTCCGTAGCATCCAGCTGCTAATCAGAACCAGACTGAAACATTCCCCTGGAGGGGACTACCAGACCAGCAGGCAGGGAGTCGGTCAGACAGGCAGGCCATCACCAGGATGGAAGTTACAGAGAAGATACAGCTAAAGGAGATGACTGTACTGTCTATAGATACAGTATAGTCAGTACCACTCAAGGCCTGTTTGCTTGCCAGTGGAGTGTGATATCTACAGCAGTAGCTGGGTGTAGTTAGTTACTGAAGACATGACAACATCTCCCAGGTCACTGAATTCTCTATTGGAAAGTTACCGAGGCAACATGTTGCAAGAACATCTTGCATTGATTTGCTTCCAGTGCTCTGTTTTGCTCTGACAAACGGCCTTGGAATGAACAGCAACATCCAGACAGTTGTACGTCGGTTTCTCCAGTGTAGTGGTGGATAATAGGAAGCTTACGCTTGTTGCTTCCCAGACAAACCGCAGAAAATGAGACATTGACGAGGCACAAACTGATCGCACGTTTACATGATCACGCTAATTGTGTTGTGAGTAATACCATATTTATTGTCTCTTTGTATGAATGTCAGTTGTTCTACCCCGTTCCCCATTGACAGTATGTTATGAATGTACCGGATTCTGATATGTCTATGACACCACAGCCAGTGTGCTGTATAGGGTCAAGATATCATATTGCCATATTGGACCTTACTGCCATTGGTGCATCTACTCTAGACAGTGCTTTCCATATTGCCTCTGTAGCAGGGTCCATGGTGAACCAATATGAGATGGGAGTGGGGGGGGGGGGTACATGGACCAACCCTGAAACACTGGTAGAGGGTAGGCTAAAGTAGGAGAGATGTAGAGCAATTAGCCCACATCGACCCACACACAGCAATCCAAATGACCTGCACCGTACCTGTGGTCATAGCAAAACATAGACCTTGGCACAGATCCCACCTAACCCCCCTTCTCCAACCTGTCTCATACATTCACCACATCAGAGCAGCTCACAGATGCTGCAAACCAGCGACAGGGCAATCAGCGCCAAAGGACCATCACAGCTCAGCAGAGTTCAGCTTGTCAAAACAGCCTGATTGCCTTTCATTTGATTTTCCTAAACCTAGCAAACTCCTCTGAGAACTTCTGTCAGCACAAGCAGCCAACAGTTGAGCAAACAGGATTAATCGTCATGGCAACACCTGGAAGCAGCATGTGCAAGCTGTAGACTAGGTGGACAATGAGCCTTCAGTTAGTTAGCTGCCACAACTAATGACCTGGGCATGCTGCTATATCTAAGCAGCATGGCTAGGTTGTTAGGCATGAGGGGGTGTGGTATATGGCCAATATACCATGGCTAAGGGCTGTTCTTACACACAAGTGCCTGGACACAGACCTTAGCTGTGGTATTTTGGCCATATACCACAAACCCCAGAAGTGCCTTATTGCTATTATAAACTGGTTACCAACGTAATTAGAACAGTAAAAATACATGTTTTGTCATTCCCGTGGTATACAGTCTAATATATCACGGCTGTCAGCCAATCAGCAATCATGCTTTTCTTTCAGAGGATAGTCCCTTAGAATATTTTCCCCTAGCTCTGTTAGACTGATGGAGGAACTGGAGATGGAGGTTTCCCTGACATTTACGAAATATTTAGTTAGGATAAATATTTGTCATAGTTTATCCTCACAGTTTATAATTAATACTTCACCAGAGTTTTTTATGAAGAGCTTTATGCGCTCCCAAGTAGTGAGCAGAATGTCACACATTTAACCTACAGTCACCAGATACTGTACAGTACGTGACTGAGGTCCTGGTGAGTAGATATTGACGCTGCTGCAGCCAGGGTAATGGAGAGATGAGGAGAGGCAGGGAAATGTTAGGTGTTTCATTAGATTCGGCAAATTTTCATTATGTTGTCATTATTTTGTTCAAGGGTTCATCTGGGGTGAATGCCGAAAATATTTTTCAATGGCAGTTCACTCAGATGAGGAGGAGTAGTAAGGATCGGAGGACCAATGCGCAGCGTGGTACGTGTTCATGCTCTTTATTAAAACAAACGAACACTGAAACAAAACAATAAAGGACACGTGAAATAACTAACTGAAACAGTTCCGTGTGGAACACACAGACACAGAAAATACACACCCACCAAACACAAGTGTGAAAAGGCTACCTAAGTATGATTCTCAATCAGAGACAACTAACAACACCTGCCTCTGATTGAGAACCATACCAGGCCAAACGCAAAACACAACATAGAAAACGGAACATAGACAAACCCACCCAACTCACGCCCTGACCATACTAAAACAAAGACATAACAAAGGAACTAGGGTCAGAACGTGACAACACATTAAGGGATGTGTTTAATACATTTGCACACTTCACAGCTCCCAAGAAACAATAACCTCTCCTACAGATTGAATTTAAAAAAAAAAGCTTGTCTGGGAGTGAGGAACATTGGCTTGTTTTTCTAAAATAGTGTGTTCCTGGAAAATTACTGTGCCATAATCTCATCTCATGGTGACTATGACCCTGCTGATTTTCCCATCCATCCCAGTCAGGAGAGCATATAATGACCATTCCCCTGTGTCCCATTCCGGGTCACAGGCAGGTGGAGCTTCTGTTTGACGCCAGTGGGCTGAGTTCCTAACTCGTCTGTCCCTGTTTTTTACACACATACACAAACACACACACACAAACACACACACACAGAGTTTTAAAGGACGCTGACCCTTAGGTCGTAGACAATATGGTGAGCCGTGCTCTCAGCCTTTCTCTGCTTTTAACGGGGTTGTTTCCGGTCTTTTCTATACACCGTGCCAAAAAGATGACAGCTATCAAAAAAGAGAGAGTGGATTGGGCAAGAAAGGGCAGGGAGATGGACAAACAGAATAAAAAATAGAGAGATAAAGAGGCAGAGACGGAGAGATAAGGGGGAGAGATGGGGTGAGAGATGTGTGATTGCATGATTGTGGGTCACAGACCCAGGTCGGGGGCGTGAGGCCTGGGTTGGCAGTAAAGAGAGCAGGAGCTGGTGGTGGGATTGGTGTGGGGCCGTAGGAAGCACTGTGCTGAGGAGATAACAGTGTGTGTGTGTGTGTGTGTGTGTGTGTGTGTGTGTGTGTGTGTGTGTGTGTGTGTGTGTGTGTGTGTGTGTGTGTGTGTGTGTGTGTGTGTGTGTGTGTGTGTGTGTGTGTGCGCGAGGGAGAGAGGGGGGCAGGAAGAGCAGGGTCCACTGGTGGCTCATTAAAGCCCATTAGGGCCCAGCAACACAGACAGGATACGGCAGTGAATAGAGGAAAGCAGGGGCAGGGACCAGCGCACTGTTACTCTCTCAACCCCTCACACACATATACACACACAAACACATCCAACACCACTCATCTCTCCTGTTCTGAGCCAGGGGACATACATCCATTGACTAAGGGGAGAACCCTGGTCTCAAGAGTAGGATCCCACCCTTCAGAGAACAAAAGGAAAGATGACAGGTTGAAAATGAATACGGGTGAAATATGAGTCTGCTTACACTGCCGTTCACAGCATGAAAACAAAATGAAGGTGTCCAATTGTGCCCACACAAAGACACACACTTACGCACGCACGTACACACACACACACACACACACACACACACACACACACACACACACACACACACACACACACACACACACACACACACACACACACACACACACACACACGCACACACACACACATACACACACACACTGCACTCCCTCCCGCTCCTTCTCTCTGACAGGCAGGAATCCAGGGCAGTGGACTGTGCTAGAGGGTCTGATGTGAGTTGTGTGTTGGGTTGTGTCTAGCCATCCTGTTGTAGATGACAGGTGAGAGAGGCTCTCTGATCCCTCTGACAGTCTGTAATCTAGTTAAGAATGTGGGATTAGTGGTCCCTTTGGAACAGGGCTGAGGTCCCCTCTGTCATCGGACTGATGCAGAGCTTTAGAGGAGAGTGAGAAACCTTCCGACATGACATGACTGGAAGGAATGTTCAGGGGGTGGATATGGGTGCTATTGAGGTCTCCCGTGGACTTCTTAGTTTGGTCCACAGTGGATACAGGAAAGGAATCTCTGTGTGTAGAGATGAACCAACTCTACCTACACTGAGACTGTTGTTAAGGACAGGGATATGATTGTATAATCAGTTGCCTAGATACACTACCGTTCAAAAGTATGGGATCACTTAGAAATGTCCTTGTTTTTGAATGAAAAGCACATTGTTTTGACCATTAAAATAACATCAAATTGATCAGAAATACAGTGTAGACATTGTTAATGTTGTAAAAAACTATTGTTGCTAGAAACGGCAGATACATAGGTGTACAGAGGCCCATTATCAGCAACCATCACTCCTGTGTTCCAATGGCATGTTGTGTTAGATAATCAGTGTTCATCATTTTAAAAGGCTAATTGATCATTAGAAAACCCTTTCGCAATTATGTTAGCACAGCTGAAAACTGTTGTACTGGTTAAAGAAGCAATAAAACTGTCCTTCTTTAGTCTAGTTGAGTATCTGGAGCATCAGCATTTGTGGGTTCGATTACAGTCTCAAAACAGCCAGAAACAAAGAACTTTCTTCTGAAACTTGTCAATCTATACTTGTTCTGAGAAATGAAGGCTATTCAATGCGAGAAATTGCCAAGAAACTGAAGATCTGGTACAACGCTGTGTACTATTCCCTTCACAGAACAGCCCAGACTGTCTCTAACCAGAATAGAAAGAGGAGTGGGAGGCCCCGGTGCACAACTGAGCAAGAGGACAAGTACATTAGAGTGTCTAGTTTGAGAAACAGATGCCTCACAAGTCCTCAACTGGCAGCTTCATTAAATAGTACCCGCTAAAACACCAGTCTTAACGTCAACAGTGAAGAGGCGTCTCCATGCTGCTGGCCTTCTAGGCAGAGTTGCAAAGAAAAAGCCATATCTCAGACTGGCCAATAAAAAGGCAAAAGAACACAGACACTGGACAGAGGAACTCTGTCTATAAGGCCAGTTTTCAGCTGTGCTAACATAATTGCAAAAATGATTTTCTTATGATCAATTAGCCTTTTAAAATGATGAACACTGATTATCTAACACAGCGTGCCATTGGAACACAGGAGTGATGGTTGCTGATAATGGGCCTCTGTATGCCTATGTAGATGTTCCATAAAATCTCTGCCGTTTTCAGTTACAATAGTCATTTATAACATTAACAATGTCTACACTGTATTTCTGATCAATTTGATGTTATTTTAATGGACAAAAAATTGCTTTTCTTTCAAAAACAAGGACATTTCTAAGTGACCCCAAACTTTTGAACGGTAGTGTATACTATAAGCCAAGACACAACAGCATTATTCTGTACATACCAGAGGCACCGCATACACCAAATATGATCACCCAGAAGGAATAGAAGTCATCTCCTCACGTCATTAAAACCCACCAATCATCTCTTCAGGAAATACTTCAAATGCTTCTTCCTAGCCAGGTCAGTGGAGGTTACAGCACTGTACTCCCTCACCCAGCAGCACATGGTTGTTCCATTAACATCAATCATCAGGATGATAATATTCAACACAATGATGTATAATAATAATAATAATGTAGCCCTAACAGCATGCAGCTACAGGTGCAGGCAAGGAAAGGAGGAGGAAGATTGTACAGCCTGTGTTCATCCCTCTATCCTTCTATCCCTCCATCCCTCCGTCCCTCCAGACCTCAAGACACATGAGAGGTCTGTGAGAACCCAGAGGAAAGGTCCTGGCTATTGGACATCCACCTCTCCCCCTCTTCCCTCTTTCCTCCCCTGCATGGACACCTAATCAGAGGAACAAAAGGGGTTCCACGAAAAGTCTGAAATAGCACGCCTGGTGCAGGAAGAGATGCAGGATGTAAGGAAACTGTTGTAACCACTCACACACTGTTATACACACATTGGTAAATATCACTGTCTTACAGATAATAAGACAGACTGCACAATTAATGATGTACAAATACAGCTGCATATGTAAAGACATTGGGAGACACGCACGTCTACACACAACACTCTAGACTGCAGGAAGCAGAACAGATAGAGGGGGAAGAGGAAAAAAGAGAGGGGGAAGAGGAAAAGAGAGAGGGGGGAAGAGGATGAGAGTGAGGTTGTGGAGACGAGAGGAAGGATCCTTTATTGTGAAACATGTACAGTGTTTACTGTAGATTTACTGTTGTCATTTGTTGTTTTTATCCGTGTGTGTGTGTGTGTGTGTGTGTGTGTGTGTGTGTGTGTGTGTGTGTGTGTGTGTGTGTGTGTGTGTGTGTGTGTGTGTGTGTGTGTGTGTGTGTGTGTGTGTGTGTGTGTGTGTGTGTGTGTGTGTGTGTGTTTTAGTGTGCGACTTCCATAGCTGTTCATTATGAAGTGACAGCCTGACAAACTGTGGCTGTAGTGGTCGATTGACTTCCTGCCCCCAGAAGCCACACTGTTTCCCCTGATTGCCTAAAATCACCAAAATGACTCTGCTCCTGGAGTGGAGATTGTGTGTACAGTATGCAACAGTGTCACCAGGGCTGGAGAGTAACTGATGACATGTAATCTGATTACAAGAAAATGTAAATGTAAACAGTTACGTTACCAGAGGAAATATTGTAATCAGATTACAGATACTTTTGAAAAATTAGATGATTACTTCTGGGAATACTTTTAAATACTGATTGGATGTTTGTGACACATTTCTGTTTTCTCAATGACATTCAATTCAGCATTAAAAAAAGGCTAAAGTTTAAATGTATTCCATGTCGGAGACCACTATAATTGCACACCAAATTCTTCTAAAGTGTAAAGTAATCCAAAAGTAATCAGATTACATTATTGAGTTTAGGTAATCCAGATGTTATGTTACTGATCACAATTTTGGACAGGTACTGTAACTAGTAACTGTAACGGATTACATTTAGAAAGTATCCTAGCCAGTGGAGGCTGCTGAAGGGAGTACAGCTCATAATAATGGCTAGAACAGAGTGAATGGAATGGCAACAAAACACATGGAGACCATGTGTTTGATGTATTTGATACCATTCCACTTATTCCTTCTCTAGCCATTTTTTTAACCTTTATTTAACTAGGCAAGTCAGTTAAGAACAAATTCTTATTTACAATGACGGCCTACTCCGGCCAAACCCTAAACTGGATGACGCTGGGACAATTGTGCACCGCCCTATGGGACTCCCAATCACGGCCTGGAATCGAACCAAGGTCTGCAGTGATGCCTCTAGCACTGAGAAGCAGTACCTTAGACTGCTGTGCCACTCAGGAGCCAATTACCATGAGCCCATCCTCCCCAATTAAGGTGCCACCATCCTCCTGTGAACCTACCCAACTTGAGTGTCACTGCTTCTGTGTGCTCTCTGTGGGTGACATCATTGCTATTTGTGTGGTATTGCCTCGTGAACTCAGTATTCCTTACTGTCACCTGTGAGGAACATGTGTGTGTTTGTGTTTGTGTGTGTATATGTGTGTAGGCCTGCTTGTGTGTGTCTGTCAATCTCTCGAGCTGTGTGATTGTGAGTATGTGTGTGTTCATGCTCATGTGTGTCTCTGTACGTGCATATTCTTCCACTATCAATAAGATCCACCCAGCCTGCCTGCCTGCCTCCATCCTCTCACACACTGTCTGTCTGGTGATAATAACTAAATGAGTCCAGCCCAGGAGGACAGGAGAGGGAGGTGATAAAGGGGACAATGAGGAGGCCAGGGCCACTGGGTCCCCTCTCCTCCAGGGGCCGCAGATTAGGACTCCTGCGCTTCCCTTAGAAAACAGGCCTTGTCCAGGACTCTGGACCCACAGGAAGCTGCTGTCATCTGGCCTGCCTCACCTCCCTGGCCTCTGCTCCATGGCCTGGCCTCCTCTTTAGCACACATAATCGCACCTTTCACTTTCTTTTGCTCTCTCTGTCTCCCTCTGTCACTCTCTTCCTCTCTCAGTACACTCTGTATCGGTCTCTCTCAATCGCTACCCTTTCTCTCTCTCTTTCTCTCTCTCTCTCTCTCTCTCTCTCTCTCTCTCTCTCTCTCTCTCTCTCTCTCTCTCTCTCTCTCTCTCTCGCTCTGTCCGTGAGATGAAACACAGGGCCTCTGTTTGCAAGTTGCCACCATACTCCACCTGTATACCACAGGCCAACAATAATTAAGCTACTGGGCCTGCCCCTCTCTCTCTCCCTCTCTCTGTCTCTCTCTTGGTCTCTCATATTCCTATTTTACCATTTTTGCAACTAGGTGTTGTTAGCTGCTAGAGGTAAAGGGGAAAATATTTTATAATATATAATAAAATATCAGGCTATACTCATCTGTGGTCACCTTAATCTTTATCCCCTTACACTGTGTATAAGACAGTAGTTTTGGAATTGTTAGTTAGATTACTTGTTGGTTATCACTGCATTGTCGGAACTAGAAGCACAAGCATTTCGCTACACTCGCATTAACATCTGCTAACCATGTGTATGTGACAAATAAAATTCGATTTGATTTGATTTGATTTAATACATCTTATCCAATGGTAAACTAATTTAAATGAACGTTTTTCAAAACCACATCCATCAAAACCAATCCATATATCTGAGTTATTGTGATCAGCAGCATAGATGGGTGGCAGCATAGATGGGAGACAGAGCAGCAGGAAAGGGAGGGGCTAAAACTGCTCCATAAGGTCCTGTTACTTCAACCCACACTGCTCCACCACTGTTTCCAACCACCACAAATACTGGAACATTTTGCACAGGCAGCAGTAAACCCTTTACACACACAGTGACACACCCACCACCCCTCTCCTCACCATGTCTGTCCCCTACTTCAAAAAGAGGAAAAGATCTCACAAAAAAAATCGCACAAATGTTTTTCCATTCTTGTGAAATAATACGTTTCAATGGGGGCAGTGGTCTCCAAGCCCTCAGCCATCACACCCTTGGACAACTGTCTCTGACCCTAACCATGGAGAAGTAGATGGAGATGAACAAACACACAAAAAAAGAATGAATTCAGTCGGGCTTTCAACTCACTCTAGAAAGTTGCAATAGTTAATACATAAGGTGCAATTTCAAAATCAGCCGTTTTCCTATCAGCATGTCAGTAGTTGCAGACCTTCGAGAGGTATTTATCACTTGTCAGAAATGTCCAGATCAACTAGCCCATGTCAGATAACATTTTCACTCAACTGTACGACTTGATTAGTTCAGTGTTAGCTAGCTACATAGCTGTCTTTGTTTCCAAGATAATTGTGTAGTTTAGTGTGTGTAGCCTTGGAGTGATTATCTTAATTCACTGAGGTTCGCTAGCCAGCTATTTGTCGTCCTTAACGTAGGAGACTCTGCTAGCTAGCCAACAGCTAACAGCTAACAGCTAGCCAACGTCACCACACGTTTACTGATTCGAATTCAATCACCGGTCAGGGAGTATCACATTTTCATTTCATTACAGTACAACGGTTTGATTTGTTTGATCGTAGCTAGCTACATAGCTAGCTACATAGCCGTCTTTGTTTCAAAGATAATTGTGTAGTCTAGACCGATTTCCTAGGTTAGCTAGCCAGCTATTGTCGTTCTTTTAACTCAACGTAACGTTAACAACACTGCTAGCTAGCCAGCTAGCCCCGAATAGCAGCACTGTAGAAATTATTACACTCAACGGAACGACTTGATTAGTGTAGTGCCAACAACGCAGCTACTGCCAGCTAGCCTACTTTAGCAGTACTGTATCATTTTAATCATTTTAGTCAATAAGATTCTTGCTACGTAAGCTTAAATTTCTGAACATTCGAGACGTGTAGTCCACTTGTCATTCAATTTCCTTGCATTAGCGTAGCCTTTTCTGTAGCCTGTCAACTATGTGTCTGTCTATCCCTGTTCTCTCCTCTCTGCACAGACCATACAAACGCTCCACACCGCGTGGCCGCGACCACCTAATCTGGTGGTCCCAGCGCGTACGACCCACGTGGAGTTCCAGGTCTCCGGTAGCCTCTGGAACTGCCGATCTGCGGCCAACAAGGCAGAGTTCATCTCAGCCTATGCCTCCCTCCAGTCCCTTGACTTCTTGGCACTGACGGAAACATGGATCACCACAGATAACACTGCTACTCCTACTGCTCTCTCCTCGTCCGCCCACGTGTTCTCGCACACCCCGAGAGCTTCTGGTCAGCGGGGTGGTGGCACCGGGATCCTCATCTCTCCCAAGTGGTCTTTCTCTCTTTCTCCCCTTACCCATCTGTCTATTGCCTCCTTTGAATTCCATGCTGTCACAGTTACCAGCCCTTTCAAGCTTAACATCCTTATCATTTATCGCCCTCCAGGTTCCCTCGGAGAGTTCATCAATGAGCTTGATGCCTTGATAAGCTCCTTTCCTGAGGACGGCTCACCTCTCACAGTTCTGGGCGACTTTAACCTCCCCACGTCTACCTTTGACTCATTCCTCTCTGCCTCCTTCTTTCCACTCCTCTCCTCTTTTGACCTCACCCTCTCACCTTCCCCCCCTACTCACAAGGCAGGCAATACGCTTGACCTCATCTTTACTAGATGCTGTTCTTCCACTAACCTCATTGCAACTCCCCTCCAAGTCTCCGACCACTACCTTGTATCCTTTTCCCTCTCGCTCTCATCCAACACTTCCCACACTGCCCCTACTCGGATGGTATCGCGCCGTCCCAACCTTCGCTCTCTCTCCCCCGCTACTCTCTCCTCTTCCATCCTATCATCTCTTCCCTCTGCTCAAACTTTCTCCAACCTATCTCCTGATTCTGCCTCCTCAACCCTCCTCTCCTCCCTTACTGCATCCTTTGACTCTCTATGTCCCCTATCCTCCAGGCCGGCTCGGTCCTCCCCTCCCGCTCCGTGGCTCGACGACTCATTGCGAGCTCACAGAACAGGGCTCCGGGCAGCCGAGCGGAAATGGAGGAAAACTCGCCTCCCTGCGGACCTGGCATCCTTTCACTCCCTCCTCTCTACATTTTCCTCCTCTGTCTCTGCTGCTAAAGCCACTTTCTACCATTCTAAATTCCAAGCATCTGCCTCTAACCCTAGGAAGCTCTTTGCCACCTTCTCCTCCCTCCTGAATCCTCCCCCCCCCCTCCTCCCTCTCTGCAGATGACTTCGTCAACCATTTTGAAAAGAAGGTCGATGACATCCGATCCTCGTTTGCTAAGTCAAACGACACCGCTGGTTCTGCTCACACTGCCCTACCCTATGCTCTGACCTCTTTCTCCCCTCTCTCTCCAGATTAAATCTCGCGTCTTGTGACGGCCGGCTGCCCAACAACCTGCCCGCTTGACCCTATCCCCTCCTCTCTTCTCCAGACCATTTCCGGAGACCTTCTCCCTTACCTCACCTCGCTCATCAACTCATCCCTGACCGCTGGCTACGTCCCTCCCGTCTTCAAGAGAGCGAGAGTTGCACCCCTTCTGAAAAAACCTACACTCGATCCCTCCGATGTCAACAACTACAGACCAGTATCCCTTCTCTCTTTTCTCTCCAAAACTCTTGAGCGTGCCGTCCTTGGCCAGCTCTACCGCTATCTCTCTCAGAATGACCTTCTTGATCCAAATCAGTCAGGTTTCAAGACTAGTCATTCAACTGAGACTGCTCTTCTCTGTATCACGGAGGCGCTCCGCACTGCTAAAGCTAACTCTCTCTCCTCTGCTCTCATCCTTCTAGACCTATCGGCTGCCTTCGATACTGTGAACCATCAGATCCTCCTCTCCACCCTCTCCGAGTTGGGCATCTCGGCGCGGCCCACGCTTGGATTGCGTCCTACCTGACAGGTAGCTCCTACCAGGTGGCGTGGCGAGAATCTGTCTCCTCACCACGCGCTCTCACCACTGGTGTCCCCAGGGCTCTGTTCTAGGCCCTCTCTTATTCTCGCTATACACCAAGTCACTTGGCTCTGTCATAACCTCACATGGTCTCTCCTATCATTGCTATGCAGACGACACACAATTAATCTTCTCCTTTCCCCCTTCTGATGACCAGGTGGCGAATCGCATCTCTGCATGTCTGGCAGACATATCAGTGTGGATGACGGATCACCACCTCAAGCTGAACCTCAGCAAGACGGAGCTCCTCTTCCTCCCGGGGAAGGACTGCCCGTTCCATGATCTCGCCATCACGGTTGACAACTCCATTGTGTCCTCCTCCCAGAGCGCTAAGAACCTTGGCGTGATCCTGGACAACACCCTGACGTTCTCAACTAACATCAAGGCGGTGTCCCGTTCCTGTAGGTTCATGCTCTACAACATCCGCAGAGTACGACCCTGCCTCACACAGGAAGCGGCGCAGGTCCTAATCCAGGCACTTGTCATCTCCCGTCTTGACTACTGCAACTCGCTGTTGGCTGGGCTCCCTGCCTGTGCCATTAAACCCTACAACTCATCCAGAACGCCGCAGCCCGTCTGGTGTTCAACCTTCCCAAGTTCTCTCACGTCACCCCGCTCCTCCGCTCTCTCCACTGGCTTCCAGTTGAAGCTCGCATCCGCTACAAGACCATGGTGCTCGCCTACGGAGCTGTGAGGGGAACGGCACCTCAGTACCTCCAGGCCCTGATCAGGCCCTACACCCAAACAAGGGCACTGCGTTCATCCACCTCTGGCCTGCTCGCCTCCCTACCACTGAGGAAGTACAGTTCCCGCTCAGCCCAGTCAAAACTGTTCGCTGCTCTGGCTCCCCAATGGTGGAACAAACTCCCTCACGACGCCAGGACAGCGGAGTCAATCACCACCTTCCGGAGACACCTGAAACCCCACCTCTTCAAGGAATACCTAGGATAGGGTAAGTAAGGGTAAGTAATCCTTCTCACCCCCCCCCCCCCCAACAAGATTTAGATGCAAGTGGCTGTTCCACTGGTTGTCATAGGTGTTTGCACCAATTTGTAAGTCGCTCTGGATAAAAGCGTCTGCTAAATGACCTAAATGTAAGTGTAAATGTTTTAAGTAGGTTTTATAGCCCATAGGATTTTGTTGTAATGTTTAAGTTACTCAGATATCACACGAACACACATAAGACATGGAAAAATATGTAGACTTGAAAGAAATAAGCTTTAAACCTGCAAAATGTTCTCTCTGTCAAGAAGAGGGGTGTGAACAGTTTGTATCATGGACAATGCTTGTGCCCCATACGTATGTAAAAACACTTCGCAATTGTTTTAGATCATTTTCCTTATGATCCCTGGAGAAGAATGTAAAACCAGTCAAATTGAAGTAAACTGAAAATGACATCAACATAACATGTATTGAGGCCCCTCTTCCACAGTGAAGTAGACTATGAATAGCTGTGCCATTATCCTGAATTTGTCTTTTGTATGCCCTCATAATTTGCAGGGTTGAAATTTGGAGACCCAAACTATGGGCTTCTGTAGTGCCGAACCTGCAGAGTTAATTTATGTGCTTCACAATGTTTTAATTATACAGTATGCCCAGGCTGTCCTCCATTTTGTTTTACAATTTGTATCATGTTGAATATTACCCACTATCGGGAGCCACCGTCAGTAATATCCACATACATTTATAACTGTCACTTTGATATTGGTTCCCATACATTTGTAGCCTACATTTTGCATCATTTCATTCGATTCTGAAAATCTGTTGGCCAGCAAGTTGGAAGGTTTTTAGCAGTTGAATTACATGTGCACGCAAGGTAGCCACACCTGTAGACCATATTACGTACCTGCATTAGGTAAGTCTGAATACCAACCACTGAGAAGTGTGTAGGAAAGGCATGCATAGGAAAGGTGTAAATGTCCTAAGTCTGAATCATCCTCATAGTGCATCCTATAGGTCAGTACTGTGGGTCTGACACTCTAATGGCTGTCAGGCGGAGAGAGAGAGAGCAGCGCAGGATGGAAAGGAAGGAAGGCACAGCTGTTCCTGAGAAATGATTGTGTTCTGGTCCCCTGCTCCAGTGCCAGGGGGAGACAACAGTACAGGCCTGGGTTGGGTGCTTCATATGAAATAATAGACACAAGTTCAGGGGAAGTGGGTGGTTCATATTGACATTGAATTAGAGTGGGCCAATCCCTTGATCAGGGTGCCAAACACACTGCTAAAGTCATCAGATCCCCCACCTACACCCACACACACACCCTTCCCTTCTGGTGTCCTTTCTCTGGCACCACCTCTGACTGAGGATGACACAGGGACAGTTGGAACTAGGTGGTGTCATGACCTTTGACCCTTGACAGGGTGTAAAATCCATTCTGGGGAGTGTTACGCTACTGCATCCTGTTGCAACACTGATACATTGTTAATAGCTGCAAAAGCATCAGGACCCACTAAACACAAACATTGTTTCCATGTCATTTCAACAAAGAAATTCAATGTGATGACATTGAATCAACATGGAAAACTAATTGGATTTTCTCAAATTCATCAGCGTACACTGAGTGTACAAAACACCTGCTCTTTCCATGCCATAAGACTGACCAGGTGAGTCCAGGAGAAATATATGATCCCTTATTGATGTCACTTGTTAAATCTACTTCAATCAGTGTAAATGAAGGGGGGAGACAGGTTAAAGATGGATGTTGTATGTATGCCATTCAGAGGGTGACTTGGTAAGACAAAATATTGAAGTACTTTGAATGGGGTATGGTAGTAGGCAGTGGTGACATGTCATTCAGGGTAGGTGGAGCTAAAAATACCTGCTGAGCTAAAAAATAGTCATCATAATAATAATACAAAAATAATCATCTGTTTTGAATGTTATTTTGGGATAAATATGTTTCACATATCAGTTTGCAGACAATGTAAAATAATTAAATAATTGACTTAGTAACGCTACGTAAAAATATGGTCCCTTTTTAGCTTTCTTGAGTTAGGCAGATACAAAATGCAGGTGTTCCAGCCTAGTTTTGTCCTTTCTGTGTTGGTGGAGCAGCCAGCGGAAAATAGGGACAGGGGTTGGTAATCTTCTCTAGTTTTGTCGTGATTGGCTCAGTGTTCTGTCACTCATGGGGACACTATGTCACAACAAAATCTACGAGTAGAGCTTGAAAATTCAAGCCCCTTGGGTGTTGCCATAGACTTACATTAGAAGTGTCCACCCAAGAAGGCTTAAGGTCATTTGGCCACAAATTAAGTAAAATCACGTTATATCTACAGTATACTTTCAAAATCTTAGCTAGCGAGCTACTGTAGACACGCAGTCATCATCATACATCAAGTCGGCAATCTACTGACAAATCCTATTGAATCCTTGTCATCCTTGTTTCATGTGTTCTGCAGTTGTGAGGCTGGTTGGTCGTACTGCCAAATTCTCTAAAACAACATTATGGTAGAGAGATGAACATTAAATGATCTGGCAACAGCTCTGGTGGACATTCCTGGAGTCAGCATGCTCCTACAAAATTTGAGACATTTGTGGCATTGTGTTGTGTGACAAAACTGCACATTTTAAAGTGGCCTTTTCTTGTCCCCCGCACAAGGTGCACCTGTGTAACGATCATGTTGTTTAATCAGCTTCTTGATTTGCCACACCGGTCAGGTGGATGGATTATCTTGGCAAAGGAGAAATGCTCACTAACAGGGATGTAAACAAATTTGTGCACAAAATTTTAGAGAAATTAACTATTTGTGTATATGGAAAAATTCTGGGATCTTTTATATGCGTCATTATTGTTCCATCTAGCGATGTGTGTGTGTGTGTGTGTGTGTGTGTGTGTGTGTGTGTGTGTGTGTGTGTGTGTGTGTGTGTGTGTGTGTGTGTGTGTGTGTGTGTGTGTGTGTGTGTGTGTGTGTGTGTGTGTGTGTGTGTGTGTGTGGAATATTGACAGCTGCTCTGGTCTTTGTAGACATGACAGACTGTCACATGAGAAGACCTACTATAGCAGAGTTCTATAGGTTCTGTTTCCAGTAGAACCGCCACAAGCCATTTGGATCTCCTCCTAGGCTAGTTCTAGTGGTGCGGCTGGCTGGGCATTAAAGCCTGAACTGCCCTAAGTAGCTAACTAACGGGTTTCCCTGCAGTACTGCCCACTGACGTCTGGCATACACACACTACCCTCTTCACCACAAGAACTGCCCACAGGTAATGTTTTCCTCCAACTCTGCCAGTGTTTAAAGAAATTGCGAAATTTCCATGCACTGGGAAAGAAATAACTAGCTAGCTACCTCCTGAAATACAAGAGGTCTTTTCAGCGTCCCCCAGGCGGGTAGCTCTAACCCATGCAGCCAGTCTCCCCACAGCTCACAGACCGAAGTCAGACTTAAAGGGTCAATCAGCAGTTGAAACAATAACAAAGTTGACGCCTCGCCTCTGTTTTGGTAAATAGCTGAAGCATGGGCCTGAAGAAATGTAACCACTCTCAAATTCATAGACAAGCTATGGATGCAAGAACTGACCAGCCATGATATCAAATTATAGTTTTAACCATGTTGAGGCTAGACAGTGTTTGTTTACATTTACAATGTTTACAAACATTTGAGTTAAGCAAGCATATACTTTGGGTTCGGATGGGGTATGACAGCTGAACTCAGCTCATGAGGCATTTCTAAGTTATATTCTTCATCAATCAATGGGTGTATTCAGTATAATGAATTTATAAGTTAAAGAAATGATGTAGCAACTGCAGATTGCTGCTTTAGGCTGGCCTGTTTTAGCCCTGCAGAGGTGAGAGGATTAGGCCAGACCACAGTCTTTACCTACACAGACCCTTGTTTGGTTCAATCAAATGTGGAACAAACCAGACGCACTGTAGACTCTGACATAAACCTGCTGTTTTTAACTGTACGCATGCAAGTGCATGGGGGGATGCTTGCGTGTGTGAGAGAGTGCGTGTGTGTGTGACAGAGTTGGGAGCAAGAGAGAGAGAAAGAGAGAGAAAGAGAGGGACTCCTGGCACCTTGCCACACCAACTGCCAACGGAGAAGACAGATCGATCTTGCGACACACTTCATCGTGATTTTTTTTCAGCAGACCTGACAAATTCACTAAGTCCCCCTCATTTGTAATCTACTGATCTGTTTATTAGATTAAAGTTCTTACATGACATTGGTCTTTTCAGAGAGACAACGTTTTCTACTAGGCTCATGAATACACTCTTTTTTGCATAGAATATACTGTATGTTCCCTCCAGGTGAAATGGTGAAGCCATCAATAGGAATAAATCAAGACCCAGTCAAACTAGAAACACGGGCCGATGCACACAGCACCCCAATCAGGGAGTCTTGATTGGAACGGGCTCTGGGCCTGGGTCTGGTCAAGCTCCAGTGGGCAGTAGCACGGAGGGACAGATGGACTGCGTGTGATAAATGACTCTTATCTGAACGTCACGATGTTGGGAAGCCTACTCTGTTTCCCTGCGATTACATTAGCAGGCAGGAAAAAGGGGATGCGTGGGGAATGGTTGAAATTCCAGCGAGCGAGGGCAGACACTCATTTTCACTTGTTTGCCGATTGATAAAGAGACCAGGAGGGCAGAAGGGGGGAGTTACTGGATATGATCTTGTAGTTAGTAAGTACACCAGGGACAATTTGCCAAGCTGATTGTGTTGTGGTTGTCTAGACAGAGTAGTGCTGGCGGTGCACTGATTTTCTGACTGCATTCATTTAGGATATAGAAAGAAAGAGAGGAAACTATATGTTGGGTCAAATTGTTATATTCTTTGTAACCAGCCCAGGGGATCACACAAGGAATTGGTATTTATATAGTAACAGTTTTGTGTAATCATAACAACACGATTAAACGGTATTCATCATTTAATTTCAGATTATATAAAAATGAAACCAATTCCAAATAATCTCAGAGAAATGCTTATGTGAACTACAATTCACCTCAACTACACACATTCACATAGAAATGTGTAGCCGAACAATATGTAGCCAGAGGTCCCAATCCATCTCCTCAGGGCCACTATATTAACCCTTATCAGCTGACCTCAGGGCCTTGGAACAACAGGCTGTTTAGAGCCAACATCCCGACGACTCAGTTTGAATGGGTTCAAATACTATTTGAAATAATTCCACATACTTTAGTTGGGCTTGATTTATCATGCCTGGTGCAATGGGACCAATCGAGTAGTCGCAAAAGTGCAAACCCCACCCATCTGGCACTCCAGGCAGGCTAAAGCAAATGATCAAAGTATTTGAAGGATTTGAAATATTATTTGAACCCAGGTGTGGTCTCAGTGGTGGGCCTGGGCCTGGGTTAGAGTGATTCATGGCTTGGGCTGACTGGCCGGGTGTAGCCAGAGAGCCCACTTGACTGTATTGTTTCCTAGCTGCGGACCTCTGTAGCCACACACGCCCTAGTTAGCAAGGATGTTGATTGTCAGTTGACTAATACACAACCATAGAATAAAATATAGTTAATTTACTTGATGTTACAGTGACAGCTGCACTTTGGGTGCTTTTCATGTAAGGCTTTGGAGTGTTACAGTCGCTTTGTCTTTTTATTCATTCAGTTGCATTAATTGCCCTCAAATATCAACACATATATTTTAGAAACTAAATAATGGCAGGTTATTGGAACGAGACAATGTCACGTTCTGACCTTAGTTCTTTTGTTATGTCTTTGTTTTAAGTATGGTCAGGGCGTGAATTGGGTGGGTTGTCTATGTTCTTTTTTCTATGATTTGGGATTTCTGTGTTTGGCCTGGTATGGTTCTCAATCAGAGGCAGCTGTCAATCGTTGTCCCTGATTGAGAACCATACTTAGGTAGCCTGGTTTCACTTTTGAGTTGTGGGTGATTATTTCCTGTTTAGTGTTTTTGTCTCACCTTACGGGACTGTTCGTTTGTTATTTATTGTTTTGTTCAGTGTTCCAGTACGTAATTAAAAGCTATGAACACTTACCACGCTGCACGTTGGTCCTCCTCTCTTTCTCTCAACGACGAACGTTACAGACAAGGAGCGTGTGAGAGAGCGAGCAAGACAGAGAAAGAGTGTGAGAGAGATCGAGATTGTGATAAGGAGCGAGCGGGCTGTGTCCCAGATAAATATGGCATGGTCCTTCTCCTTCCTAGCATACATCCTAAGGAGGAAGCTGTGGTCTACTGGCCCCACTACTGCCCTGCCACAATCCCTCCTCCAGCTCCTCCTGGGACATCTGAGTGACTGAGCAAGGAACAACTTTCATTAACACTTTACCCTCTATCTTTCTCATCTCTCCGTCTCTGTCTATCTATCTGGTTCTCTCTATATCTTACTGTCTATCTAACATATCACTCTTCATTTTATGTATATTTTTATTGTGTATCCCTTTCCACCATCCTCATCCTCATCCTCATCATCAGCCATCCCCTTTCCTCTCCCATTATTTACAGACCTAGCAGAAATAATGTCATCCTGTAAATTAACCTTCATAAATCACCACCACTCTGACAACCAAGATAAAAAGGCAAAAGTTAGATTAAGACGTAATTGAATAAGGTGGCTGTGCAATTTACAAGTGTACTCTGGAGGGGTTACGTGGAGCTATGTGAATGAGAGTTACAGTCCCTACTGTAATTATTGGGACAGTGAAACATTTTTTCTCCTTTTGGCTCTATACTCTAAACGTTTGCATGTGCAGTCAAACAATGACTATGAGGTTCAAGTGCCGAGGGTATTTTCATCCATATTGGGAGAACCGTTTAGAGATTACAGCTCTTTCTGTACATAGTCCCCCATTTCAGGGTACCAACAGTATTGGGACAAATTCACTTATAGGACATCCAGAAAGTATTCAGACCCGGTGACTTTTTCCACGCTTTGTTATGTTACAGCCTTATTCTAAAATGGATTAAATAAAAGATGTTCCTCATTAATCTACACATAATACCCCGTAATGACAAACAAAAACTGGTTTTTAGAAATGTTTGCAAATGTATAAAAAACAAACAGAAATACATTATTTACATAAGTATTCAGACAATATGCGATGAGACTCGAAAATGAGCGCAGGTGCATCCTATTTCCAATGATCATCCATGAGATGTTTCTACAACTTGATTGGAGTCCACCTGTGTTAAATTCAATTGATTGTACATGATTTAGAAAGGAACACACCTGTCGATATAAGGTCCCACAGTTGACAGTGGATGTCAGAGAAAAAAAACAAGTCATAAGGTCGAAGGAATTGTCCGTAGAGCTCCGAGACAGGATTGTGTCGAGGCAAAGGTCTGGGGAAGGGTAGCAAAAAATGTCTGCAGCATTGAATGTCATCACGTCTGGAGGAAACCTGGCAAAATCCCTATAGTGAAGCATGGCGGTGGCAGCATCATGCTGTGGGTATGTTTTTCAGCGGCAGGGACTGGGGGACTAGTCAGGATTGAGGGAAAGATGAACGGAGCAAAGTACAGGAGAGATCTTTCATGGAAACCTGCTCAAGAGCGCTCAGGACATCAGACTGGGCCGAAGGTTCACCTTCCAACAGGACAACGACCCTAAGTACACAACCAAGACAACACAGAAGTGGCTTCAGGACAAGTCTCTGAATGTCCTTGAGTGGCCCAGCCAGAGCCAGAGCCAGAGCCTCGAACACCTCTGGAGAGACCTGATAATAGCTGTGCAGTGATTCTCCCCATCTAACCTGACAGAGCTTGAGAGGATCTGTAGAGAAGAATGGGAGAAACTCAGCAAATACAACTGTGCCAAGCTTGTAGCGTCATATCCAAGACGACTCGAGGGTGTAATCGCTGCCAAAGGTGCTTCAACAAAGTACTGAGTAAAGAGTCCGAATACTTCCATTTATTATTTTATAATGATGAGTGAGAACGTCGCAGGCGCATAAATATCATACCCCCAAGACATGCTAATCTCTCACCATTACAATAACAGGGGAGGTTTGCATTTTGGAGGGGGTATGACATTTGTGCATCAGTAACTTTAGCAATCATAATTTCTTTAACCTCATAGTCATTGTTTGATTTTAAATCCAAACTTCTGATTACAGAGCCAAAAAAAGAAAAAATGCCTCACTGTCCCAATAATTACGGAGGGCACTATAGTTTGTTTGTCTTTTCAGGTTGAGCTGAGTAGGGCTGTGCTGCTCTGCTCTGGCTCCAGACATGCAGCGGTGGTCACACACACACACAGCATTTGTAAAGGGGATGGTTTAGCGTTACAAGGCGTCCCCTGGGCACTGTCTCCCACTGCCACGGCAACCTGAGAAACTGCAGACGCACAGAGAAAAACCACTGGAAAACAGAGAGTGAGACTGGAAGAGAAACAGATAGTGCCAGTAAAATATGAAGGAGGCATACACTCTGAGGAAGACACACATATAGATACAGTGCCTTGCAAAAGTATTCATCCCCCTTGGCGTTTTTCCTATTTTGTTGAATTACAACCTGTAATTGAAATGGATTTTTATTTAGATTTCATGTAATGGACAAACACAAAATAGTCCAAATTGGTGTAGTGAAATGAAAAAAATGACTTGTTTCAAAAAATGAAAATAATAATAATAATGTAAAAGTGGTGCGTACATGTGTTCACCCCCTTTGCTATGAAGCCCCTAAATAAGATCTGGTGCAACCAATTACCTTCAGAAGGTAAAAGTAAAGATACCTTAATAGAAAATGACTGAAGTAAAAGTCACATAGTAAAATACTACTTAAGTAAATGTATTTGTTTTTAAAAATACTTACAGTGCCTTGCGAAAGTATTCGGCCCCCTTGAACTTTGCGACCTTTTGCCACATTTCAGGCTTCAAACATAAAGATATAAAACTGTATTTTTTGTGAAGAATCAACAACAAGTGGGACACAATCATGAAGTGGAACAACATTTATTGGATATTTCAAACTTTTTTAACAAATCAAAAGCTGAAAAATTGGGCGTGCAAAATTATTCAGCCCCCTTAAGTTAATACTTTGTAGCGCCACCTTTTGCTGCGATTACAGCTGTAAGTCGATTGGGGTATGTCTATCAGTTTTGCACATCGAGAGACTGAATTTTTTTCCCATTCCTCCTTGCAGAACAGCTCGAGCTCAGTGAGGTTGGATGGAGAGCATTTGTGAACAGCAGTTTTCAGTTCTTTCCACAGATTCTCGATTGGATTCAGGTCTGGACTTTGACTTGGCCATTCTAATACCTGGATATGTTTATTTTTGAACCATTCCATTGTAGATTTTGCCTTATGTTTTGGATCATTGTCTTGTTGGAAGACAAATCTCCGTCCCAGTCTCAGGTCTTTTGCAGACTCCATCAGGTTTTCTTCCAGAATGGTCCTGTATTTGGCTCCATCCATCTTCCCATCAATTTTAACCATCTTTCCTGTCCTTGCTGAAGAAAAGCAGGCCCAAACCATGATGCTGCCACCACCATGTTTGCCAGTGGGGATGATGTGTTCAGGGTGATGAGCTGTGTTGCTTTTACGCCAAACATAACGTTTTGCATTGGTGCCAAAAAGTTCAATTTTGGTTTCATCTGACCAGAGCACCTTCTTCCACATGTTTGGTGTGTCTCCCAGGTGGCTTGTGGCAAACTATAAACAACACTTTTTATGGATATCTTTAAGAAATGGCTTTCTTCTTGCCACTCTTCCATAAAGGCCAGATTTGTGCAATATACGACTTGATTGTTGTCCTATGGACAGAGTCTCCCACCTCAGCTGTAGATCTCTGCAGTTCATCCAGAGTGATCATGGGCCTCTTGGCTGCATCTCTGATCAGTCTTCTCCTTGTATGAGCTGAAAGTTTAGAGGGACGGCCAGGTCTTGGTAGATTTGCAGTGGTCTGATACTCCTTCCATTTCAATATTATCGCTTGCACAGTGCTCCTTGGGATGTTTAAAGCTTGGGAAATCTTTTTGTATCCAAATCCGGCTTTAATCTTCTTCACAACAGTATCTCGGACCTGCCTGGTGTGTTCCTTGTTCTTCATGATGCTCTCTGCACTTTTAACGGACCTCTGAGACTATCACTGTGCAGGTGCATTTATACAGAGACTTGATTACATACAGGTGGATTGTATTTATCATCATTAGTCATTTAGGTCAACATTGGATCATTCAGAGATCCTCACTGAATTTCTGGAGAGAGTTTGCTGCACTGAAAGTAAAGGGGCTGAATAATTTTGCACACCCAATTTTTCAGTTTTTGATTTGTTAAAAAAGTTTTAAATATCCAATAAATGTCGTTCCACTTCATGATTGTGTCCCACTTGTTGCTGATTCTTCACAAAAAAATACAGTTTTATATCTTTATGTTTGAAGCCTGAAATGTGGCAAAAGGTCGCAAAGTTCAAGGGGGCCGAATACTTTCGCAAGGCACTGTAAGTATCAAAAGTAAAAGGAATTGTTCAAATGTACTTAAGTATCAAAAGTAAAAGTATAAATAATTTCAAATTCCTTATATTAAACCAGACGGCACAATTGAAAAAAAATATTATATTCCTTTATTGAAGGATAGGCAGGGTCACACTCCAACACTCAGACATAATTTACAAACAAAGCATTCAATGAGTCTGCCAGATCAAATGCAGGGATGTTCTCTTGATAAGTGTGTGAATTGGACAATTTTCCTGTCAACATGTAACAAGTACTTTTGGGTGTCAGCGAAAATGTATGGAGTAAAAAGTATATTAATTTCTTTCAGAATGTAGTGAAGAGAGAAAAAAATGGAATCCGCACTTTCTCTTTGCTTTTTTCTCATTTTATTTAACTGTTACCATGCACCTACAAAAAAGATCACATGTGTGAGTGCCTGTTGAATTTGGAATGAAGTGAAGTAAAAGTTGCCAAAAATATAAATAGTAAAGTAATGTACAGATACCCCCCCCCCCCAATTCTTAAGTAGTACTTTCAAGTATTTTTACTCAAGTACTTTACACCACTGCCCAAATGCCTTCACACCAGAACGTTAGCATACTTTATATACTGTTACACATGCACTTATCACGTCGTACATTCATAAGTTAAGGCCACGCAACCTGAGTTGAAACCTGAGTGAGGTGCACATGTACAGTACATAAACAGATGCACGCTCCAGATATTTATGTGGCGGACACTTGATATTGTTGATTTTGGTATGTCAACAAATCATGTTAGGACCACACATATCAATATGCATTTAGATACCAATATTTTGCTAAGTCTTGTTAAGTGGACGGGTCAAGGTGTAAATGGTACAGCCAAATGGTTACTTGCATAGTATCAATATCAGAAATAGATAGTGTCAACATAAATACAATAATATACAGTATGTACAAGAACAATATCATTATCAGTGATAGACAAGGTAGTTGCATGTATACAATCAGGGGTAAAGTGGCAGAGCAGCAGGATAAACTTAAAATAGTAGTAGCAATGTATGGCGTGTTAGGAGAGAGTCATGTGAATAGAGGCACTGCAGATAGTGCTGATGACTGGTCCGTCTGAACCACGCAAGAACAAGGGAATCTACATTCGGAGACCCTGTTTCTGTCTTGCCCTTGACTTTGGTGCTTCACATGTTATGTCCATAGCCTATTTGTCGCAAAACTGCCTGATCTTCTCGAAAATATACATTTGTCTAGCTGTGTCCAGTCCAGGAGGTGCTTGTACAGGCAGACCATCTATGGGAGGAAGGATGTCAGCGTTGTGCAGAAATGTTGGTAAATCGTTTTTTTAAATGTATCCTTTATTTAGGCAAGTCAGTTAAGAACACATTCTTACTTACAATGATGGCCTACAGTACACCGGCCAAACCGGTGTATTGTGCGCCACCCTATGGGACTGCCAATCACGGCCGGTTGCGATACAGCCTGGAATCAAACCAGAGTGTCTGTAGTGACGCTTCAAGCACTGAGATGCAGTGGCTTAGACCACTACACCACTCGGGAGACCTTAGCTTTTATTGTTTAAAGAAATGATGAAAGAGATTGGTGTTTTTTTCACTTTCTAATCATGGCGTGGGGTTGTTCAATGGCAGACATGGATTATCACTTGATGATTTCATTTCAGAAGTTTACATGCACCTTAACCAACTACATTTAAACTCAGTTTTTCACTATTCCTGACATTTAATCCTAGTAAAATTCCCTGTGAAATGTCAGAATAATAGCAGAGAGAATTACTTATTTCAGCTTTTATGTCATTCATCACATTCCCAGTGGGTCAGAAGTTTACATACACTCAATTAGTATTTGGTAGCATTGCATTTAAATTGTTTAACTTGGGTCAAACATTTCGTATAGCCTTCCACAAGCTTCCACAATACGTTGTGTGTATTTTGGCCCATTCCTCCTAACAGAGCTGGAGTAACTGGGTCAGGTTTGTAGGCCTCCTTGCTTGCACACACTTTTCAGTTCTGCCCACACATTTTATTAGGATTAAGGTCGGGGCTTTGTGATGGCCACTCCAATACCTTGACTTTGTTGTCCTTAAGCCATTTTGCCACTTTGGAAGTATGCTTGGGGTCACTGTCCATTTGGAAGACCCATTTGCAACCAAGCTTTAACTTCCTGACTGATGTCTTGAAATGTTGCTTCAATATATCCACATAATTTTCCTCCTCATGATGCCATCTGTTTTGTGAAGTGCACCAGTCCCTCCTGCAGCAAAGCACCCCCACAACATGATGCTGCCACCACCGTGCTTCACGGTTGGGATGGTGTTCTTCGGCTTGCAAGCATCCCCCTTTTTCCTCCAAATATAATGATGGTCATTATGGCCAAACAGTTCAAATCAAATCAAATCAAATGTATTTATATAGCCCTTCGTACATCAGCTGATATCTCAAAGTGCTGTACAGAAACCCAGCCTAAAACCCCAAACAGCAAGCAATGCAGGTGTAGAAGCAGTTTTATTTTTGTTTTATCAGACCAGAGGACATTTCTCCAAAAAGTGCGATCTTTGTCCCCATGTGCAGTTGCAAAACGTAGTCTGGCTTTTTTATGGCTGTTTTGGCTTCTTCCTTGCTGAGCGGCCTTTCAGGTTAAGTAGATATAGGACTCGTTTTACTGTGGATATAGATATTTTTGTACCTGTTTCCTCCAGCATCTTCACAAGGTCCTTTGCTGTTGTTCTGGGATTGATATGCTCTTTTCGCACCAAAGTATGTTCATCTCTAGGAGACCGAACGCGTCTCCTCCTGAGCGGTATGACGGCTGCGTGGTCCCATGGTGTTTATACTTGCATACTATTGTTTGTACAGATGAACGTGGTACCTTCAGGCGCTTGGAAATTGCTTCCAAGGATGAACCACAAGTGTGGAGGTCTACAATTCTATTTCTGAGGTCTAGGCTGATTTCTCTTGATTTTCCCATGAGGCACTGAGATTGAAGGTAGGCCTTGAAATACATCCACAGGTACACCTCCAATTGACTAAAAGTATTTAAATTAGCCTATCAGAAGCTTCTAAAGCCATTACATAATTTTCTTGAATTTTCCAAGCTGTTTAAAGGCACAGTCATTTTAGTGTATGTAAACTTCTGACCCACTGGAATTGTGACACAGTGAATTATAAGTGAAATAATCTGTCTGTAAACAATTGTTGGACAAAGTAGATGTCCTAACCGACTTAGTCTGATAACAAGAAATTTGTGGAGTGGTTGAAAAATGAGTTTTAATGACTCCAACCTAAGTGTATGTAAACTTCCGACTTCAACTGTCTCTGCCTCACTCAGATAAATAGCATTGCTCAGTTTTACAAATTATACATTTGTGACATCAATAGTTTAAAATGTTTTTATAATAATAATTCAATGCAGTAATGTGAGATCGTGAGATCTGTATGTAAAACATTTACATTTTAGTCATTTAGTAGATGCTCTTATCCAGAGTGACTTACAGTTAGTTACTTCATCTGAAGTTAGCTGGATGAGACAACCACAACTATGAACATTCCATTCCAGCTAAACAATGGATGTATAGCGTTTTGCAATAAAAACTCATTTTCATACTCATCTAAAATATAGGAATCAAAAATCTGAGAACAATAATATTTTACACACACATGAAGGTACCCATAAGCAATCATTTCTCGTGAAAAAAATACCAATGCGAAAAATTGTTGGATATAGCGTTTGGAAATAAACTCTTCAATTGGTCCTTGTCAAATGTTCTAATTAGTGAAAGAGAGTCTGGATCGGCATGTTTTGAATAAGGCGTCACCCTCAAAAACACCACTGGCCCCACCACCGCCCAAAAAACAATGAGGACCCAATTTTTTTCAAGACTCTGTTTCGAATCATGCTGGGTGGAGATTAGTCCACCGCTCCATGTTGTTGTTCTCCTCTAGTTCTCTTTTTATTTTATTTTTCACTTCTATTCATCCAGCGGTTATCTGGCCTCAGCATGCCTGCTCAGCACAGCGGGGGCTCCAGAGAACAAACCAACCGGCGGTGAGCACAGAGCAGTCCCACGCTCACACACTCACACACACACACACACACACACACACACACACACACACACACACACACACACACACACACACACACACACACACACACACACACACACACACACACACACACACACACACACACACACACACACACACACACACACACACACACACACACACACACACACACACAAGGACACACCCTACCTCCCCTGCCCCCACCATGCCCCACCAGCCTGCCTTGTGACCTGGCTACTGATAAAACCAGATTTCCCTCAGTGCCCAGTACTACCCAGGGACCAATGCCAGCATTTCCCTCTCACACACAGTCAGACCAGACGTGTTGTGTCCCTGATGGAGTAGGTGATCAAAAACAGGTCAAGGCACTGAAACCAGACAATGGCCTGCCATGAATGTGTGGTAAGAATTATTTGACCCGCTGTCTGCCACACCAGGAGGAGAATAACTGCAGAATAAGTACCGCGGTATTTGTCAAGGGGATGTAATATCTAGATGAATGTTTGTGAAATGTTTCACTGCAGACTGGAGAGAGAGGACTGGAGTGTTCACCTGTAAAGGCTTTGATTGGTAAACACACACACACACACACACACACTGCCTCTGGTATGACTGACTGCAGTTCCTGTTCCTATTCATCTGGACACATAACTGGGCTCATCAATCTTCTTCTGGGACTATTCCGACCTGGGATTAAAAACAGGTGGGCCTTGTGACACACTGGCAGAAGCCAGACACACACACAGCCCCAGACAGACAGACAGAGATGGAGAACCAGAGTCTGTACAATATGAGCCTGGCTGCTCTGTGAGCTGTCTGAATCTGAAACCCAACCTCGGCTGGTCCCTCTGCAGGGAGAAAGACAGACAGAGACAGACAGCAATATATATGAATAGCATGATGGGGATTGGGGTACTAAGAATCTCTTCTCTCTTTCTCTTTCTCTTTCTCTCGGAGGACCTGAGTCCTAGGACCATGCCTCAGGACTACCTGGCATGATGGCTCCTTGCTGTCCCCAGTCCACCTGGCTGTGCTGCTGCTCCAGTTTCAACTGTTCTGCCTGCGGCTATGGAATCCTGACCTGTTCACCGGACGTGCTACCTGTCTCAGACCTGCTGTTTTCAACTCTCTAGAGACAGCAGGAGTGGTTGAGATACTCTCAATGATCGGCTATGAAAAGCCAACTGACATTTACTCCTGAGGTGCTGACTTGTTGCGCCCTCGACAACTACTGTGATTATTATTATTTGACCATGCCTGTCATTTATGAACATTTGAACATCTTGGCCATGTTCTGTTATAATCTCCACCCGGCACAGCCAGAAGAGGACTGGACACCCCTCATAGCCTGGTTCCTCTCTAGGTTTCTTCCTAGGTTTTGGCCTTTCTAGGGTGTTTTTCCTAGCCACCGTGCTTTTACACCTGCATTGCTTGCTGTTTGGGGTTTTAGGCTGGGTTTCTGTACAGCACTTTGAGATATCCGCTGATGTGAGAAGGGCTATATAAATTTGTAAGTCGCTCTGGATAAGAGCGTCTGCTAAATGACTTAAATGTAATGTAAATGTAAGACAGAAGTAGTATGTCACTGAGGTTAAACATTGTGAACATAGAGAGAGAGAGAGAGAGAGAGATAGAGAGAGAAAGAGGGAGAGAGAACGAGAGAGAGAGAAAGAGCGACACTGTAGTGACAATGCCGATGAGTGCCACTGCCATCCCTGGCAGAATGCCCCCTACTGGTTGACAGTGGTACCTCCAACCAGAATGTTACTGACAGACCACAGAATATTGGCTTCCACTGGACCCTGTTTGACTTCCTGAGCAGCTCTTGGCTCCCACAAAGACTAAGTCCACTAAAGAAACAAGAGAGGTGAAACTATAGAGAGGACAAGAGGCAGCCTTTATTTATGGCTTCGTTGAAATTATGGTTTAACGTGTTAAGGAAGCCAGCGAGGCAAACTCAGGGTGTTCCATATTCAGATTGCCAACCAGAACTATCGGTTAAAGAAACAAGGCAGACAATAAGTTAGTCTGTCTGGAGAGAAATCTGAAGCAGTGATTAAACAGTGTGATAATTAAGGTGTGTGTGTGTGTGTGTGTGTGTGTGTGTGTGTGTGTGTGTGTGTGTGTGTGTGTGTGTGTGTGTGTGTGTGTGTGTGTGTGTGTGTGTGTGTGTGTGTGTGTGTGTGTGTGTGTGTGTGTGCGCACGTATGCATGTACGTTTGTGTCGGAGAGAGAGAGGTGCTTTGACCCCAGTTAAGTCACTTGACTTCTCGCCACCTCTGCCTGCCCCAGCTGTAACAACACATCCAGGCTCTACCCAGGCACTGAGCCGATGGTGTGTCAAGAGCCTGGCCTGGCCTCATCCCATTACACAGACTGACTGTGAATTTGTTAGTGTGTGTGTGTGTGTGTGTGTGTGTGTGTGTGTGTGTGTGTGTGTGTGTGTGTGTGTGTGTGTGTGTGTGTGTGTGTGTGTGTGTGTGTGTGTGTGTGTGTGTGTGTGTGTGTGTGTGTGTGTGGTGCGTGCGCACCTCTACCACAACCCAACTCAATGGAATTCTAATTATTCCCCTCCACTCCATGGACCCCCTGGCAACCATGCCCTGAAACAACAAGCACGCACACACACACACACACACACACACACACACACACACACACACACACACACACACACACACACACACACACACACACACACACACACACACACACACACATGCCCTGAAAAAACAAGCACCCGGGGTCAGGGGCAAAGCAATCAGCACCAGTGGATAAGGCTTAATGGATAGCTGTGTTTGCTGAAACAGGTGGCTTCATGCTTCACCAGGATGGTGGGGAAATCAGTAGGCATGATAGGACCTAATGATGACACTGATCATACTGATGGGTATGGTTGAGTCTAAAAGTCTATTGAATTGTATCAATTGGATGAATTGCTATTTAGCTTCAGAATTTCATTCACCTCCAACAAGTGTCAGAAAATGACGATGTACTGTATATTCTTTACACTGAGGACTACTGTAACTGTCATAAAACTGTATTCTGCCCTGCTATGCCATGAAACCCTGCCCCTGTAGACCACAGGTCAGGCTGGACAGACAGAATACAGTTAAAAGAACACAGTGGCTCCCACATCACAATGACAACTCTATGGGCTCTATTCAATCTGCATCGCTGAAGCGTTAGAAATGGAAGGGTCATTTTACTGTGAACACCATCTGCGCTAACAAGGGAACATTGCCTTTAAATTGCAATCACTCTATAACACTGAACTTCCGCGATACCAATTGAACAGAGCCCTATGTTGTCGACCAACCACCAACTGCCTCTCTGCAATCACCACACAATCTCTGTAGCTGGCCCCACCTGAGAGTCCAGTAATGTACTACCCATACTGTATCTGTCCCACTTCCTCCATACGAAGCCAGACAGCGCTGGAATGGACCGGGAAGGTGTTCGGAAGGGGAAAGGGGATGAGGATATGGGTGGGGAGGATGGGGTAGTTTGTCTAGATAGTTCATCTGAATAGCAGAAACACGTGCACCATCTGGCCTGTGGACGATAATGAGAGCAGATATGGTGTTTATAGTGTCCCATTATCAGGCCTGTAGGGTGTTGAGGGGAGGGAGAGGGGAGTGGACGGAGAGGAAATGGGGGAAGGGAGAAAGGTGAAGGGGGTAAGGAGGGATTGTATTACTGGGACAATATTTGACTCGGGCCGGGCGGCAGTCAGCAGCCTCAGAGCAGCTGGAGTCAGGGGAGTGAAGCCCTGTACAGAAACTCTTCTTGTCTCTAGGCAAAAATCAGACTCTTTTTTTTTTTCATCACATACAGTGGGGCAAAAAAGTATTTAGTCAGCCACCAATTGTGCAAGTTCTCCCACTTAAAAAGATGAGAGAGGCCTGTAATTTCCATCATAGGTACACTTCAACTTTAACAGACAAAATGAGAAGAAAAAAAATCCAGAAAATCACATTGTAGGATTTTTTATGAATTTATTTGCAAATTATGGTGGAAAATAAGTATTTGGTCAATAACAAAAGTTTATCTCAATACTTTGTTATATACCCTTTGTTGGCAATGACAAAAGTCAAAAGTTTTCTGTAAGTCTTCACAAGGTTTTCACACACTGTTGCTGGTATTTTGGCCCATTCCTCCATGCAGATCTCCTCTAGAGCAGTGATGTTTTGGGGCTGTTGCTGGGCAACACAGACTTTCAACTCCCTCCAAAGACTTTCTATGAGACTGGCTAGGCCACTCCAGGACCTTGAAATGCTTCTTACGAAGCCACTCCTTCGTTGCCCTGGCGGTGTGTTTGGGATCATTGTCATGCTGAAAGACCCAGCCACGTTTCATCTTTAATGCTCTTGCTGATGGAAGGAGGTTATCACTCAAAATCTCACGATACATGGCCCCGTTCATTCTTTCCTTTACACGGATCAGTCATCCTGGTCCCTTTGCAGAAAAACAGCCCCAAAGCATGATGTTTCCACCCCTATGCTTCACAGTAGGTATAGTGTTCTTTGGATGCAACTCAGCATTCTTTGTCCTCCAAACACGACGAGTTGAGTTTTTACCAAAAAGTTATATTTTGATTTCATCTGACCATATGGCATTCTCCCAATCTTCTTCTGGATCATCCAAATGCTCTCTAGCAAACTTCAGACGGGCCTGGACATGTACTGGCTTAAGCAGGGGGACACGTCTGGCACTGCAGGATTTGAGTCCCTGGCGGCGTAGTGTGTTACTGGTGGTAGGCTTTGTTACTTTGGTCCCAGCTCTCTGCAGGTCATCCACTAGGTCCCCCCGTGTGGTTCTGGGATTTTTGCTCACCGTTCTTGTGATCATTTTGACCCCACAGGGTGAGATCTTGCGTGGAGCCCCAGATCAAGGGAGATTATCAGTGATCTTGTATGTCTTCCATTTCCTAATAATTGCTCCCACAGTTGATTTCTTCAGACCAAGCTGCTTACCTATTGCAGATTCAGTCTTCCCAGCCTGGTGCAGGTCTACAATTTTGTTTCTGGTGTCCTTTGACAGCTCTTTGGTCTTGGCCATAGTGGAGTTTGGAGTGTGACTGTTTGAGGTTGTGGACAGGTGTCTTTTATACTGATAACAAGTTCAAACAGGTGCCATTAATACAGGTAACGAGTGGAGGACAGAGGAGCCTCTTAAAGAAGAAGTTACAGGTCTGTGAGAGCCAGAAATCTTGCTTGTTTGTAGGTGACCAAATACTTATTTTCCAAATAAATTCATTAAAAATCCTACAATGTGATTTTCTGGATTTTATTTTCTCATTTTGTCTGTCATAGTTGAAGTGTACCTATGATGAAAATTACAGGCCTCTCTCATCTTTTTAAGTGGGAGAACTTGCACAATTGGTGGCTGACTAAATACTTTTTTGCCCCACTGTATGTAGCCTCCTCCCATCCAGCTTGAACAACCCAAAAAACAAGATGCATTGTATTTCAGCTCAAACCCCCAGGGGTCCCAACAAACCCCCAGGGGTCCCAACAAATGGACTAAATATGTTAGATGCTTTCGAAAGCGACATTCTGAAGAAAAAAACTGCTACTTATCTACTTTTTCAGAACATGAAATATAATTTATCCACAGAATTAATCTCAGGAGAGGAGGGAGTACAGTTTATGGAAGGGCCTCTTGGTTTTATTATTATTATTATTTCTGGCAGGGAGGGCCACACACACTTCTGTGCAGCTGTGACCAGGGGACTATACCCAGACGGCAACAGCTTGCGCTAGCTACAGCATATGGTACAACAAACACAACTTTCAGGCCATTGGCGTACACACACAAACACACACACAAACATATTTCATTTCAGGCACCAGCACCGTCTGGACTGTGTGTGTGTATGTGGCTGGGAGAGTAGCCAACAGCATACGCCTACTACAGTAGAGTAGTCACCCTCTAACCCTCTAACCCCCCATCCCACATAGTTAGCCTTCCTCCTCGCAACTGCAATGTTTCCATCTCTATTGGATGATTTACTATCCTCTGGGCTCTGCGGCCGGCCAGCTCCACTGTGAACAGAAGCCACAGCAGGGGCTAGCAGGGCTTAGGGAGATCTCCTCATATGGTACTGCAAGGCCTTCAGGATCCGGTACAATCAGGAGGGCTCTACTGTAGGGATCCTCAGAGTACAGCTGGTGGGGCTCTACTGTCGAGATCCTCAGAGTACAGCTGGTGGGGCTCTACTGTCGAGATCCTCAGAGTACAGCTGGTGGGGCTCTACTGTAGAGATCCTCAGAGTACAGCTGGTGGGGCTCTACTGTAGAGATCCTCAGAGTACAGATGGTGGGGCCAAAGGGAGATGTTTCCCCTGTTTGTACTATAAGGGAGTGTGATGGAACTTGTGATGTGGATGATGCTGTGTTCACAGATGTCACAGAACCTTAGCAGCTAACAAGACTGATTTACCACAGAACTGTTAGGGACAAAATATGATATGAACCCTGTTCAGTAAAGAATACAATATAACATTGGGGTTGAGAGGATTGGTGCGAAGCCCAGTGCTCTAGTGGCCCACAGCACACTACTAAACGGCGTCCACAGTGGTCGTTCTGTGCTCTGTGTTCTAAATGCTGCCAGAGAAAAAAAAGAAACCTGGCAGAAACCTGCTCTACTGGGAAAAAAAAGCTGTCAACAACAGGAACTCAATCACAACTGCCATGATTTCCGGTAAGTATTGCATTCTGGACTGCCCAGTCTGCCTCTGACACAGTCTGGCTGCTTGGCTGGACTCTGGCCTCCCCCACTGAATGAAACCTCAAACTTGGCTCTCCGGGACCACAGTCATTTGTACTTAATTCTGATGAGGTTTCTCTAGTCTTCTTATTCAGATGATTCAGCTGCTTGCAGCAAAGTAACAGCTCAACATTTTCCCTTGATTTTCCCATAGAAAGTACAGTGTTCCAACAGTGCAGGCAGGTTAATGTAACCCAAAGTGGATTTTTGATTTTCGAAGCTTGTTTTCCAGACACTTGCAGTGATAAAAGTAGAATATCATTAAAAACAGAGCAGACACACGCAGGGTTTTGAATCATTATCTCATACTTTTGAGAATGTATCATAGATTGAGTCTAGAGCTAGACATCACTGTTTCTTGATGGACTCAAGTGCTTGGGAAAGTAAACAGATGCACTCTGCCTGTCACAGCACCTAATCTTGGAAACACAGAACAAAAATCTTGCATAATTGCATCAGATGCTTGATTAAAGGCCCAATGCAGCCATTTTTATATCAATGTCAAATCACTTCTGAGTAACAATTGACAGGTCAGTTGTTTAGCAACCAAACCGACGCGTGTGCAACTATAGGGCAAAACAAACTGTGTTGGCTTAGATTGTTGATAACATGTAAACTATATTTTGTCTGCAATTTGTATTGAAAACATACATAGATTTGCACAATGACCACTTGTTGTCTCTCAAATACATCGTTACAGTTGTTGGTTAGCTAGCTAGTGAATTTTAGCCATATTAGCATTGACATGAAATCGGTCAAAACATCTTAAAACAAGACATGGTATCAAGAACAAGATGAAACTAGTTGAAACGAGTCACTTTCGATTCCCCACATGGCAGTTTCTTGTCATTGTTATTTTTCATTATTGAATATTTAAATGTACAATCTACTTGCAGTGAAGCAGCTCAACAACTACATCACATTAGTCATCTAACAGACTCCCATCCAGAGCGACACACAGAAGCAACCAGGATCAACGTCCTGCTCAAGGGCACGTCAACAGATCTCCCACAAGGTAAAAAATGTGGACCCAAACCAGCGACCTATCAGCCACCGAACCACAATCCCAACCACCAGGCCACCAGCCCTCCAAGATCCCCCACCACAGTTCCCCAAGAGCTGCCCATTAACCATCCGAGACGCCCCCGTCCTCCAATGCACCAACAAACAACAAAATGAACAAAAGAGAAAAAAGAGAAAGACAAAAGAAAAAACTGAAAACAACCATGCAACAAAAAACAAAAGACATCAAGGCCAACGGAATATGTCTGAGTGCATGTATAGCACTATTTACATGTGTGTGTGTCCTTGTATGTGCACATGTGTGCTTTTGAATGAGAGTGTGTGTATATGCATGTGTACAAACAACTGCACTGCATCAGCCTCAGGTAAACAGGTATTATCTGTAAAAACACTGTCCCTCAGTGTCACTCAAACTTACTTCTTGTTCTGTTTTATTGTGACTTTATTTTTTTACTTTTATCTTTGACCGTCATTTTATCCCCCGCCCAGCAACTCCCACTCGTCTCCAATTCCACATCCCAACCCTCAGCTTCCCTCAGCCCATCCCACCTATCTCGGCTGGCCACCCTCTTCAGATTTCTAAGCACCATACAGTTGAAGTCAGAAGTTTACATACACTTAGGTTGTAGTCATTAAAACTCGTTATTCATCCACTCCACAAATGTATTGTTAACTAACTATACTCTTGGCAAGTCGGTTAGGACATCTACTTTGTGCATGACACAAGTCATTTTTACAACAATTGTTTACAGACAGATTATTTCACGTATCATTCACTGTATCACAATTCCAGTGGGTCTGAAGTTTACATACACTAAGCTGACTGCTTTTAAACAGCTTGGAAAATTACAGAAAATTATGTCATGGCTTTAGCAGCTTCTGATAGGCTCATTGACATAACTTGAGTCAATTGGAGGTGTACCTGTGGATGTCAAACTCAGTGCCTCTTTGCTTGACATGGGAAAATGAAATGAAATCAACCTGCTTTATCCTTGGGAGCAATTTCCAAATGCCTGAAGGTGCCACGTTCATTTGTACAAACAATAGAACACAAGTATAAACACTATGGGACCACGCAGCCGTCATACCACTCAGGAAGGAGACGGATTCTGTCTCCTAGAGATGAACGTACTTTGGTGCGAAAAGTGCGAATCAATCCCAGAACAACAGCAAAGGACCTTGTGAAGATGCTGGAGAAAACAGGTACAAAAGTATCTATATCCACAGTAAAACAAATCCTATATCAACATAACCTGAAAGGCAGCTCAGCAAGGAAGAAGCCACTGGTCCAAAGCAGCCATGAAAAAGCCAGACTATGGTAGGCAACTGCACATGGTGACAAAGATGGTACTTTTTGGAGAAATGTCCTCTGGTCTGATGAAACACAAATAGAACTGTTTGGCCATAATGACCATCATTATGTTTGGAGGAAAAAGGGGGAGGCTTGCAAGCCGAAGAACACCATCCCAACTGTGAAGAACGGGTGTGGCAGTATCATGGTGTGGGGGTGCTTTGCTGCAGGAGGGACTGGTGCACTTCACAAACAGATGGCTTCATGAGGCAGGAAAATTATATGGCTATATTAAAGCAACATCTCAAGACATCAGTCAGGAAGTTAAAGCTTGGTCGCAAATGGGTCTTCCAAATGGACAATGACCCCAAGCATACTTCCAAAGTTGTGGCAAAATGGCTTAAGGACAACAATGTCAAGGTATTGGAGTGGCCATCACAAAGCCCCGACCTCAATCCTATAGAAAATGTGTGAGCAGAACTGAAAAAGCATGTGCGAGCAAGGAGGCCTACAAACCTGACTCAGTTACACCAGCTCTGTCAGGAGGAATGGGCCAAAATTCACCCAACTTATTGTGGGAAGCTTGTGGAAGGCTACCCGAAACGTTTCACCCAAGTTAAACTATTTAAAGGCAATGCTAGCAAATACTAATTGAGTGTATGTAAACTTCTGACCCACTGGGAATGTGCTGAAATAAATAAATAAAAGCTGAAATAAATCATTCTCTGCTATTTTTTCTGACATTTCACATTCTTATAATAAAGTGGTGATCCTATCTGACCTAAAACAGGGATTTTTTACTATGATTAAATGTCAGGAATTGTGGAAAACTGAGTTTAAATCTATTTGGCTAAGGTGTATGTAAACTTCCAACTTCAACTGTATCTTTCAATTATACTGTGATGTAACATACAATTTGAATCTATCTAATCGAAAATAATACACAGATTGCGAGTTGAAGATAAATACTTTTACTAAGAGTATTAGAATATTAGTCATTGACTGACCAGGTCTCTCCAGATCTCCCAACAAAACTATTTATAGGGTCAATTTTAGATCAATGTTATGCATTTTCAGCCATTCCTGAACCTGAGACCAGAGACAGGCTACCTGAGGGCAGTACAAAAAATAAATGGTCTATTGATTCTGTATCCTGTATCAAAATCTGCAGAGCAGCAATGACTGTACGCTCCAAATATTCAACATTTTGTTGGTGGCAACAATTCTGTACAATAATAAGAGAGATACTTTGAAAATGAGACATGGCAATCTACACAAAGGCAAAAAGGCTATTTTTAAACAATGGATGAGCTTTTCTTAGTAATCTACTTGAGAACCATTTAGGGTTCAAGTAAAACTTTTGAATAAGAGAAGCTTTTAGAGAGAGGTTTAGTGCTTTTATATTTAATAATATCAATCCACCAAATTCATATTCATTATATAGATAGGCATGCTATATTTTGTCTGGTTTAGCATCCAAGATAAAGCTAAATCTTTTTGCTCATATAATCATATAATGAATCATCAGGAGTAGGCAACGCTATAAGTAAGTGGGTAAACTGAGATATGACTAAGGAGTTAATCAGGCCATTTTTTCCATAAATATACAAGTATTTACCTCTCCATGGTTGCAGGATCTTGACTATTTTCAAAGTTTTCAATTCAAATTCATTGTGGAGAGCTTATTTATATATTATTGTGATATGAATACCAAGTATGCCCATTTTATAGGTAAACTGCAGGGTAATGTAAAAGTATTTTTGAAAGATCCAAACGTAATATTGTACGCTTATCATAATTAGGTTTTCGTCCAGAGAGTACAGAAAAGTTATCTAGATCTTCAATGAGACATTGCAGGGATCTCGCATGCAGACTTATATAAAACTTGAGTCTTTGGCATACATGAACAGCTTTGTTTTTAAGCCTTGGATTTCTAATCCTCTAATGTTGTTATTGGATTTGAATGTAACATTTCGATGGCCATAACGAATAGATATGGTGACAGCAGACATCCTTGTTTAACCCCTCTTGACATTTCAAAACTCTCTGAGAAATAGCCGCTATTTACTATTTTACACCTGGGGTTGCTATACATGACTTTTACCCATTTTACAAAATAAAAAAATCCAAGCATTTATAAATAAAATCCAGTCTTACTTTATCAAAGGTATTTTCAAAATCCACTATAAATACCAGGCCTGGCTTCTTAGATGTTTCATGTTGTTCTATTATTTCTGGTAGTTGTCGTATATTATCTCCAATGTATCGTCCATGTAAGAAACCTGTCTAATCAGGATGAACAATACCTGGAGAGCTATAGATTTCGCTAGTATTTTTGCATCACAACATTGAAGTGTAAGGGGCCTCCAGTTTTTTTAGATACACCAAGTCTCTATATTTGCCAGCTGGGTCTTGTTTTAATAATAGAGAAATCAGACCTTCCTGCTGAGTACCTGACAGACTACCATTTCTATAGGAGTAGTTAAAACAATCTAACAATGGAGCATATAAAAAAAGTATATAAAAGTATATAATAGCCTCAAAAATGATTCCTCTGTAATTTGTCATTCGCACTGATCTTTTTGTACATTTGTTAATTTTCCTTTTTTATTATTAGGAAATAATTCCTTACAGTAATCGTCACTCAGTCGGTGAAGATGAGAAGGAAAATATTTAGCTTCTATTTTAAAATATAATTTGGAGAATCATAGATGACAAATTATTTCTACAAATTATTTTTGGTAACGTTCCTGTGTTGGAGATTCAGGAAGAATTTGGTACATTTTTATCCATATTCCATCCAGTTTGCTTTATTTCTGTAATAGATTACATTAGATCATTCTTGAATAGGTTCCTCCAGTTCTTTTTGTTTTTCCTTTAACTTATTTTGTATCTCTGTAGTATCATTTTTATTGCAATCTACCTGTATTATTAGTTCATGTATTTCCCTTGTTAGTCTGGTCTCTTTAGACAGAAACGGCTTTTTATTATTGATGAATATTGAATTGAACGACCTCTGAAGGTACATTTAAAGGTATCCCAAACATTAAGGGGATTTGCTGAACCTATATTATACTGGAAAAATTCTGTTATAAATTATTTTGTCTTGAGTTAAAAATACATTCTTCTCCAGTAAACTGATAAAATTTCCAATATCCCATCCATGTGGAAATTCTGTAAGAGTTATGAGACGGCCAATTAGACGATGATCCTATTAATTATTCTCTTGTCATTGTTGCTAGCTATTTGTACAGACTTCTGCCCAATTGAAATGTGTGCATAGTTTCTGTGACGTTATCAGCTAACCCATCTATTAAGTACCTAGTGTAATAGTTTTCCATTAAAATTGACAAAAATTGCTTTTTAGCAAAAACACTATTTCTCAAGCAAAACTTGAATGTCTGGGAGTGGTCTGAGTGCAGAAAGGAAAACGTAAAATTAGCTGTTATTGGTCTATTAACCAATTTACCAGGCAAGCCGAAACTCCCGCCCAGGAAAACATTCTGTGTAAATTATATTTTCAACCAACAGCTATCTGGAAATAACACTGATTATAAAAATCACACTTTAAAAAAATGAATTTTGACTGCACTGTTCTGTGGGCAGAAGCGTTTGAAAATATATTAGAATGAAGAGCGGAAACAGGGCGGCAACTTTGCCCTCATGTCTATGCAAGTTTCAGGCAAGTCTTCGGGCCAAATGTTCCCTCCGCTTCCGAAATTCTAAAGATGCGAGCATCTGCGAAATCGTGAGGAAAATCTGAGTACCAGAACAAAGTTCCTTGTTAGTCGTCGCATCTCACAGTCTATTATTGACAGGCGCTACGATGCCATTGATTGTACGTGCGTCTGTCCACTAAACATTACGTGCGTCTGTCCACGACACATTGTGTGCTATAGCAGAGGTAGGTAGGTATACGTGGCACAGGACAGCTAGAATGCCACGGCCATAGGCATTTATTTACCCATACAGTGACATAGACCGGTGGCAGGCAGGATGAACCATGACCATCTACGGTCAGATTCTACAGACCCTGTCATCACCGCCACCTTGTTTAGTCTAAGTGTCAATGTCTATAAATTCATCGTCCGTTGCACAAGAATATTCATATTTTTCCTACTGGCAGCGAAAGAGCAGACTTTTGGCAATGACATCCAGGCTGAGACAGTCTGTGTGTTATAGTTGGGATGTGAGATTGGCTGTTGGCTGAGGTGGGATGGGAAAGCATTGTTTTTATATCTTGCTATTCACATCCTATTTGGTGTTTCAGGGAGAAGTCGAGAACTTCCCCTGAGAAAAAAATTAACTCTCTGGAACCATCTCTAACCAAACTGTATTAGATTCTCAGGGGTACAGTATAAATGGGATTACTGCATTTAAAACGTATAATTCTGAATCGCAGATGACGAATATTGTAAACTGCAATGTCTGTGTATATAATTATATAATTGTCTTCACATGTTCTTTATAATCTGGTGGACTTCGCAGAAGGAAGAATAATGTTTTGGTTCTTGGAATCAGTGCACCTCTCATCATCTGGGCTTTGAAGTCATAAACAGCCAGTTAAACATGTGTCATCAAAGCGCCACCCTCTGGTTACAGGCCCAACCTGCACTGGGTGATGCTAGACAATAGCACATAGCTGAAATCCAGTGCTGCAGTGTATGACAATGGCATGATATACAGAAGACTAGTAAATATTATCAACTCGTTGACCTAAATTATTGCCAGAAAAAAAGTATGTTTTCTCTGTAGTTTGTAGGTAATACCAGCTTAGTTATACACATCCCCAGCATTCTCTCTGCTCTCTGCTCCTCTGTTCACTCATCGCTCTTTAGTAAAAATATAAATAAAACCACACTGAACATAATTTTCAAACTGCCCACCCACCACTTCCCAACCCGCCAATTTCTCCACACTATCTCTCCCCTCTCTCTCACACTCTTTCCCGGTCCCCCCTCCCCTGTTCTGTTCAGTTTGTAGCCAGTTTTGGGAGCTGTGGAGCCGTGGGTTCAGGACTAATTGAATAAGCAGTGACCCTGTGGACCACCTCCCTGTGGGACCGGGATACCATCTAAAAGAGCGCTCCTCTGAGGGCAAACACGGCCAATTTAGAGTCATTTCATGCTCGCTGCTTCAGCATGCACACCAGGGGCCAGTCCAGCACAGACCCCACACACCAGAAAGAGAAGTAATTGATGTGCCCTCTAATCAGGCATGCCTCAAATTCTGCTCTTTCTCCTATGAAACACAGCTGTTAATTTTCCCTACTCCCCTCACCCCACCAACCCCTCCTCTCCTTCCTCTTTCCTGAGACAAATGGATGAAGCAAAGACAATTGTTAACTGGAAATGATCTCGACAGAAGGTACTAACACACCTTAACTGCAACTGCATGCTTATCTGGAACAATGGTTGGATGTCTGTGCTTATTATGGGAATACGTACCGCTATAAGTGATTGTTGCACACTGTGCATAACGGAAATCAATTCAGTTGAAACATGTTATAGTATTTACGGGGGGATCAAAGTGGACTTATTAGACTAATCAGATCCAGTGGTCAGTACGGTGGCCCTAAGGGGAAAAGTATCTCAGTGTATCATTTGCTTTAAAGACAATATAAACCTAGGATGTATCAATACCATTGATGTAGGTAGGAAGGCCTACCTTTTCTATGCTATCCAAGTCAGTGTCTTCTGAATTACCCCACCATCAACTCCCCAGAGTCATAAACCCACTGGACACAAGCCAGAGCACTGTTTCATTAAATAGATTGCCCAAATCACAATCTTAATGACGCTTGCATCCATTATGTTAATTATGCTCCCTAACTGGACTGTTAGTGATTATGAAAACCTAAAGCTCTCCCCACTTACAGACATGCAGTCTTGTGGACCATACAGCCATCTGGAGCAGTTGCTATAAGGTGAACTAGACACATTCATGTTGCATAAGTCTTCTGATTCAGAGGGGTTGGGTTAAATGTGGGAGACACATTTCGTTTGAATGAATTCAGTTGTGCAACTGTCGAGGTATCCCCTTTCCCTAATTCATGTAACCTCTTGTAAAGTGTGACCAATCATTTTATTACATGCTTTTTAATCCAGTTAGTTTTTCATCTCAATAAATACCCCCTTTTGAACAACTTTTTATTATGGACAATAATGCCATAGATCACATACAAGCATATATTATATTACTACTGATAATATGAGTATTATTAAGAACATGAATCCCTGTCATTTCTGAGAGGATATCAGCCACACTGATATACTGTAGGCACGCTGTAATCCCCAGGTCTCCTGGCCCCTCTACCTGTCTACATGTCCTGCTACGGTTCTCTGCCCTTGACTGAAATATGGAATTCCTAAAAGCATTCCCATCATATTACTGGCTGTTTCTGGGGCTGTAGGGTTCAGAGGAAGCCCCTCTAACAGTGTGCCTTTTCTTACACGCATCAGTAATCCTGGAAAGGGGCAGCACATTTCCAGGTGAAATAAGATCGATTTCAGATGAACTCCAACGGATCGTTTCTCCATCCATCCTTTAAACGTTTCTATGAAACACTCACACAACTACAGTCACTCTCTCCTGATTCACATACAGTATAATATTGTTACTGTACTTTCTACACTGAGGCACACTGAGGTAAAGTATATAAGTAATTCATTAATCAACTAATTCACTTTCGGTTAATCAAACAACTCTCTCCTGGTTTTTAATAGCATAACTGTAATTTACACATGCTATATATACATCAGATGTTTTCTTTACAAGGTAGTGTCCACTGAAACAGTTTACATTATGTCTCTATGTCTTCTAGCTCAACTGCCTATTGGAAGAGCATCACACAGGCAACCCCCGTCGTGATGTATTTCTCCCTCCAGCTGGACGAGAAAGACAGGTGTGTCATTAGTTCATCAGGCTGGATATTACAGACGTACAGAGTATGTCTTTATTTCCTGGTTGAACTGGTTCCTTCTCTCGTCTCTCCCCTTGGCGTATTTAGCACAGAGACAAAAGCCAAATGACTGGTTCAAAATCTATCAAAACACAGAGTAAGTACACTGCTTTGGATGTGGATTCTGAAAGAAAATAATAAAAAACCACTGGTGGAAAATGGTTTCTCCAAGGACATTAAAACTGAGAAGAAACGGTTTTGCTGTCATGCTCTGCTCTGTCGAATTGTGATTTGGTTGTCTTCTTATGTTTTTTCATTAATATCTATTATTCATTTTAGAACTGTTTTATTCTTATATTTTCTGAGTTGTCACCAATTTGTGGTACTGTGCAATAAGAGATGATTTGCTTCGAAACCACATCATTCGTCTTTGAGCGTTAGCTACTAAAAGGGTAACACGACAATAAAGTATACTTCAAAATACTTCTAGAATGCGGTTTATAAAAAGGTTATTTTAACCAATGTTTTTTTACAGTCAAAATGATCTATAAACAAATAATTTTTGGTTTATAAATTACCCAGAAAGTCCTTTATAAATCAATTGAAGTATGCATTGTTAATGTTAACCCCCAAAAAAAACATGTTTTCAGAATCATGTATTTTTTTGTTTTGATTTAACCTTTATGTAACGAGGCAAGTCAGGTATGACTAAGTACTGAATGTTATGACAAATCATTATAATCACCTAAAGTCAGTGAGGCTAAACTAAACTGACCCCAACGTTTTTATAAACCAGTTTATAAGCACTTCATCCCAGGGATAGTTTTAGTCCTAATCCTCCATCTCATTCCACCTCATCTATCTCTATCACTGGTGTCAGAGAGAAAGCAGTCGGAAGCCAACAGGTCTATTTAGTATAGGACCTCAGCACCAGCCTGGAACAGCCAGGATAGATGCCTTAAAGCAGCATAGGGAATGGTGCAAAAAAAGATTTGTAATAAAAGTCTGCTCCGGTAAATCACTGTTAAACCTGTCGTCACCCACGACGGTCATATTATTGGAAACAGGCGGTGTGTTTAACATGTGAATACTGGCTACTCATTCTCTTCAACCAGTCCGTCTAGGCAGGAGAATGGGTGAATTCAAGACTTCTTTATAGATATAAAGTGTATTTTATTTGGTGGAGGACAGTGTGATATCAAAAAAATGACATAGTAAAATGACAGGGCCGTTTAGCATCCATCTAACCCTGGAGGATCCTGGACACAAAAGACTATTCTAGGATTCCAGTTGGTTGGTGTGATCTGATGCACTGTATCTATACATCATTTAGGGGACAGTAATGAGAAAAAGGTTTTTTGTTTCAGTCTTGGGTTTGGCAAGTATATGTCACTATTACGAGGTACAGTATGTGCACCCCTGACGGAGCCCAACACACAATTAGCTAGAAATACATTTATTGATCAGTCATTCAAACACACTACATTTTACACTATGATACAATGTAATGTACTGTAACTCTTCTAGAGTTAATTCCCCAGCACTAAGACTGACTGCCTCCCCCTTCACCCACCTCAGGCCAAAGCCTTCTCCTCTCCTCCTCACTAAGCTCAATGCGGCCCTCTCTGTTTGTGAGCACTGAATCTGTGGGCTTTGCCTTCTTTCCTCTATACCCCTGGCAGGCTGCTGACTCCACACTCTCATCCCTCCATCCCCCAGCGTCCTGTTTACTCTGTGCAGCCCTGCGGCCATGCCACCTCGGAGTCACTCAAGACCGCCAAGGTCCTAACAGCTGCGTGGGATTGGCCGGTTTAGCTGCCGTCGCCATGGGAATGGCAGGGAGAGGTGCCGGAGTGGGCGGAGGAGTGGCGCTGATGGTCGCTTAGTGGTGAGGTTGTTTTACGTTTTGGACCGGGGCGAGGACCAGGGAGGAAGGAAAGGTATGATTAAACTAAGACCAGTCCCTGACGTCCATAATACATTGAGGATGGTATGGGAGTAGAGCATGTGGTGGGGTGACCTCTTGGTAGAACTATACGGCTTCACTATGGGTTCATTGTCTTGATCACGTGGCAAACACACAATGGCCAGTTCTGGAATTTATTGTTGAAATCCAAGACATAAGTTAAAAATTCAATTATTGAAAGATATGCCACTTTCCTGTCAATCTAACATTTAGTGGTTCTCTCTCACACAATCCTTCAATATGAGCAGATTTTATCCCCGACCTCGCCCATAAAATTTTGTTACAGCTCTTTGCTTGCTTGGCAGAAAGTGTTCATAACTCCCTGCTTAAATTTCCTCTTTAGTTATGAATGTAATTGAAGATGTTATGTTTGACACTAGGGGAAAACAGGAGGTCATGTTGGCTGTTATTTTTCCAGAGCCTTTGTCACCCTCTGCTGGTAGAAGTAAGAGTAGCAGTGTTGTGTGTTCCCTTCTCAGTCTGTCAGCATTTTAGTGTGTTTGTTCAGTGAGCTACCGCAAATGGGACCACAGCTAGCTCCATCGCAGCCCATCTATTTTTGCCTATATGGCCGAAGTCATGGGTGGTCCTGGCGCCTCTTTACATTGTTGAACTCCTGACAGCAGCAAAGCTCCAGTTCAGTCTTCTGAGTCTGCATTTCAGTCTTCTGCAGTGAAAAGAGTTCCACTGGGGTCAGTCTGTCAAGGACTCATCAAAGAAAACAGCCCTGGCCTGGGCAAAGCAAACGGAGCATGAAAATGTTGAGGACTTTCTTCACAACGATTCATTGCCAGAACATTCTATTCTCAACCAGAAGTTATGCTGCCATTGAGGAACTGACGAATGAATGGTGCTGCTAGAATAGGGGGGTGTATAGCTTTTTCTATTGGAATGAGTTGTCCTGGATATCAGGGTGTTTGTAGCTAGATTTAGGAAGAGGAGCCAGATATCCAAACAGACAGGGATGGTTGTGGGAAGGTTGCAGGGGGATAAAGGGTTTGAGGGAAGGATACATGTGTGGGTACATTAGCCCCTAACTCTGCACTCATTTCTGCTGAGTTTCTGTAAAGTGGGTTTCAGAGAGGGAGAGAGAGAGAGGTAACCAGCAGAAAGTTTCCCCCTCTCTGCTGATTGGTGCACCGCTGCGTGGGCCCGCAGGTCCTGATGTCCTCCTGATGGTCTGCCAGATTGGGCAGGGGAGAGAGAGGGGTCTGCTGAGACAGCGTTGGGGGTTGAGGGGGTTGGGGGTGAGGGGGGAAGGCAAGTGCCACAGGAGTGGAGAGCATGGAGGGTGGAGGTCAGAAGCAGCTGGAGCTTGTTTTCCAACTTACAAATCCTGCTTGTGTTTTTACATACTTTCTGGGAGTACAGTGTTCACAACAACTGACTCTGAAAGTGTCCCAAAGTGGTCCGTCTGTCTGTACAAGTGGACTGTATTCCCATTTTTGATGTTCTGAGAATATTCAACATTCCATTCGACTCCAAATATCCTGAGATTCCTGACAGGAAGCTTCTACTACTTTTACCTGTCATTGTGGTTGTCCTCTACGCAGCCTGGATGCTTTCACCCCGACTCTGACAAATTGGGGGGACACAAGACATTTTAAAAAGCTACAAAAAATTAACAAGATACTTTTCAGGGAAAGAAAAGCATTTGAGCCAAAGAGACAAGCCCAGCCAGTAACAGAGCCTGAAACAAAAACCTGGAACAGGGGAGAAGGGGGGAATTGTGTCTCCTGACTCACAAGTGTGTGTGTAGGGTGACTGTGAGTGTGACAGCCACAGGATCAGGATGTGTGTGGGCCATTGTTCCTCACTTCTACCTCAGTGCTACGGCTTCACTCCTCCTCTCCCAGGGGTCGCGTGTTGTACCTCCCAGCCCACAACACACACACATGCACTGCCGTGTGTTCCAACTTGTTTGACATTTTCAAACTACCAACAATTAATGATTTGTAATGGGAATACTTTCTTATAAACTGCTTATAAAGTGGTCAAAAACACAATTGCATGGTTTATTAAGCATATAATTAAGTAGGATACATGGAACACCTGTTGTTTATGATTTATAGATGATTATAGGTCATTTTAATCAAATGTATTTACTGTATTTACTAAATATATGAACACAAGGATGTAACAATTTCAACAATTATACTGAGTTACAGTTCATTTAAGGAAATCAGTCAATTGAAATAAATACATTATGCCCTAATCTATGGATTTCACATGAATGGGCATAATCCTGGACTATCGGACCACCATTTTATTATGTTTGCAATTGCAACAAATAATCTGCTCAGACCCAAACCAAGGAACATCAAAAGTTGTGCTATAAATTCACAGACAACACAAAGATTCCTTGATGTCCTTCCAGATTCCCTCTGTCTACCCAAGGACGCCATAGGACAAAAATCAGTTAACCACCTAACTGAGGATCTCAATATAACCTTGCGCAATACCCTAGATGCAGTTGCACCCCTAAAAACGAAAAACATTTCTCATAAGAAACTAGCTCCCTGGTACACAGAAAATACCAGAGCTCTGAAGCAGGCTTCCAGAAAGTTGGAACGGAAATGGCGCCACACCAAACTGGAAGTCTTCCGACTAGCTTGGAAAGACGGTACCGTGCAGTACAGAAGAGCCCTTACTGCTGCTCGATATTTTTCTAACTTAATTGAGGAAAATAAGAACAATCCGAAATTCCTTTTTGATACTGTCGCAAAGCTAACTAAAAAGCAGCATTCCCCAAGAGAGGATGACTTTCACTTTAGCAGTGATAAATTCATGAACTTCTTTGAGGGAAAGATTATGATTATTAGAAAGCAAATTACGGACTCCTCTTTAAACCTGCGTATTCCTCCAAACCTCAGTTGTCCTGAGTCTGCACAACTCTGCCAGGACCTAGGATCAAGAGAGACGCTCAAGTGTTTTAGTACTATATCTCTTGACACAATGATGAAAATAATCATGGCCTCTAAACCTTCAAGCTGCATACTGGACCCTATTCCAACTAAACTACTGAAAGAGCTGCTTCCTGTGCTTGTCCCTCCTATGTTGAACATAATAAACGGCTCTCTATCCACCGGATGTGTGCCAAACTCACTAAAAGTGGCAGTAATAAAGCCTCACTTGAAAAAGCCAAACCTTGACCGAGAAAATATAAAAAACTATCGGCCTATATCGAATCTTCCATTCCTCTCCAAAATTTTAGAGAAGGCTGTTGCGCAGCAACTCACTGCCTTCCTGAAGACAAACAATGTATACGAAATGCTTCAGTCTGGTTTTAGACCCCATCATAGCACTGAGCACTTGTGAAGGTGGTAAATGACATTTTAATGGCATCGGACCGAGGCTCTGCATCTGTCCTCGTGCTCCTAGACCTTAGTGCTGCTTTTGATACCATCGATCACCACATTCTTTTGGAGAGATTGGAAACCCAAATTGGTCTACACGGACATGTTCTGGCCTGGTTTAGATCTTATCTGTCGGAAAGATATCAGTTTGTCTCTGTGAGTGGTTTGTCCTCTGACAAATCAACTGTAAATTCCGGTGTTCCTCAAGGTTCTGTTTTAGGACCACTATTGTTTTCACTATATATTTTACCTCTTGGGGATGTTATTTGAAAACATAATGTTAACTTTCACTGCTATGCGGATGACACACAGCTGTACATTTCAATGAAACATGGTGAAGCCCCAAAATTGCCATCGCTAGAAGCATGTGTTTCAGACATAAGGAAGTGGATGACTGCAAACTTTCTACTATTAAACTCGGACAAAACAGAGATGCTTGTTCTAGGTCCCAAGAAACAAAGAGATCTTCTGTTGAATCTGACAATTAATCTTAATGGTTGTACAGTCGTCTCAAATAAAACTGTGAAGGACCTCGGCGTTACTCTGGACCCTGATCTCTCTTTTGAAGAACATATCAAGACCATTTCAAGGACAGCTTTTTTCCATCTACGTAACATTGCAAAAATCAGAAACTTTCTGTCCAAAAATGATGCAGAAAAATTAATCCATGCTTTTGTCACTTCTAGGTTAGACTACTGCAATGCTCTACTTTCCGGCTACCCGGATAAAGCACTGAATAAACTTCAGTTAGTGCTAAATACGGCTGCTAGAATCCTGACTAGAACCAAACATTTTTATCATATTACTCCAGTGCTAGCCTCTCTACACTGGCTTCCTGTCAAAGCAAGGGCTGATTTCAAGGTTTTACTGCTAACCTACAAAGCATTACATGGGCTTGCTCCTACCTATCTCTCTGATTTGGTCCTGCCGTACATACCTACACGTACGCTACGGTCACAAGACGCAGGCCTCCTAATTGTCCCTAGAATTTCTAAGCAAACAGCTGGAGGCAGGGCTTTCTCCTATAGAGCTCCATTTTTATGGAACGGTCTGCCTACCCATGTCAGAGACGCAAACTCGGTCTCAACCTTTAAGTCTTTACTGAAGACGCATCTCTTCAGTGGGTCATATGATTGAGTGTAGGCTCTGGAGCAACTAACCGCCCTTGCTGTCTCTGCCTGGCCGGTTCCCCTCTTTCCACTGGGATTCTCTGCCACTGGGAGTCACTGGCTTACTGGGGCTCTCTCATGCCGTCCCTGGAGGGGGTGCGTCACCTGAGTGGGTTGATTCACTGTTGTGGTCGTCCTGTCTGGGTTGGCGCCCCCCCTTGGGTTGTGCCGTGGCGGAGATCTTTGTGGGCTATACTCAGCCTTGTCTCAGGATGGTAAGTTGGTGGTTGAAGATATCCCTCTAGTGGTGTGGGGGCTGTGCTCTAGCAAAGTGGGTGGGGTTATATCCTTCCTGTTTGGCCCTGTCCGGGGGTGTCCTCGGATGGGGCCACAGTGTCTCCTGACCCCTCCTGTCTCAGCCTCCAGTATTTATGCTGCAGTAGTTTATGTGTCGGGGGGCTAGGGTCAGTTTGTTATATCTGGAGTACTTCTCCTGTCCTATTCGGTGTCCTCTGTGAATCTAAGTGTGCGTTCTCTAATTCTCTCCTTATCTCTTTCATTCTCTCTCTCGGAGGACCTGAGCCCTAGGACCATGCCCCAGGACTACCTGACATGATGACTCCTTGCTGTCCCCAGTCCACCTGGCCATGCTGCTGCTCCAGTTTCAACTGACCTGAGCCCTAGGACCATGTCCCAGGACTACCTGACATGATGACTCCTTGCTGTCCCCAGTCCACCTGGCCATGCTGCTGCTCCAGTTTCAACTGTTCTGCCTTACTATTATTCGACCATGCTTGTCATTTATGAACATTTGAACATCTTGGCCATGTTCTGTTATAATCTCCACCCGGCACAGCCAGAAGAGGACTGGCCACCCCACATAGCCTGGTTCCTCTCTAGGTTTCTTCCTAGGTTTTGGCCTTTCTAGGGAGTTTTTCCTAGCCATCATGCTTCTACACCTGCATTGCTTGCTGTTTGGGGTTTTAGACTGGGTTTCTGTACAGCACTTTGAGATATCAGCTGATGTACGAAGGGCTATATAAATTGATTTGATTTGATTTGATTTGAGGTGCAGCCATGGGTGGGCTTGGGAGGGCCTAGGCCCAGCCAATCAGAATGAGTTTTTCCCCACAAAAGGGCTTTATTACAGACAGAAATACTCCTCAGTTTCATCAGCTCTCCGGGTGGCTAGTCTCAGATGGTATTGCAAGTGAAGAAGCCAGATGTGGAGGTCCTGAGCTAGCGTGGTTACACGTGATCTGCGGTTGTGAGGTTGGTTGGACATACTGCCAAATTCTCTAAAATGACATTGGAGGTGGCTTATGGTAGAGAAATGAACATTCAATTCTCTGGCAACACGTCTGGTGGACATTCCTGTGGTCAGCATGCCAATTGCACCCTCCCTCAAAACTTGAAACATCTGTGTCATTGGGTTGTGTGACAAAACTGCACATTTTAGAGTGCCCTTTTATTGTCCCCAGCATAAGATGCACCTGTGTAATGATCCTGCTGATATGCCACACCTGTCAGGTGGATGGATTATCTTGACAAAGGAGAAATGCTCACTTACTGGGATGTAAACAAATTTGTGCACCAAATGTGTGAGAAATAATGGAACATTACTGGGATCTTTTATTTCAGCTCATGAAACATGGGACCAACACTTTACATGTTGCGTTTATATTTTTGTTCAGTATAGTTCAATTAGAAATTAAACTACATTTTGTAGTAGCTTAGTGGTAGTTCAAATAAATTCTAATCTAGGTAGTGTTTTCAGTAGTTAAATACATTTTTGCCATGTAGTAGTGTATCTATTGGAACTGCACACTACATTTTGTTTTTACTTCAAATAAACTATAGGTGAACGAGGCAACAATTGACTTTCTTTTTCAGCATCAGACCTGCCTAAATCTCACTTGAAACATTTTTTTGTTTGTTTAATAGGCTAAATTACAACTTCTGTTAACATCTGACTCCAGAGTGAACTGTTCTTGCAATTTTATTCTATGAAATGTTTTATTTAGATATGACAGTTTTTCACAAAGTAGTTTTTATGTAGCTAACTACTTTTTTTAAGTAGCTTTAGTTAAGTAAACATTTTTGTTGTTAAGGGTAGCTTTAGTGTAGCTTAACTTATTTTATTGTGAAGTAATTGGTCGCTTGCTAAACTATATTTTTAGAGTATCTTCTCCAACACCGGTATTTAATCATTATAAATAAGCAGTTTAATAGGCCCCTCTATTAAAATAGCACTAAATAGGACTAATTTTATTCAGATCTAATAATTAAAATAAACAACAGATTTATGATTTATATTTATGTTACATTTTCATGTCACGGGGAGAATAAAAAGGTCACGCATGTAAATTACAACAGCTGTCATGCATAAGGCACTAAGTGGTGATGCACAGGTTGACTCATAACGTGCAGTCAGAGGCGGGCGGGTTGAGGGTTTAAGAAATATTGTGTGGATGAAGAGCTGGTTGGTCGCGGGCAGGTTGAATAAAGACAAAACAATACCTTAAAAAATCCATAAATGCATAGTTCTTGTGCAATTTATATATATATGCTACAATGAGGTTTTCTTTCAATATTTTAGTGCATAAGCATAAACTGTGGGCCTAACTGTATGCACGCCAAATAGCCTAGCCTACATGCCAGTCGCCAAAAGCTTTTGGGAATGGGCAGACAACGTTACCGTTGATCCAGTCCACAGAGGCAAAAAAGGACAATATCGGAGTTTCATTCAATGAGAGAAAACCTGAGAAATTGGGAAAGATTTGGTTAGTGGTTTTGTTATATTTCAGTTTCTGTAATGTGTATAAAGTGTAATATTGGGATGCAAACTCAAAATTGAATACATTTCAACTCAATATCTGACATGGTACAGTTGTCTTCATTTTTTAAGCCCATAAACCATGTATGTGTGTGAGGTGTAAACTTTTGTTTTTCAAAGAGATTTGTTTAAGACTACCAAGAAACACTCTGAGTGACCCTGTTTTAGCCCACTGCTTTAGAAGGTTCTGATTTGAACTCCTGCAGAATGTTTCTTGCAGTAAAATTATACACCAAATAGAGGCACATTTTTGACTCGGGAACAGGATTGGTGTCACGGATCCCTCCGGAACTGTCATTACGCACACCTGGTCCCTATTCCCATTGATTAGTAATTGTATAAGTGTGCCCATTGTTCACCATTGTCCTGTCGATTATTGTTACAATGTCCATTGTTCGTGTGAGTACCTGTGCTGTGTTGTTTTTTGGCTTTCGTGACGATTGTATTGCGCAGATGATTACGGGTCTCGTCCCGTGTAGAATCATTGTGTGTGTGTATGTTACGGGTCTCACCCCGGTGTATTTATTCAAGGTACTCCTCACTCTTTTGTTTGGGTTTCAACCCTGTGTTTTGTATACATGTTTGTGAGGTCTGTGCCTTTACATGGCACGCTGTAATTTGGGTCAATAAAAAACCCTGTTACGCATTCCTGCGCCTGTCTCCCGATCCCTTTATATCAAGTAACAAATGGAGAAATATGATTTCTTTCTTTCAGCATCCTAGGAGAATGTGAATGTGTAGTTAGGGACTGTCTATGGAGGTGCTACAGTTGAAGTCGGAAGTATACATTCACATTAGCCAACTACATTTAAACTCAGTTTTCCACAATTCCTGACATAAAATTCCCTGTCAGTTTATTTTAAGAATGTGAAATACCAGAATAATAGTAGAGAGAATGATTTATTTAAGCTTTTATTTCTTTCATCACAATCCCAGTGGGTCAGAAGTTTACATATACTCAATTAGTATTTGCTAGCATTGCCTTTAAATTGTTTAACTTGGGTCAAATGTTTTGGGTAGCCTTCCACAAACTTCCACAATAAGTTGGGTGAATTTTGGCCCATTCCTCCTGACAGAGCTTGTGTAACTGAGTCAGGTTTGTCGGCCTTGCTCTCACACGCTTTTTCAGTTCTGCCCACAAATGTTCTGTAGGCTTGAGGTCCGGGCTTGGCTTTGTTGTCCTTAAGCCATTTTGACACAACTTTGGAAGTATGCTTGAGGTCATTGTCCATTTGGAAGACCCATTTGAGACCAAACTTTAACTTCCTGACTGATGTCTTGAGATGTTGCTTCAATATATAATATATCCATATAATTTTCCTCCTCATGATGCCATCTGTTTGAAGTGCACCAGTCCCTCCTGCAGCAAAGCACCCCCACAACATGATGCTGCCACCCCCGTGTTTCACTGTTGGGATGGTGTTCTTCGGCTTGCAAGCCTCCCCCTTTTTCCTCCAAACATAACGATGGTCATTATGGCCAAACAGTTCGATTTTTGTTTCATCAGACCAGTGGACACTGGTACCATCTTTGTCCCCATGTGCAGTTGCAAACTGTAGTCTGGCTTTTTTATGGCGGTTTTAGAGCAGTGGCATCTTCCTTGCTTAGTAGCCTTTCAGGTTGTGTCGTTATAGGACTCGTTTTACTGTGGATATAGATACTTTTGTACCTGTTTTCTCCAGCATATTCACAAGGTCCTTTGCTGTTGTTCTGGGCTTTATTTGCACTTTTCGCACCAAAGTAGGTTCATCTCTAGGAGACATCTGTCTCCTTCCTGAGCGGTATGACGGCTGCATGGTCCCATGGTGATTATACTTGCGTACTATTGTTTGTAGAGATGAACGTGGTACCTTTAGGGGTTTAGAAGTTGCTCCCAAGGATGAACAAGACTTGTGGAGGTCTACATTTCTTTTGAGGTCTTGGCTGATTTCTTTTGATTTTCCCATGATGTCAAGCAAAGACGCACTGAGTTTGAAGGTAGGCCTTGAAATACATCCACAGGTACACCTCAAATTGACTCAAATGATGTCTATTACCCTATCAAAAGCTTCTAAAGCCATGACATCATTTTCTGGATTTTTCCAAGCTGTTTAAAGGCACAATCAACCTTGTGTATGTTGACTTCTGACCTACTGGAATTGTGATACAGTGCATTATAAGTGAAATAATCTGTCTGTAAACAATTGTTGGAAAAATGACTTGTGTCATGCACAAAGTAGATGTCCTAACCGACTTGCCAAAACTATAGTTTGTTAACAAGAAATTTGTGGAGTGGTTGAAAAACAAATTTGAATGACTCCAACCTAAGTGCATGTAAACTTCCGATTTCAACTGTATCTTTATCATCATCATGAAAGCTCATAGAAAGCTATTTCAACCAGATATTGCATCCAAACTGAACTGAAATATTATCAGAAACATGATGGGTCATTTTCACATCTTTCTATTTCCTTACAACATGTAAAACTGATGTCATTTGAACATTTTGCACAAAATTGTTGTTGAATTTATGCATTTTCTACCCGGTCCCTCTTCAAAAGAAGCATAGATGACAGAGAAATGAATGCTCGTAGTACACATCCTGGTAATCCAACTAGATTGAAGCATTAATTCAAATCAAATGACATTTTCTTGGTCACATACAAAGGGAAGCAGAGCCGCTTCGAGGCAAACAACACTGAATGCATGAGAGCATCAGCTGTTCCGGACGACTGAGTTCAAACAGGTCAACATTCACAGGGCCAGACGGATTACCAGGACGTGTACTATGAGAATTCGCTGACCAACTGTCTTCACTGACATTTTCAACCTGTCCCTGGCCGAGTCTGTAATACCAACATGTTTCAAGCAGACCACCAAAGTCCCTGTGCCCAAGACCACTAAGGTAACATGCCTAAATACTACCGACCCGTAGCACTCACGCCTGTAGCCATGAAATGCTTTGAAAGGCTAGTCATGGCTCACATCAACACCATTAGCCCAGAAACCCTAGACCCACTCCAATTTGCATACCGCCCCAACAGATCCACAGATGACGCAATCTCTATTGCACTCCACACTGCCCGTTCCCACCTGGACAAACACCTATGTGAGAATGCTATTAATTTACTACAGCGCAGTGATCATCACCATGCCCCCATTCACATCAACGGCGCTGTAGAGGAGCAGGTTGAGAGCTTCAAGTTCCTTGGTGTCCACATCAGCAACAAACGATCATAGTCAAAACACACCAAGACACTTGTGAAGAGGGCACGACAAAGCCTGTTCACCGTCAGGAGACTGAAAAGATTTGGCATGGGTCCTCAGATCCTCAAAAAGTTCTACAGCTGCATCACTGCCTGGTATGGCAACTTCTTGGCCTCCGACAGCAAGGCACTACTTAGGGTAGACTACAGAGGGTACTGCGTACAGATCAATACATTACTGGGGCCAAGTTTCCTGCCATCCAGGACCTCTATACCAGGTGGTATCAGAGGAAGGCCCTAAAAATTGTCAAGGACTCCAGCCACCCTAGTCATAGACTGTTCTCTCTGGTACCGCATGGCAAGCGGTACTGGAGTGCCAAGTCTAGCTTCCAAAAGGCTTCTTAGCATCTTCTACCCCCAAGCCATAAGACTCCTGAACAGCTAATCAAATGGCTACCAAGACTATTTGCATTGCCCCCCCTTTTATGCTGCTGCTACTCCCTGTTAATTATCTATGCATAGTCACTTTAACTCTACCTACATGTACATATTACCTCGATCACCTCAACTAACCTGTGCCCCCGCACATTGACTCTGTCCCGGTACCCCCTGTATATAAAAAAAATGTATAATTACATTATTCTGGTGAATAAGGGTTTATTTAGTCTTGTGTCAACATGGAAGACGGGTTAGAGTTTCATTTTATCACATAGGCCCATAGTAGGGCAGTTGCAAATGGGTTATTAGGAATTGCGGGTGAACAAACAGCTGACTCACACACCACTAGCATGTAGTAATAAAAACAGTATTTCCCAACAGTACTAAACCCCTCATCCCCATTATGTATAAAACAGTACGATCATCATCTACAACTGCCACAGAACAGACACACAGAACACTACATCTTTATGTCTGTTCTGCCACACACACACAACACATAAAATGTCTCTCTCACACAGGCTGCCTTTGTGTGGTCAAGTGAATATGGTCGAAAGAATGAACCGCAGAACTGTGTGGCTCTTTTCCTGTTTTCCTTGTATAAAAGCAGGGTGGACCCTGGTCTGACCAGAAATGCCAATCCAAGAAAAGACCAGCTATGAATTGTGAACCTGCTTTCACTCTGACAGGATGGTATGGCCAAAGATCAGTGATCCCACCCAAGAGCCCAATCCCCGAGCTGACAAGGTCAAAACTGTCATTCTGCCCCTGATCAAGGCAGTTAACCCACTGTTAACCCACGGACACTGATGACGTGGATGTCGATTAAGGGAGTCCCCAGCACCTCTCCGACTCAGAGGAGTTGGGTTAAATGCGAAAGACACATTTCATGCATTCAGTTGTACAACTTACTACAGTAGGTATCCCCCTGTCCCTTTCCCACGACCCACACTAACCCCTCTACCCGCAGTGTGTGTGTGTGTGTGTGTGTGTGTGTGTGTGTGTGTGTGTGTGTGTGTGTGTGTGTGTGTGTGTGTGTGTGTGTGTGTGTCCATCACTACAAATAGACCAATCACATCCAACATGGTAAACGTTCGATATTCTGTTTGGCATCTGGAACACAAAAGAATAAGTTTGTTTGGCTCCCCAATAGAACTGCAGGGTACAGTGCTTTAGTAACAAAAGCTGTGGACTGCGGTGCAAAAGGTTTCATTCCAGTGAGATATCATTATGGCGTTTTAAGGCCGCAGTGCCAACAAGGGATAAATTGGTCTGAGGTAAAAACCAATTAAAACTAGTGATCTCTGACGTTACATCTCTCCACCACCTCAACCCATTCTCACTCTGACCCTGTCTCAACTTGTCTCATACCCATTTCAGACAGAAGATGTGGTATATTACCTGTGGATGTTTATATGTTATGCTATGTTTATATGACCCCCTTTCAAACAGACCCTTATTTACCACTTTCTTGCATATTAGTTGGTAACTGGCAATTTGGTAGGGGTGGGGTTTCTTTTTAAACCATTGGGGACTGTTTGTATTTGAAATGAGTGAGATGTTAAACAATGGAAGTGTTAATACACTTACCTGCAAAAAAAGCAGAGAACCATTCACACATACCCGATACCTGTATTTTGGTTACAGGGTAGGGTGTCCACCCAATACATTTTGGGGGATGAAATTGCATTCCTTATGTTATAAAATACATTTTACCCCCAAAAATATGATTATTCATTCATCTGAATCATACATCCGATAATAAACACTGAACTCTGTTGACATAGTGGTCTAGCAACTTTTGAGGTTTTTACATTTTGTGGTCATGACTAGGTCCCTTTCATACTAAGACGTTTTTCTGCTAACTTCACCATACCTCCAACTATTTTTTTCCTTTTCTTTATATCTAAAAGTTATTGTCAGTATCAAAGCCCAAACTTTTATTTCCGGCAAAGAACCTAGTAATCATTTTGGGTAAAGTTCTGCCTACGGCTTAATATAAATGCAGCCCTAATGCTGAGGTGGCATTTTCTGTTTAAAAATGTATTAAGGATATGTCAATCTAGCAAGCAAGACAACTAAAAACAACTTTCTAAACATTCAACTTTCTAGCTTGTTCTTGCTAACGTTAGTTTGCTAACCAGATCATATAATTACCAGAATATATCTGACAACATTTTCAGTTTAACTGTGGCCAACTTTTTATTCAACTTAACAGGTAATTATTTACAAATTATTTACAAGTATGGCGAGCTGCTAACTTACTGTTGTGAATGTGAAGAAATGAAAGCAGGGCTGTATTTCTGTAAGAGGAATTTACTGTCTGTCAAGAGCTTGTTGTCACTCAGGTCACAGCAACAGGGTCAAAGTTGAATGTCTCTTGCTCCTTCCTGGCAAAAGTAATGGTGATATAAAAGGTGATTGCCGGTAAGATTTTGAAAGGGGACCATGAACATTGCTCAATATTTTTTTCAAGCAACATACTGTAAATCCTATGTGAATTAGGTTTTCGTGCTTTTTAATTGCCATGTTTTTTACCCCCAAACCCCTTTCAGAAAAAAAGCTGGTATAAAAAGCAGGCATGGTAAAATAGTGTGATATTGGTCTGTGTATGAAAGGGATACCAATCACCATGTCTCCTGTCTGTCTGTCTGGCTGTCTAGAAATTTTGAGGACCCTCCTCTCCTGTCTTGTTTTTTTAGTGGGGAACCTTTTACGGCACAATAGCAGTGGCCGGCCAGGCCAGTCGGCTTGGGCTTGCCATTGGGTGCCTTACAGTACATGGTGTTTGTGTTGGCTGGGGGAGATGTTTTTGTGAGTCATGCAGACAGAAAACAGGCTGGAGCTAGAGGTTTTTTCCCTCCGTACTTACGGTCCCGGCAGCAGAGGGCTTCAGCTCATTGATCACTCAGCACTGGGAGGGAGAACAGCCTCCGTGGGTGGGATGGGAGGATATAGCAGAGAGATGGATGTATATGTACTGTATTTATGTAGCCTATGTACCAGTGTGTGTATGTGTGTGTGTGCATGTGCGTGTGCGTGTGTGTGTGTGTGTGTGTGTGTGTGTGTGTGTGCGTGCGTGCGTGTGTGTGTGTGTGTGTGTGTGTGTGTGTGTGTGTGTGTGTGTGTGTGTGTGTGTGTGATTCTACCAAACACAACAGAGGGGTATGTTCGTGGCCAGGATAAGTGGACATGGGTAGGAGGTCAGAGAGATGAGAGATGGCTACTTTATATGTCTGGTTCAGTAGTTCTGAGCTGAATACACACGAACACACATATTACAAGCATTTCGCTACACCCGTAATAAATATGCTAAATACGTGTATGCGACCAATAAAATTTGATTTGACACACACATAATCCTCTGGACTGCCTTGAGTTTGAGGATTGGCCTCCACTAGCATCCTGCAGCCTGGGCTCTTTTGATGAAGCAACCAGACCCATAACAGAGCAGACCAATGCCTGAACCTCAGCCCACAAAACAGCCCATGATGGATGGAACCAGCTCTCCCTTCTGTCATGCTGCTCAGAGGCCTCTCAACATGGCTGGCAGAACAGAGACCCCGGACAGGCCTAGGGGTTAGACAGGGGGACGGGTAAACATTGAAAGGAGCCCCTAACAAGAGGTAGGGCCCAGCTTAGAGATGATATGGAGCCACAATGGTGAGTGACCCAGCAGCAGCGACCCTCCCAGATCATTAAAGGGAACCTTGTCTCTGCCATTTGATTAGCGCTCTGAAAACACTGGACACAGCAAGCCACTGTGTTTCCCCTAGGAATGCAAATCAATCTGTGTGTGGGTGGGGGGAGGTGGATGTTTTCATTTCATGTCATGTTTCAACCATTCTTGAAAGGCGGCTTGATCATACATAAAAGTAACGCCATGTACTAACAACTTTGAGGGTATGGGTAAAGTACGATTTTTTTAAATCCATCTTGCTAATTATGGTTAAACAAATATAATCAAGAGCAATCATTCCAAGTTCAAAGGTTGGCCTAATTTTAACTTCTGCTGTCATGCAATATCTCAATTCACTGAGCAATGTATAGAATGCCATAATTCCAACAGTGATATCTTTATTAGAACACAGTGCTACAACAGTGCAGACATTGTCACTGGGAGATATCCAGGTGAAAGGTGATAAATGAGGTTGTGGTCTGAAAGGGATAATTGGACAGTGCTCTCTCATTGGTGGCAAACCTCAGCAATGTTCAAAACAGATCAGTCACCCAGTGTGTACCCAGCGCTGGACGGGACACGTGTACTGCCATTAACTGAACATAAATGCTGTTCTGTCTGTTCCTGCTCCCCCCACGCAAATCAGAACCACCTTCCCTAGGGCCCTGAGAACAAGCAGAAAGAGAGAGAAAGAGAAAGCGAGAGAGAGAGACAGACACACACAGAGAAAGAGAGTGAGAGAGACAGAGAGAGGGATGATAGAAAGAGAGTGAGAGAGACAGAGAGAGGGATGATAGAAAGAGAGCGAGAGAGACAGAGAGAGGGATGATAGAAAGAGAGTGAGAGAGACAGAGAGAGGGATGATAGAAAGAGAGCGAGAGAGACAGAGAGAGGGATGATAGAAAGAGAGCGAGAGAGACAGAGAGAGGGATGATAGAAAGAGAGTGAGAGAGACAGAGAGAGGGATGATAGAAAGAGAGCGAGAGAGACAGAGAGAGGGATGATAGAAAGAGAGCGAGAGAGACAGAGAGAGGGATGATAGAAAGAGAGCGAGAGCGAGAGACAGACACACACAGGGATGATAGAAAGAGAGCGAGAGAGACAGAGAGAGGGATGATAGAAAGAGAGCGAGAGCGAGAGACAGACACACACAGAGAAAGAGAGCGAGAGAGACAGAGAGAGGGATGATAGAAAGAGAGTGAGAGAGACAGAGAGAGGGATGATAGAAAGAGAGCGAGAGAGCAAGAAAAAAAGAGAAGGTGACAGAGAGAGAGAGATCCTGAAGGATGTCACCCTCAAACGTAGCCCCATCACCTCACACAGGAGCAATAGAGCAATGGACACCCCGCCCAGACCAGCGAGACATCCTCCCAGACCTGCAAGACCCCCTCCTGAAGGACCTGAACCCGCGCTAAGAGGACTTACACCCAGACCACAGCATCACCAGCCACACCCCAACTCGCTAAGACCAACCCAAGCAAACCCTGGCAACACCCTATATAGACCCCTCCCATATCAGACCTATACCCCTTCTGCCCACCCCATGCCCCCCACCCCTGCGGCAAGGACCTTAACATGACAGAAGGACATATGTCCATCAGCAGAGCAATATGCCAAACCCCCACTATTACACCCGCCAAGCCCCGTCCTGTGACCTTAGAGGTATGTATCAGATGCTCAACATGCTCTGCTCGCACCTACTGTGATGGTCCGGGCCTAAACCACACAAAAACAACACTATACAAGATGGAACACCAACTTATTCTATCTCATCCTGGAATATACAAGATCTGAGGTCATCTGCCTTTGGCCTAAAGAGCAGGAACCCAGACTTCATCAAATAAATAGGTAATACAGACATTGTCATCCTACAAGGAACATGGTATAAAGGAGATGGACCCACTCTTTGCCCTCTAGGTTACAGAAAGCTGGTAGTTCCATCCACCAAACTACCAGGTGTGAAACAGGAAAGAGACTCAGGGGGTATGCTCATTTGGTATAGAGCAGACCTGACCCACTCTATTAAATTCGTCAAAACAGGAACATTTTACATCTGGCTAGACAATAATAAGGAAATTATCTCAACAGAGAAAAATCTCCTCATGTATACTACTTATATCCCCCAATAGAATCCCCATACTATAAAGATGACAGCCATCCTAGAGGGGGAGATCAATAATTTCCAGGCCCAGGGACATGTACTAGTCTGTGGTGACATAAATGTCAGAACTGGACAATAACCTGACACCCTCAGCAAACAGGTGGACAAACACCTACCTGGAGGTGACAGCATTCCCTCCCCATATTCCCCCCTTGACACAACTATGACAACATAACAAACAAAAATGGGTCACAACTCCTGCAGCTCTGTTGGATGCTGGGTATATACATAGTCAATGGTAGGCTTCAAGTCTCTGAGTTCATTCACAGTCAGTACATTGACATCCCTATCAGATCACAGCAAAATCCCACTCTACTTGAACAGAGCTATTCTCAATCATGAGGCATCAAAGCCAAAGCAACTGAATAATATTAAGAAATGCTATAGATGGAAGGAAAGTAGTGTGGAAATATACCAAAAATCAATTAGCAAACAACACATTCAATCCCTTCTCGACAATTTCCTGGACAACATTTCACAGTAATAGTGAAGCTGTAAACTTGGCAGTAGAAAACCTAAACAGTATATTTGACCTCTCAGCTTCCCTATCAAATCTAAAAATTTCAAGCAGAAAACATAAGAAAATTACTAACAATGACAAATGGTTTGATGAAGAATTCAAAAGCTTAAGAAAGAAATTGAGAAACCTATCCACCAAAAACATAGAGACCCAGAAAACCTGAGCCTACTCATTCCCTATGTTGAATCACTAAAACAATTGATTTTATTTATTTTACTTAAGAAGGCAAGTCAGTTAAGAACAAATTCTTATTTTCAATGATGGCCTGGGAACAGTGGGTTAACTGCCTGTTCAGGGGCAGAATGAAAGATTTGTACCTTGTCAGCTCGGGGGTTTGAACTCACAACATTCCAGTTACTAGTCCAACACTCTAACCACTAGGCTACCCTGCGCCGCAACAATACAGAAATAGACTACGGAAAAAGAAGGTAAAGCACGTCAGAAACCAGCTCAAGGTAATTGAAGAATCCATAGATCTAACCACTTCTGGGAAAATTGGAAAACCCTAAACAAACACAAAGAGTTATCTATCCAAAATGGAGACATATGGATAAACCACTTCGCCAATCTTTTTTTCTATATAGCAAAGAATAAACAGCAAAAACATATACATGATCAAATACAAAACTCCAATCAAACTACAAGACAAAATACAAACCCTCGAACCCAAAAAGACCTGTGGGGTTGATGGCAGAGGTGGGACCAAGTCATTGTTTTACAAGTCACAAGTAAGTCTCAAGTCTTAGCACTCAAGTCCCAAGTCAAGACCCAAGTCAAGTCCCAAGTCAAGACAGGCAAGTCTGAGTCAAGTCTCAAGTCAAGACCGTCAAGTCTCACCATTTCATATTTTTAACAAGAGTAATCGTTAGTATATTACATTTACGCAAATCATGAATGCTTTTAAAAATATCTATATATTTATTACTTTCCAAATAAACTTTATATTTCCATGCAAATACATAAATAAGATCCCACCCCCCAATAGAGATCAACTATCGAGGATGGCTATGGGGAGCAATCGGGCGATGTAGGCTTGTACACAATCGCTCAACCTTACACACACACACACACACACACACACACACACACTCAATGGTTTTAGGAACAGCAGTTCCTAAAACCATTGAGGGTATCAAGTTGGGGAAGGTATCAAGTCAGATCGAGTCATAAGGTTCAAGTCCAAGTCAAGTCACGAGTCCATGGTGTTAAAGTCAAAGTCAAGTTGCAAGTCATCATATTTGTGACTAGAGTCCAAGTCATGTGACTCGAGTCCACACCTCTGGTTGATGGTATCCTGAAGGAAATTATAAAATATACAGACCACAAATGACATTTGGCTACACTTAAACTCTTTAACAACATATATATATATATATGTGTTGAAGAGGGTGGGGCTTAAGCTGCATCCCTGTTTCACCCCCCAATTTGTTGCCAAATTGAACCTCACACTAATTGTGCAAGGTGAATACGTAGTCTGTTGTACGGTAATTTGGTAAAAAGCCAATATATATATATACACTGCTCAAAAAAATAAAGGTAACACAAACATAACACATCCTAGATCTGAATGAATTAAATATTCTTATTAAATACGTTTTTCTTTACATAGTTGAATGTGCTGATAACAAAATCACACAAAAATTATCAATGGAAATCAAATTTATCAACCCATGGAGGTCTGGATTTGGAGTCACACTCAAAATGAAAGTGAAAAACCACACTACAGGCTGATCCAACTTTGATGTAATGTCCTTAAAACAAGTCAAAATGAGGCTCAGTAGTGTGTGTGGCCTCCACGTGCCTGTATGACCTCCCTAGAATGCCTGGGCATGCTCCTGATGAGGTGGCGGATGGCCTCCTGAGGGATCTCCTCCCAGACCTGGACTAAAGCATCCGCCAACTCCTGGACAGTCTGTGGTGCAACGTGGCATTGGTGGGTGGAGCGAGACGTCATAAGGTGAATGCACCAATTTGTAAGTCGCTCTGGATAAGAGCGTCTGCTAAATGACTTAAATGTAATGTAATGTAATGTCCCAGATGTGCTCAATTGGATTCAGGTCTGGGGAACGGGCGGTCCATAGCATCAATGCCTTCCTCTTGCAGGAACTGCTGACACACTCCTGCCACATGAGGTCTTGCATTGTCTTGCATTAGGAGGAACCCAGGGCTGTGCGGCCCATCAAAGAAATGCCACCCCACACCATGACTGACCCACCGCCAAACCGGTCATGCTGGAGGATGTTGCAGGCAGCAGAACGTTCTCCACGGCGTCTCAAGACTCTGTCAAGTCTGTCATATGTGCTTAGTGGGAACCTGCTTTCATCTGTGAAGAACACAGTGCGCCAGTGGCGAATTTGCCAGTCTTGGTGTTCTCTGGCAAATGCCAAACATCCTGCACGGTGTTGGGTTGTAAGCACAACCCCCACCTGTGGACATCGGGCTCTCATGCCACCATCATGTCTGTTTCTGACCGTTTGAGTATTTGAGCAGACCCATGCACATTTGTGGCCTGCTGGAGGTCATTTTGCAGGGCTCTGGCAGTGCTCCTCCTGCTCCTCCTTGCACAAAGGCAGAGGTAGCGGTCCTGCTGCTGGGTTGTTGCCCTCCTACGGCCTCCTCCACGTCTCCTGATGTACTAGCCTGTCTCCTGGTAGCGCATCCATGCTCTGGACACTACGCTGACAGACACAGCAAATTTTCTTGCCACAGCTCGCATTGATGTGCCATCCTGGATGAGCTGCACTACCTGAGCCACTTGCGTGGGTTGTAGACTCCGTCTCATGCTACCACTAGAGTGAAAGCACCGCCAGCATTCAAAAGTGACCAAAACATTAGCCAGGAAGCATGGGAACTGAGAAGTGGTCTGTGGTAACCACCTGCAGAACCACTCCTTTATTATGGGGTGTCTTGCTAATTGCCTATAATTTCCACCTGTTGTCTATTCCATTTGCACAACAGCATGTGAAATTTATTGTCAATCAGTGTTGCTTCCTAAGTGGACAGTTTGATTGCACAGAAGTGTGATTGACTTGGAGTTACATTGTGTTGTTTAAGTGTTCCCTTTATTTCTTTTGAGCAGTGTATATATATATATATATATATATATATACAGTATATATGCCACCCCACACCATATACAGTATATATAAGGAATTGGCGACGCACTAGAACATCCTAATAGAAGTCAAATGTCTACTGTTTGCTGATGATCTGGTGCTTTTGTCCTTAACCAAGGTGGTACTACAGCAGCACCTAGAACTTGTGCACAGATTCTGTCAGACCTGGGCCCTGACTGTAGATCTCAGTAAGACAAAAATAATGGTGTTCCAACAAAGATCCAGTTGCCAGGACCACAAATCCAAATTCCATCTAGACACCGTTGCCCTAGAGCACACAAAAAACTCTACATACCTCGGCCTAAACATCAGCGCCACAGGTAACTTCCACAAAGCCGTGGATGATCTGAGAGATAAGGCAAGAAGGGCCTCCTATGCCATCAAAAGGAACAGAAAATTTGACATACATATTAGGAAATACTTCATTCAGTTATAGAACCCTTTGCCCTTTATGGTTGTGAGGTCTGGGGTCCGCTGACCAACCAAGAATTCACAAAATGGGACAAACTCCAAATTAAGACTCCGCAAGCAGAATTCTGTTAAAATATCCTCAGTGTACAACGTAAAACACCAAATAATGCATGCAGAGCAGAATTAGTCCGATACCCGCTAATTATCAAAATCCAGAAAACAGCCTTTAAATTCCACAACCATCTAAAAGGAAGCGATTCCCAAACCTTCCATAACAAAGCCATCACCTACAGAGAAATTAACCTGGAGAAGAGCGCCCTAAGCTGGCCCTGAATCTCTGTTCACAAACACAAACAGACCCCACAGAGCCCCAGCAACACAATTAGACCCAACCAAATCATCAGAAAATTACTTGACGCATTGGAAAGAATTTACAAAAAACCTGAGAAAACTATAATTATATTTGGCCCTAAACAGAGAGTACACAGAGGCAGAATACCTGAAAATTGTGACTGACCCAATATTAAGATCATCTTTGACTATGTATAGACTCAGTGAGCATAACCTTGCTATTGAGAAAGGCCACCAAAGGCAGACCAGGCTCTCAGGAGAAGGCAGGCTATGTTCAAACTGCCCACAAAATGAGGTGGAAACTGAATTGCACTTCCTAACCTCCTTCCAAATGTATGACCATATTAGATATATGTATTTCCCTCAGATTACACAGACCCAGAAAGAATTCGAAAACAAATCCAATTTTGATAAACTCCCATATCTTTTGGGTGAAATACCACAGTCAACAATCACAGCAGCAAGATTTGTGACCTGTTGCCACAAGAAAATGGCAACCAGTGAAGAACAAACACCATTGTAAATACAATCTATATTTATGTTTATTTATTTTCCCTTTTGTACTTTAACTATTTGCACATCATTACAACACTGTATATAGACATAACATGACATTTGAAATGTCTTTATTCTTTTGGAGCTTTTGTGAGTGTAATGTTTACTGTTCATTTTTTCTTGTTTATTTCACTTTTGTTTATTATCTATTTCACTTGCTTTGGCAATGTAAATATATGTTTCCTCCATGCCAATAAAGCCCATTAAATTGAAACTGAATTGAGAGAGACTCTTGCTTGGACAAACGTCGGGGGCTACCTCCAGGGCTCTTCTATGAACTGAACAGGGGGAGGGAAAGAGAATGTTCCCACATTCAACCTGCCCTGGCCTCCCAGTCTCTCCTCCCTTATGAAGAGAGACAATATTGTTTAATTACGTACAGGAAACTCCTGTTACAAAGGACACTTAGCATATCCGTGGGAAGGCTGTGTGGGTTGAGACTTGTCCTCTCTCTCTTTTGCTCTTTTTCTACTCTTTCTCTCCTCTCTCATTCCCTCCATATCTTTATCTCTCCCATTTTCTATTTCTCTCTCTTCACTTTTCCCCTCCCTCTGCCCTTTCCTCCACTCCCTATCTTTCCTCTCTGTGTGTGTGGGCGGGTGGTATAGGCATATTGGCCAACAGACTGTGGACCGTACCACCCAGGGGCCTTGGGTCACTGCTGACAGCCTGCTTTCTCAGAGCCAAAATGGCACTTGGGCCTCTCAGTGCCTCCCCTCCACCTCCACCTTCAACCTGCACCCTCACCACCACCATCCCCTGCCCTGACATAACAAACACCCTCCAGCCTCTTCAAACAGCAACCAGTCTACACACACAATAACACACACGCTACCCCGCAGCAGTTCAATGGAGCTGGCCCCCAACACCCACCAGGAGATCAGGGGATTCGACAGAATGAGCCACTTATATTATACCCCCTCCCTCACTCTGCTCCAGTGAAGACATTCAGACTTATTCACAGGAAGACATTTCTTATTTAACAAACAACGACAAAGAGGCAGACATCATGTAAGTAAAGCTGCTTGTTTCACTCTTTGTGTCTTTGCTCCGGTGGTCTGTAACTGACAGGAACTCAGGCACTATTTGTTATCTTTAGGCCCAATAAGCACATCTGGTTCTGGTTTAGCTCCTCCACATCGCCCCTGGAGATGTGGATGGGGGGATGGAGGGGACGAAGGGGAGGGGGAGAGTGGAGGGGAGGGGGATTTCTGGGGTGGGAGTGGGGGGCTTTTTTCTCTTCAGTCTTAAATTGAATTTCTCACCATCCCAAGCTGGGCCTTGGACCAGGGATCTAGGGCTTCTTGAGCCTGTCACACAGAACTCTCTGTTTAGCTTGCTCCCAGCCCTCAGGCTCTCAAATGCAACTAGAACAAAAAAAACCTGGACAGAAATCAGTTTCACCTGTTTATCCAAATGACTGCATGTTCAAAGTAATATGACCTATTATCCAGATCGGATTCGCTCTGGTTTGCATATCTGAACTCTTTCTGAACCCTCCCTGTCTTATGGTGAAATAATCAACAAATATGAAAACAAGTTAAATTAGGTTTTAAGACAATAAGATATATATTGATATTTGTTAAATTATACCTATGATCTCGTCTTTGATTTCAATCAGGCAGAACTTTCCAAGTCGTTATCGCAATTTAACATTCAACTACATAATGTTATGGTTCTGGAGAGAGAGCAGTCATACTGGGAAGACCACCCTTACCTGAGGGCCTCACTCTATCTTGGTAGGAAAATTCACACTGGATGAATGGCAAAGATGGTCGCCACTAGGGGCTAGCTGGCTAGCAGGTAGAAGGTAGCTAGGCTAGCAGGTGGCTAGAAGCAGGTATGCTTTTTTGCACATGTTTTTTTTTAGTAGAGCTTCCTGTTGGTTGATTCTGATACTTTCCAAGTGGGAAACCCGTACCTCATCGTTCTACAATTAGTTTTTGGAGTTCGGAGTTGTCTTGAACGCAGCATAACATCGCTACAATGGTCCCATTCCACTGCTCAGACGTTGCATGCATCAACCAATGGTTGGGTGCCACATCATCGACTGTGCCGTTAGGTACCAGATTGCTATATCATATGATGTAGTTAGCTAATACGACGGAAAATACCTATCCAGGTGTTGAAAGATCTGGCATGTGTCAGCAACGCCTGGGCAGAGGAACTCACCCAATGTCAAGGCACTGATATTCAAACACAAAAATATGGCTAAGAATACAGACAACATTCAGATGATAACAATAACTACTATATAACCAATAACAAAAGGCTCTACCTTTTTCATTTCTTTCTTAGCTACCAGAGTATGAATCCAACAATGGTTGCCATTATCAGCATATTTCCCACTGTCCAGACAGCAGCCAGCCAGGGGAATGCCTCATATAGGAAGCATAAACACAGGCCAGACCAGACTAATCAATTCATAACAACAATTGGACACAGCCCCAGTTAACTAGACGCTAATGTTTCTCTCGCCTTGGCTGTCCTCTTAATTCAATCATGTTTCTCATGACATCATCGGGACCGACGAGCCAATCAGAGCTGGCCAGGCTAGCAGGCTAAGTGTTGGAGCGGACAGGGTTGATTGTTGTCCTTTGATTAACTCTACTTGTGTGTTACAGCCCGGCTGAGACGAAGAGCATAGCAAATAACACTGTCCAGTTCTACTCAGGCACGGTTATTATAAGCCAAATTTAAATAATAAACGTGGAAAAATGGAGAGAGAGAGATAGCAAAACTAGACGGAGGGGATAAGGTAGTTATGTGGATTAGATTAAGTAGCAGCAGATCGGAGAAGGAGATCTGAGATACCATAAGAACTCCTTCGACCTCCAGACCAACCTAGAGGCAATTTCTGTAACACACGCACATGCACACACTTGTGTGTGTGTTTTTCATTACAGTAAAAACATTACCATACATATTTAAAAGGCTAGAACTGTACTGAAAATAAAACATCAAGTGGACATTTACAACACACACACACACCTCTCTTTCTCTTTCCCTCTCTCTTTCTGTTCATTCTGTGTTTCTAAGCCCTTCCTCTGACCCCTGTTAAAAATCCCTGATTCCCGCTTTTTCCCAGCATAGCTCAGCTAAACCCCATCCACCACCCCACCCCACACACTCTAGTCCTCTGTTTATTTTTTCAGGTGAACAAACTGTATCACACAGTGGCTTCCTAAGTTGCTTTTAATTAGGCTCCTGGAATCTTCTGTGCTCTAATCTGCTTGTGTGTGTGTGTGTGTGTGTGTGTGTGTGTGTGTGTGTGTGTGTGTGTGTGTGTGTGTGTGTGTGTGTGTGTGTGTGTGTGTGTGTGTGTGTGTGTGTGTGTGTGTGTGTGTGTGTGTGTGTGTGTGTGTGTGTGTGTGTGTGTGTGTGTGTGTGTGTGTGCTTGCGTGCATGTTCATTCCTTACAAATAATAAATATCTACAGTGTTTATTAATGGTTTATATATAAATTGTTAAAAAAAATGTTATTATAAAGTGTTACCCAACAATGGAATTGTAGCCAAATAGCAATCCTAGCCACATAATCTGAACTAAAGAATGAAGAGGCATGTTGTTGCCTTTAATATATGATACATGCTATAGCAACGATAGCCATGCCATGAACAAATGTCTATTGACAACCCATTAAACAAAGGAGACCCTAATGGGTAAACAAACCTATACCATCAGACCTGGATTTTAAGGTACCTGCTGCAACTTTTCAAGATTGCTTTTGTTGACGAGACCCTGATGAGCATGACAGAGTAGGCCTATGCTATACCATTTCAATGGTCTAAATCAGGGGTATTCAAATCTTACCCTACGAGGTCCAAAGTACTGCTGTTTTTCTGTTTTATCTGATAATTAATTGCACTCAACTGGTGTCCCAGGCCTAATCAGTGCTTGATTAGAGGGGAATCATTTTAAAAAGCAGTGGAAGTGACTTCCATGTCCAGATTTGAATTTGAGGGACACTGAACAAAAATATAAATGCAACATGTAAAGCGTTGGTCTGCAAATAGTCTGGGTAGCCATTTGATTAGCTGTTCAGGAGTCTGTTCAGGGGGTAGAAGCTATTTAGGAGCCTCTTGGACCTAGACTTGGCGCTCCACTACTGATTGCCGTGCAGTAGCAGAGAGAACAATCTATAACTAGGGTGGCTGGAGTCCTTGACCATTTTTAGGGCCTTCCTCTGACACCGCCTGGTATAGAGGTCCTGGATGGCAGAAAGCTTGGCCCCGGTGATGTACTGGACCATACGCACTACCCTCTGTAGTGCCTACCCTCTGGAGGCCAAGCATTTGCCATACCAGGCAGTGATGCAACCCGTCAGGATGCTCTCGATGGTGCATCTGTAAAACCTTTTGTGGATCTGAGGACCCATGCCAAATCTTTTCAGTCTCCTGGGGGGAATAGGTTTTCTCGTGCCCTCTTCACGACTGTCTTGGTGTGCTTGGATCATTGTGTGCTTGGATCATTTGGTGCTTGGATAGTTTGTTCGTGATGTGGACACCAAGGAACTTGAAACTCTCAACCTGCTCCACTACAGCCCCGTCGATGAGAATGGGGGCGTGCTCGGTCCTCCTTTTCCTGTAATCCTATATCTTGATCACGTTGAGGGAGAGGTTGTTGTCCTTGCACCACATGGTCAAATTTCTGACCTCCTCCCTATAGGGTGTCTCATTGTTGTCGGTGATCAGGCCTACCACTGTTGTGTCATCAGCAAACTTATTAATAGTCGTGCCTGTCCGTGCAGTCATGAGTGAACAGGGAGTACAGGAGGGGTGCTGAGCATGCACCCCTGAGGGGCCCCCGTGTTGAGGATCAGCGTGGGGGAGGTGTTATTACCTACCCTTACCACCTGGGGGCGGCTCGTCAGGAAGTCCAGGATCCAGTTGCAGAGGGAGGTGTTTAGTCCAGGGTCCTTAGCTTAGTGATGAGCTTTGCTGTAGTCAATGAATAACATTCTCACATAGGTGTTACTTTTGTCCAGGTGTGAAAGGGCAGTGTGGAGTGCAATAGAGATTGCATCATCTGTGGATCTGTTGGTGCGGTATGCAAATTAGAGTGGATCTAGGGTTTCTGGGATAATGGTATTGGTGTTAGCCATGACTAGCCTTTCAAAGCATTTCATGGCTACAGACGTGAGTGCTATGGGTTGGTAGTCATTTAGGCAGGTTACCTTAGTGTTCTTGGGCACAGGGACTTTGGTGGTCTGCTTGAAACATATCAGTATTACAGACAGGGAGAGTTAAAAAATGTCAGTGAAGACACTTGCCAGTTGGTCAGCGCACGCTCGGAGTACACATCCTGGTAATCCGTCTGGCCCTGCGGCCTTGTGAATGTTAACCTGTTTGAAGATCTTACTCACATCGGCTGCAGAGAGCATGATCACACAGTCGTCCGGAACAGCTGGTGCTCTCATGCATCTTTCATTGTTACTTGCCTCAAAGTATTTTAGCTCATCTGGTAGGCTCGTGTCACTCGGTAGCTCTCTGCTGTGCTTCTCTTTGTAGTCTGTAATCGTTTGCAAGCCCTGCCACATCCGACGAGCGTTGGAGCCAGTGTAGTACGATTTGATCTTAGTCCTGTATTTATGCTTTTCCTGTTTGATGTTTCTTTGGAGGACATAGCGAGATTTATTATAATCTTCTGGGTTAGAGTCCCACTCCTTGAAAGCGGCAGCTTTACCCTTTAGCTGAGTGTGAATGCTGCCTGTAATCCATGGCTTCTGGTTGGGGTATGTACGTACAGTCACTGTGGGGATGATGTCCTCGATGCACTTATTTATAAAGCCAGTGACTGATGTGGTGTACTCCTCAATGCCATCGGAAGAATCTCGTAATATATTCCAGTCTGTGCTAGCAAAGGAGTCCTGCAGTTTAGCATCTGCTTCATCTGACCACTTTTTTTAGGCCGAGTCACTGGTGCTTCCTGCTTTCATTTTTGCTCGTAAGCAGGAATCAGGGGGATAGAATTATGGTCAGATTTGCCAAATGGAGGGCGAGGCAGAGATTTTAACTCGTCTCTGTGTGTGGAGTACAGGTGGTCTAGAATTGTTTTTCCCTCTGGTTGCACATTTACCATGCTGATAGAAATTAGGTAAAACTGATTTAAGTTTCCCTGCATTAAAGTACCCGACCACTAGGAGCATCGCCTCTGGATAAATGTTTTCCTGTTTGCTTATGGCGGTATACAGGTCATTGAGCTTGGTTTTAGTGTCAGCATCGGTCTGTGGTGGTATGTAGACAGCTATGACAAATACAGATGAAAACTCTCTAGGTAGATAGTGTGGTCTACAGCTTATCATGAGATACTCTACCTCAGGCGAGCAAAACCTTGAGACATCCTTAGATATTGTGTACCAGCTGTTGTTCACAAATATGAATGGGCCCCTGCATCGTGTCTTACCAGAGGCTGCTGTTCTGTCCTGCCGATGGAGTGTATAACCCGCCATCTGTATCTTCTAAATGTTGTTGTTCAGCCACGATTCGGTGATGTCCCGTTGGTACGTGCTTTCACTCATCACCTGATCCTTGCAAGGAACCCTGATCTTTTTCCACAAAATCTCAGTTTCATTCGGCAGCAAATCACGGGGATCTTGGCCTGGTCGGGTGTCTGTAGTAGTATATCCCTCCCGTCCGACTCACTGAAGAACTCTTCGTCCAGTTTGAGGTGAGAAATCATAGTTCTGATGTCCAGAAGCTCTTTTCAGGCATAAGACATGGTAGCATCAACATTATGCACAAATCAAGTTACGAACAACGCAAAAAACTAACAAAATAGCATGGTTGGTTAAGAGCCGATAAGACGGCAGCCCTCCCCTCTGGCGCCATCGTTTCTGTCTGTAATAAAGCCCTTTATTGGGGTAAAACTCATTCTGATTGTCTGGGCCTGGCTCCCAAGTGGGTGGGCCTATGCCCTCCCAAGCCCACCAATGGCTGTGCCCCTGCCAAGTCTTGGGAAAACCGTAGATTAGGGCCTAATTCTTTTATTTCAATTGACTGCTTTCCTAATTTGACATGTAACTCAGTAAAATCGTTGAAATTGTTGCATGTTGCTTTTATATTTTTGTTCAGTATATATTGAAATTGTGAGTTGGATACTGATTTCTTTCCTAGTTTCACTGCCCTCTGCTGGACATGTGGGCAACATTATCAGAAACCCATAGGAATTGGTTGAGCCTTGAGCTACAGGAGCTACATTCAGGAACCCACCAACACTGAGTGACGGGACTCAGATCTAAAGATGTATTCTAATTTAACATTGGCAATACAGCACAGTTTTGCTTTACAGATAATTTCAATGAAAAGACACTTGTGATAATAAAGGTGTTTTTCCTTTCTCTGTAATATTTATTTCATTTTTAATGCGACAACACTTCCAAATGCATATCGAATTCAAAATGCTTTTCACTCTGTTGCTTGGATCAGAAAAAGGACAATGTTTTATATAGAAAAGATTTTACAGAATCTATTCTACTCTAACCTTCAAAACAATGACGATCAATGTTCAGTGGACAAGAGAAAGCAATTTCACGGTCTATACATCTGTACACCTGAGAAAATATATATACCATAGAGGAAATGATAAAAAGTTTAAAACATTCAATACTAGCAATATTTTAATCTAATAGGTAGTATACTTTCCAATAGCCAACCTTCATGGAAGGTAATAAAGTCGTTTTTATTTGATTACAATATGATAACATGCAGACAAGCATTAACAAACATCAATATTAACAATGCAAATTATTAAGCCCAACCGTACACATTGAAATAATGATGCATCATGTGTCATATATGTACTATATTGGTTTTACTGAGCACATGCAAGCCAAAAACATGCTTTCATCAATTAAAATGAACAACAAAGGCCAAATAAAAATTACCTGCTTAATCTTAAACAAAGGTTTTTAAATAAAAATGATAAGACTTGGATTATTTGAATTTAAAGTAAAAATGTTTGTTTTTTATACACACATGAACAAGTACAATTTAGGACATGACTACAGACATAGGAACATGTCACTTCTAACAAGGTATTTTTCCTTCAATGCTATGATTAGTTTGATGAATTCATCTGATTTAAATAAATAACAATATAAAGTGGACATACTAGAGCTTGAAAACAGACCACACCAATTGTTTGTGTGTGTGTGTGTGTGTGTGTGTGTGTGTGTGTGTGTGTGTGTGTGTGTGTGTGTGTGTGTGTGTGTGTGTGTGTGTGTGTGTGTGTGTGTGTGTGTGTGTGTGTGTGTGTGTGTGTGAATCATAACGAACTTAACCCTTAGATGCAGACCCTGATTCTGGGAGGCATTTCTTTTACTTTGCCAATCATCTTGTTACAAAACATTGTTCACAACCATTTCCATCTGTACAACTCTTTCCTTCGAGAAAGCACAGCTTTTCCAAAAATACAATATAGAATATATCAACAGCAATTAAAACAACAGATCAAAAGATTTTAAGAAAATGAAAACAGGTTAACAATGCCTTCCCAGACTGATGCCACCGAAAAAGTGTTAAGTACTCCAGATCCGCATTAAAGGGTTTAAGCACACATCTGCATATTTTATCTATTTACGCCAAATGTCACGAGAACACAAAACAAACAACAAACATATGACATTGGTCTATCTATCGGTCAAATTAAACAGGAAAATCCCTCGGTTTGCATGAATACACTCACATTCAGAGGAAAAGTGGGGTACAGCACTCAACATGGAACCCTTTTACATTAGCAGAAAATGAAATTAAAAAGAGATCAGAGTCACATCACAGCATATATTGTGAGGTGCATTGTGGATAACTGATGTGTGAATCAAAATGAATTCACACATGAAGGAAGAGAACAGTAAAACTGTATGAGCAGGGAAACAAACACACTTCGGATAAAAGTTCAGCTAGTTTGTCTGACAAAATCCCCAAAGTATTTACAAGATCAGGGCAGTTAGGTGTTGGTGTTCTGTTATACTGTCTTGCATTGTAGATTAAATTCACATATCTAGCTAAATATCTTTCACTACACCCTCCAGTCTTCAAGGGCTCTACGCTTTCACACTAAACTGTGGGAATAGTACTTTTACTTTGTAAAAGTAAGATAACATGTGTTGTCCATTCATCACACAGCTCTGGTAGTTCTACAGGTGTAGTTCAATAGGTGTAGGTTTTGTGAGAATCCGAGGGGTGTAGGGGTGGGAAAAGCCGGCTTTAGGCCCCACCTGGTGGCTAAACAACCCATTACAACTTGTGGAATCTCTCCACAGAAACTTAATTGACTGCAGCTGCACATCTTGTACAGCTGGCTGCAATTAGGGCGGCAGAACATGGGGAGGCAGTGGCATTCAGAGAGGGAGAGAGAAAGCCGTGAGGAGGACACACCAAAGTTTTATCACAAATATTGGACCAGTTTGCACCCAATGCCGAAGGTTTGAAGTTCTCTCTGCCCTGGGGTAAAAGATTATCTTCCCCAGTGACTTACGTTTATGTTTAGTTGCTGACATAAGGGCCAGTTGTTGATTTTGATTATTGGCCTCATTTCTTTGTGAGAACATTCTTTTGGGACATGAAGATTCCCCAAGCTACCCGTGAAACCTTTATTTATTTAATAAATCCTCTTTGAGTGCTGAATTGCCTTGTCTGTCTCTTGGTTTTGCATTACCACACATGTGACACACTCCTCCATCTACGGAGTTGTTACACTGGTGGAGAATGTGAGTGTCCCCGTGTGGTAGTGAAACCTGAAACAACCATTTAGACAAGTTATGGTGCCCTGTAGGCTGTGAGGACAGGGTTTTTTAAGTCGGTTTTTACAAGAGAAAATGCTGCTGGCAGAAGAATGGATGTCAAGTCCCTCAACCTTGAGGTGGTTGGCGACAGAGGGGACTAAGCACCACACATAAGGGAGCACTGAAGAGCTCTGAAGGTAGTCTTGAGTTTCTCACCGGCCATAAATAACTCTCGGCTCCCGGGTGGCGCAGCATTCTAAGGCACTGCATCTCAATGCAAGAGGCATCACTAGATTCCCTGGTTCGAATCCATGCTGTATCACATCCGCCCGTGATTGGGAGTCCCAAAGGGCGGTACACAATTGGCCCAGCATCGTCTGGGTTTGGCCGGGGTAGGCAGTCATTGTAAAAAATAATTTGTTCATAATTGACTTGCCTAGTTTAATAAAGGAGCTCCTTGTGGATCCAGAAATCACTGCAGCTATCAGTGACATGAAAAATGTTGCTGGAAGACTGAACAGTGCTTAGCAAGACGTAAGTACCGCCACCTGTGGCTGTAACAAAGAAGTGCCAGCTGATACTTCAAGGGGGAAGGCAAAGGAAGAAGTGAGCAGATGCCTGTTAGCAGACACCCAGGGGCAGCAGGGGCACGAGGGCCTCCCTACTAGATGCTGACCAGGCCAAGGAAGCCTTCAATAGGCAGTTTGAAGAAGAGAAGACCAGCAAAGAGGCCTTGAAGGAGCGTCTGGGGTGCCTGTGTGCCGTCCTACAAGAAGAGCGTCATGGCCACCTTGCAAGAGGAGACTTTCAGCAACAGGAAGAGGGTAACCTGGCTGTAAAGTCAACTGAAAGAGAATCAAGTATGGTCCTCAGCCTGCAGGAGAAGTGCAGGGACCAAGGGGAAGAGGTGAGAAGGAAAAGACCAAGTTCCAGGATGTTGTAGTGACTTTGGAAGAAGAGGTCACTGTTCTGAATCGAGAACATTTATCTTAAAGAGGTAGTTCATGCTGCCAATGAGCAATCTGAAAAGCTCATGAAAATTAATGCTCGGCTCAGAGGAAAAGCTCAGGTGAGAAGAATTAGAGGCAGGAAAGCTGCAGCTGAAGAGGGTCCTAGAGGTCTCTGAGGTAGCTCATGAGTGAGCATATGGAGCAGGTAGCCAGCACCCAGAATTTAAAGATCTGCCGGCAGAGGGCAGAGCTACAAGGGGAAGCCCAGGCTGGGATGTTGGCCCTGTTGGAAGAAAAGCTGCACCCCAGTTCAAAACGAACAGGGGTTTCCACAAAGGTGCTGGACAAGCAGTAAGAGCAAGCAGACCGAGCAGGAACTGCCCAGGTAATTGAGAAGCAATGAAGAGGAACAATGTGCAGGCCTGTCTGGAAGAGGAGCAGGCAGCAAGAGGGCTTGAGCAGGAGGCAGTGAAGAGCCTCATAAGTGAATTGAAAAGGAATGAAGAGATGGCAAAGAAGTCAGCGATGGAAGCCAAGTGGTGGAATTGATGGAGGAGAAGATGTCCATGGCAGGAAAAGCCTCTGAATTGCAATCATAAGTGGAAAACGCAATGAGGTTCAGTAAATGCAGGATGTCGTTCACAGGCTGGAGACATCTAATATGGCCTCGAGGGCCAAGTGGGAGCAGATCTTCTTGTTGCTCAAAAAGGAGCAGGAGAGGCTAAGTAGCCTTGAGGTGCAACTGCGTGAAAAGCATCAACACAGCCATCTGCTGAGGCAAGTCCTGGACTAGGGGGGCGACGGATCTCTGGTGGGATCAAATCCCACTCTCCATTTCAGGGGACATGTTTGCTCCTTCGTGTGAGTTGTTTACCCACACCACTGAACAGCCCCTTGACCGAAGAGAAAACAGCCTGTATGTCCAGAACCCATGGCCAGAGAAGATTAAAGGAACCCCGAAAAAGAAAAAACCTGGACCAGAGCATGGTTACACGGAGGGTTCCCAGGACAACCACACCAACAAGAATGTCAGTCCAAATACATTCCACTGATGACTCTCCCACTTTGTTTTCCCCAGAAGAGGTTTCAAGGTCCCCTGATGGTGAAGTGGTGACAGGGAGATGGCGGTCCATAGGATTCAGCAGAGACCAGGGAAGTTCCAGTGTGCCAAAATCAAAAACTGGTGGGGAGACTGGGGTGAGCCCGTAGAAGGGCACTACCAGCCAAGAGGGAAGCAGCCCAATACTCTGGTGAGTGTTTCGTCATGAGTTAAGAGGTCTGAAGGAAGGTTGAATTGTGATTCAGAAGTGAAGAGGTTTAAAGTCTGAAGTGTCTAACCATGGTTGACGTGAGTCTTCTTTCCAAAACCCAGAAGACAGAACTGCCAGCAGGTGGATCAATTGCACAGAAGGCAGTGAGACAAAGAACCCAACAGGGCGGTTGAGGCAACTGGCTCACCCTCAGGTCAAACCTCTGACACGACGCAGAGGAAAAAGTCACAGCCAGAGAAGAAGAATCCCCTTTAAAGACAGGAAGAGGCCAAGGGGGTAGTGGAGCTCTGCCAGTCATCCACCCAGTCAAACGTGAATGGAAGAGCTACAAGACATGGGTAAGCCTGACAAACCAACTATGTTACTGAGCCTCCCCAGGAGTGGTGGAGTGTTGGAGAGTGGGCCTGGGAGTCAGGGGGCCTACTATGGTCAGGCAAGTTCATTAAGATGGATGATGGTTATATGGTAACCCAAGACTTTGCCAAGCTCTTGGTTACCAGGGGGGCTCAGGGAGAGTATTCCAACTCCACAGAAACTGGTCAACTACCATCATGTACACCACCAGGGGACAGCGAGCCCCATGAGGTAAAGGTCCAAGACGGCACTGTGGTGGTGAGTATGACCAATGAAAAGGGATGTTCAGAAATGGAGAAACCTCAAACTCCTGGCATGGACCTTCAAATGTCCTTTGAACAGAGCTGAGGCAGGTGGCATGCTGTCGGGGTGCTCTATTTTGAAAATGTTGAAGAAGCATGGTTTTCCAAGAAGGGCTGGAGGTGACCAAAAGAAATGCCCTGTGAAAGAAAAGGGGCTTGAGGTAAAACTGAGGTAAAACAAACATTTCTGAACATTTCTGTGATAATAACCCAAGACTTTGCAGAAACCCTGAGGCCCAAGTGGAAAAAGGCGAGCCGCTGTCATTCAAAGGAGAACGGGAAAGCTGATGAGGAGGCACAGACGCATGGAGGTGAGAGCCTTCCCCCTCTCAATAACCAGTTATCGTGTGTGCCCCAGAAGGTGGCCGAGTACCAGACCCATGAAGAGGGTGAACCATGGAGATGATGAACATCAACCTTTGTTGTATGACCCCTAGAGGTCCAGGGGTGTACCTCCATGGCCTTGGATTACATGCCTGGTCAAGAGTTGACTGTATCGGGGCATTGTCCTGTACAAACCACGAGTTGAAGCAGGGATGGGCAGTGTGTGAGCATCCGAGGGGTGTAAGGGTGGGAAAGGCCGGCTTTTGGCCCCACTTGGTGGATAAACAACTCATTACAATGTGTGGCATCTCTCCACAGAGACTTAATTGACTGCAGCTGCACATCTTGAACAGCTGGCTGCAATTAGGGTGGCAGAACATGGGGAGGCAGTTGCGTTCAGAGAGGGAGAGAGAAAGCCGTGAGGAGGACACGCCTAACCATTGGAACAGTCAGCACCCAATGACGACGGTTTGAAGCTCTCTCTGCCCTGGGAGAAAATAAATCACTGGGGAAGAATACGATTACATTCAGTTATTGCCATAAAGGGCCAGCTGTTGATTTTGATTATTGGCCGTGTTTTTTTTACCAGTTAATAAATCCTCTTTGAGTGCTGAATTGCCTTGTCTGTCTCTTGGTTTTGCACTACCACACATGACACACTCCTCCACCTATGGAGTTTTAACAGTTTAAATGTGTTCATACAGGTAAGCTCTGGTAGTTCTACAGGTGTACAGCAGGCTTGGTCCAAGTGGCCACCGCTGGCTCCGTCAAGTCATCATGCTGCTCAAAACATAAAGGGATAGAAAACAGTTCAGTTTCAGCAATGTCAACATTTCTGAGCTAAATCTGATCTGACTTTCTTGTCATGGGAAAATATTGAAACAAGCCTACACCTGGTGGTCTCTAGGAAGACATTACTGTTTTGTTGAGATTGAGAGCTGAATCCTGACGTGGGATATAACAATATCTTTTAGGTAAAACATCCCCTTTGATTATATGAGGTATTTGCACAAATGTTCAAATATGCAGTAGGATTGTGTCATAGTGGAGAAAATGTGTGAGGTTTGATAAGGAAGGGTTAGAGACTTACCTCAACTATCTGTGGTGGGTACGCATGAAGATCTGCGTGAGCGGTTACACATGTTCTTCTGTAAAACCGAGGCAAAACACAAAGATAAGTCAATAACAATTTTAAAAAACGAGAGCAAACCAATCAGTAGAACTACACCACTTCATAATATGGTAGCAACATAAGAGCTGTGATCCCATCCTATCCTGTCTATAAGAAGTGAGTGGGTGCCCTGTACCTTTTCATGAAGACGGTGATGGAGGACTGTGTCAGAGAGCCAAGGATGTCTCAACGCTTCAGAGGCACCTATCCTCCAACTGTAGAAAAACACACACAAACACACAGTGTTTACACACACAAACACACAGTGTTTACACACACAAACACACAGTGTTTACACACACAAACACAGTGTTTACACACACAAACACAGTGTTTACACACACAAACACAGTGTTTACACACAAACACAGTGTTTACACACACAAACACAGTGTTTACACACACAAACACACAGTGTTTACACACACAAACACACAGTGTTTACACACACAAACACACAGTGTTTCACACACAAACACACAGTGTTTACACACACAAACACACAGTGTTTACACACACAAACACAGTGTTTACACACACAAACACAGTGTTTACACACACAAACACACAGTGTTTACACACACAAACACACAGATATATATATACAAACAGATGTAAAATGTAATCGAAGAAAAATAGATTTTAGATTTTTATTGCAAAATATACAGTATACGTGGTGCAATATACTGTGCCTCAAGAAAGTATTCAGACCCCTTGACTTTTTCCACATTTTGTTACATTACAGCCTTGTTCTAAAATATATTCAATAATTGTTTTCCTCATCAATCTACAAACAATACCCCATAATGACAAAGTGAAAACAGGTTTTGTCGAAATTTTGGCAAATGTTTTAAAATGAAAAAACAGAACACCTTATTTACATAAATATCCAGACCCTTTGCTATGAGACTCGAAATTGAGCTCAGGTGCATCCTGTTTCCATGATCATCCTTGATGTTTCTACAACTTGATTAGAGTCCACCTGTGGTAAATTAAATTGATTGAACTTGATTTGGAAAGGCACATACATGTCTATACAAAGACGCATCTGACAGTGCACATCAGAGCAAAAACCAAGCCATGAGGTCAAAGGAATTGTCCGTAGAGCTCAGAGACAGGATTGTGTACAGGCAAAGATCTGGGGATGGGTACCGAAAGATTTCTGCAGCATTGAAGGTCCCTGAGACCACAGTGACCTCCATCATTCTTAAATGGAAGAAGTTTGGAACCACCAAGGCTCTTCCAAGAGCTGGCCGCCAAGCCAAACTGAGCAATGTGTGTGTCCAAACTTTTGTGTGTGCGTGTGCGTGTGTGTGTATTACTTTCTAACCCTACCACCCCTCCTCTAATTGGAGTAGTAAACAACAATGCTTAGGCCTCTACTTCCAGCTTATACATACTATATACATTTTATGGACACAGTCTATTTTACGATAGTTCTATTTAGTTTGTTTTTACCCCTGTCTTTCCTCTACCCTCAACCTCCCATTTATTTCTGATGTCCATCGGGTTTGATTTCTATTTGCCATATCTTTCAAACTGTGCTCTTCACAAAAGTTCATAACCCATATACATTTTACGAACACACTATGTTTTACATTAGTTATCCTGTTCTTATTTGTTATTAGTCCTAACCTCCAGCTCCATTCAATGTGATATCTGTTTTTTTTATTTTTAATACATTAGCAAAAAAAAACAACACTGTTTTTGTTTTGTCATGATGGTGTGTAGATTGATGAGGGGAAAAACAATTTAATCTGTTTTAGAATAAGGCTGTAACGTAACAACAAAATGTGGAAAAAGTCAAGGGGCATGAAGACTTTCCGAATGCACTGTATTTTGAAATCAAGCAGATGTATGATACCTTTTATTAATGATGAGGAGTTTGGAGATGAAGTCTTTGGCCTCCTCTGAGATGTCTGTAAATTCGGCCTCTTCAAAATTCCACTGGCAGGCCAGAATGTTGTTCAAAGTCTCATTGTCGTCGTCACCTAGGAAGGGACACAGACCGCTTAGCCTGTGGAAGAAGAGGAAGAGTCTTTATTGTGTGTGTGTGTGTGTGTGTGTGTGTGTGTGTGTGTGTGTGTGTGTGTGTGTGTGTGTGTGTGTGTGTGTGTGTGTGTGTGTGTGTGTGTGTGTGTGTGTGTGTGTGTGTGTGTGTGCGTGCGTGTGTGTGCATGCGTGTATGTGCGTGTGTGTGCGTGTGTGTGTGTGTGTACGTTTGGGCTCCTGAGTGGCGCAGCGGTCTAAAGTCACTACATCTCAGTGCCAGAGGCGTCAATGCTATGGGAGTTCCATAGGGCAGCGCACAATTGGCCCAGCACCTTACGGGTTAGGGTTTGGCCAGGGGGGTAGGCCGTCGTTGTAAATAAGAATTTGTTCATAACTGTCTTGCCTAGTTAAATAAAGGTTCCATAAATAAATGAGTGTGTACTCACAGCATATATGTAATCACTCCCAGGCTCCACATGTCGGTGTTGAATGACACAAAGTCGTAGTTGACAACTTCTGGGGCCAGGAACTCTGGGGTGCCGAAATTTATTCGTAACTTCTCTCTGGGCTTGTATCTAGGGGGAATAGATGCTTATTTTTATTGGGAATCTATCAATACAAATACAATAGTTTAATGATGCATGCACTGATACATCATATATGATATACAATTATGCTAATTCAAGTGGACGATTCATGTGAATATGAAACCTACTTTCTGGCAAGTCCAAAGTCGATGATCTTAATTTTATTCGTGACTCTGCTCACACATAGAATATTCTCTGGCTGAAAAAGGTGAAACAATAGCAACACAGTAGTATATAGAAACCATTGTTGCCTGTTGTGTACAATCTGATATGCTATCAATAACATCAGTGGCTATGGAAAACAATGACCTCTGGCACATTAACACTGATCTGAAGCAATAAGTATGTATTTTTTTGCTCACCGCCCCTGTCAAACACAGTGTGGTAGTCTACCTTGAGGTCCAGATGGAGGATGTACATCTTGTGCATGTGCTGCAGGCCCTCACAGATCTGCCTGATGAACAGCACCGTGTCCAGCTCCATCAGAGTGTAGTTCTCATCGATGATCCTGTCAAAGAGCTCCCCTCCATCCACACTACAATCACACACACAAAAACACATTAGGATGCTGCAGAAACGTATGAAACAAATTGCCCAAAAACAGGACTTGAGCTTGGGGTTGCTAGGAAGCAAAGACTGCATGTGCCATGGTCTGAATCAGTAGACTCAAAATGCTGCTGTACTTTCCTGAACACATTCACTATCATTTAATTTCATTCAAGTTTCCTCAAAATCCATTTATTTAAAGATACTACAAGACAGTGCACTGACCTATCGTGTATTCTCTATCTACAGTGGCATCATGGCATAAAAATGATGTCAAATGAATTTAAGCTTAAAGATGAGGGTTGACAAAACATTGTGGGAAGGAACAGACAGCGAGGACAGAGAACCATAGACATACACTACATTACAAAAAGTATGTGGACACCTGCTTGTTGAACATCTCATTCCAAAATCATGGGCATTAAAATGGAGTTGGTCCCTCCATTTCTGCTATAACAACCTTCACTCTCGTAGGAAGGCTTTCCACCAGTGGAGGCTCTTCAGAGGAGGAAGGGGAGGACCATCCTCCTCAGTGAAATTTCATTTAAAAAATGTAATTGTAAAACATTTAAAAAATTATCCTTTTTAGATAAAACTATACTAAAAATAATCACATCACCAAATAACTGATTAAAACACTACTTTGCCAATAAGGTCTACAGTAGCCTCAACCGCTGTCTGTAGGGTAGCACCATGGTGTAGCCAGAGGACAGCTAGCTTCCATCCTCTTCTGGGTACATTGACTTCAATAGAAAACCTAGGAGGCTTATGGTTCTCATCCCCTTCTATAGACTTACACACTAATTATGACAACTTCCGGAGGACGTCCTCCAGCCTATCAGAGCTCTTGTATCTAGTACTGAAAGCATAAGCTTCAGCTAGCTAGCACTGCAGTGTATAAAATGTGGTGAGTAGTTGAATCAAAGAGTGAGAAAGGCAATAGTTTAACAGTTTTGAACAAAACAATTTCTTCCAAAATGAAGGACAAGCACTTTAAGCTTCACTTACTGAGCTAGCAAATGCAGCTAGCTAGCTCCAGACCATTATTCCTCATCCACCAAAGTTTACAGTTGGCCCTATAGATTGGGGCATTTACTTTTGTATATATAGTGTACAATATAATGCTGATATGTTTTATTTAGTTCTATGGAGGCAACGTACTATTCCAGCACCAGGATGATGTCGTTCCTGGACTCGTAGGCGGCGTAGAGCTGGATCAGGTTGGCGTGGTCCAGCTGGTTCATGACCGTGATCTCATTCTTCACCACCTCCTACATGCCAAACACACACCAACCACACAATGAGAGGTGTCAGATGTTTGTTTGCAGCTAGCAAGCAGTGTACGGCTCTTCTATTCTGTGTCAAATTTAAAATTTATCAGAAAATGAGGAAGAAACATATCCCCGTCCATCCACTTCTTTAGAGTGAAAAGGTTTTTAGAGTGTTATGTTCAGATGTCTAATTCCACATTTTCAACAACAAAAGAATTATACTCAAAAAGTATTTCAAAATAACTTACTTTTTCAAGGAAGCTGCAAGGTGTGTAGAGGTTTTTTATATGCATGCAAAACGCACATAGCCTTCGAAGATGCATTTTTAAACCTTAACAAGTGTAGTTTATTCAGTTTATATTCCAAGTACATTTACTCAATAAGAATTAGTACCTTCTCTTTCTGACTCCGGGCTTTGATGATTTTGGCAGCCAGGGTGAGACCAGAGGAGTTTTCCATGCATTTGTGCACCTGGCCAAAACGACCTCTAAAAGAGAGACGGAAAAATAAGTAAGGTGTCTTCAGTTTCGGACTCATTTTCTTTTTTATAAACGTAACCTTACTCCCTCTCCCTCTGACTAAGAGTTGGCACAACGATCACCTGTAAGTCACAAATCCTATAATGTTACTCATCCAGATAATATGTCCCCTGAATGGAGGGGGATTGCACAGTCAGAAGATGAACTACTTTGAACTATCAAAACTATTTCATCAGTATGTCCTCGGATACTAAATCAGTTCTCCTCCAATACAAGAAAGTAATGTCATTTTGTGAAGGTATTGTATTGTTCATTTCTCCTTTAATTCATTAAATGAGAGTAAGGGTCCTCTCTTTGAAAATGTAGATTAACACTTAGAGATTAGCTCACAGCTGGCAGTGGGGGTATGGTTTCACATACCCCAAAGGCCTTCAGTAAAAATAACTGCCCTGACTCTGGAGTTATGAACCAGGGGAGAGGAGAAGAGAGGAGAGGAGGGGAGGGTTACACAACTCAACATTGTTGAGGACCTCTGTTCCTCTCTGTCTATGATTTAGGTGAGATATAATTTGTTCCATGAGTTTGGTTCCAAAAGACAATGGAGAATCGACTAATAATTGACAAATTTATAATAACTCAGTACAATGTAGGAAAGAGCTCGATGGAGAGGAGTCGTTGATGGCCTGTGCTCTCTGGGGAGCGATCGGCCTAAGCAGGCACTATTTTATGTTACTCTTTGGAACCTCACAATGGTCACAGCGGATGGATACAATTATTCTTGAATTTGAAGTTGAAAAGTCATTTCAAATTTGACCTTGTGGTTCAAATCATTATGTATCGCTAGGAACAGGATAGGTACACCTACCCTCCGAGAACCTCTGCTCTGTTGATGGTGTAGAAGTTGCTGATCTGGTTTGGTTTGGCTGACACCATCCGATGGTTGAATGGAGCCGGAGGAGGAGAGCTTTTATCTTAAAGGAGATATGATACAAAATTATTTCATTTTTAACCATTTAACCATGGAAGTCACATAGAGATTGACATCTATTTTTCAAGTGAGCCCTGGCAAACAGTAGCATGGAGGGGAAATAGAAGCTGTATTGTTAATCAGTTAGCATGTGGCTCTATTAATGGTACCTCATAATCAAGTTATCATCCTGTGCTAACTAACACACTGTGGTAAACATGAGAAAGGAGATACAATGTTGGTTATGCAGACTACAGTACTCTCATACTTTGTTACTCCTAAGAAGCATGCTTTTTTATACCCTAATTCAATATGATTATGAATATTTTCTACAAAAAGAGAAAGAATAGCCACCATATCAAAAATCTATTGGACTTCATATCAGGACAAATCCTAATATTTGTTTGCGTAACTCCAGTTTTCCACTGAGATTAATGTGTGATTTATGGAATCGTTGAGTTGAGTGTGCGCATTTAAAGTTCCTCCCTCAGTACTTATCACCTTTCCCCCAGACTTAAAGCCACAGTGCCCCATAAAAATGCTGGTCCTCACCAATGAAGAACTGTTCCACAGTAGACTGCCTGACTTCTGTAGACTGATCCGGCTTCTTCTCTTTTCCCATCCTCTCCTTCAGTTCCACACGGATATCCACCCCATCTGCCTTGAAGATGCCCCATCCCTCATCCTCATCCTCTGGTCTTTCTCCTTCCTCCTCCTCCTCCTGCCTCTCCCCCTGCTCCTTCTCCCCCTGCCTCACATATTCCTCTCCTGCTCCTCCCTCCACCCGACTCTTCTTGTGGTCCTCCACTCCCAGGTCTTCCTCCGCCACACGACGCTTACTGCTGGTGCTGCACTCTTCAATCTGGTCCTGTTCTGCAGCTTCCAGAGACTGAGAGGATGCACTTCTGTTGTGTACTTCACAACTGGAATAGACAAACATAAACTCAGCAAAAAAAGAAATGTCCTTTCACTGTCAACTGCGTTTATTTTCAGCAAACTTAACATGTGTAAATATTTGTATGAACATAACAAGATTCAACCACTGAGACATAAACTGAACAAGTTCCACAGACATGTGACTAACAGAAATTGTATAATGTGTCCCTGAACAAAGGGGGGGGGGGGGTCAAAATCAAAAGTAACAGTCAGTATCTGGTGTGGCCACCAACTGCATTAAATACTGCAGTGCATCTCCTCCTCATCCTGTCTTGCAGGAAATCACACACAAAACGAGCAGTATGGCTGGTGGCATTGTCATGCTGAAGGGTCATGTCAGGATGAGCCTGCAGGAAGGGTGCCACATGAGGGTGGAGGACGTCTTCCCTGTAACGCACAGCGTTGAGATTGCCTGCAATGATGACAAGCCCAGTCTGATGATGCTGTGACACACCGCCCCAGACCATAACGGACCCTCCACCTCCAAATTGATCCCGCTCCAGAGTACAGACCTTAGTGTAACGCCTATTCCTTTGACGATAAATGCGAATCCGACCATCACCCCTGGTGAGACAAAACCGCGACTCGTCAATGGAGAGCACTTTTTGCCAGTCCTGTCTGGTCCAGCGATGGTGGGTTTGTGCCCATAGGCACTGATGTCAGGTGACGACCTGCCTTACAACAGGCCTACAAGCCCTCAGTCCAGCCTCTCTCAGCCTATTGTGGACAGTCTGAGCACTGATGGAGGAATTGTGTATCCTGGTGTAACTCGGGCAGTTGTTGTTGCCATCCTGTACCTGTCCCGCAGGTGTGATGTTCGGATGTACTGATCCTGTGCAGGTGTTGTTACACGTGGTCTGCCACTGCGAGAATGATCAGCTGTCAATCCTGTCTCCCTGTAGCACTGTCTTAGGTATCTCAAAGTATTGACATTGCAATTTATTGCCCTGGCCACATCTGCAGTCCTCATGCCTCCTCGCAACATGCCTAAGGCAAGTTCATACAGATGAGCAGGGACACTGGGCATCTTTCTTTTGGTCAGTAGAGTCAGTAGAAAGGCCTCTTTAGTGTCCTAAGTTTTCATAACTGTGACCTTAATTGCCTACCGTCTGTAAGCTGTGAGTGCCTCCACAGATGTGTGTTCATTAATTGTTTATGGTTCATTGAACAAGCATGGGAAACACTGTTTATAACCTTTACAATGAAGATCTGTGAAGTTATTTGGATTTTTACGAATTATCTTTGAAAGACAGGGTCTTGAAAAAGGGACGTTTCTTTTTTTGCTGAGTTTATTTTAGAAATTAGTGTGTGTATTTGAAAGACAGGGATCACAGAGTGAATGGTACTGAAGTAGAGAGAGAAATAAAGAGAGAGAATGAGAGGGACAGAGAGTGAGAGACAGAGAACGAAACAAAGAAATACATCAAATAAAATAAATAGGAAGGGATTGAGGAGGGTAGAGGGGATACTCTACCTCTCTGGAATAGAGCCAGTCTCTCCTGGAGCTTCAGGGGAGGGTGGGAGAGGAGGGAGATCCTTAACTGACATATCAGCAGCTTCTGATGGGCCTGCACTGTCCTCCTCCTTTTTATTCCCCTCTCTCTCCTCTGCTCCTCTAACCTCCTCAGACTGCTCTGTGATTTTCAACAGCTCTTCCTCTCGCTCCTCTTCCTTGAACTTCGATTCACTGAGGTGGTCTTCCTTCTCTTGCTTCTTTCTGACCTCCTCTTCCTCCTTCCTCTCCTCCACTTTTAGTCCATCTCCTGCTGCCTTCCTCTCCTCCTCAGACAATGACTCCTCTTCGGTCACGGGGGCCTTGGGGCCCTCGAGGATCAAGTCCAGCAGGTTCGGGCTGAGGGACCCAGTCTGTGATGACCCCAACCCCTCTGAGGCCCTTCCAGATCCAGCCTCCAGGTCCAAGACGCCATCAGGGTTAAGCTGCTGCTGGTGACCTGATGATGATCTCTCTGCATTCTCCCTGTTGAGCTTCTGAACCTCCTTTAGCAGCAACGCCTGCTTCCTCAGGGAGATGGTGTCTGCATTGGAACAAACAGAATGGCCAAGGGGATACAGTTATAATTAATTCAACCACCTGCATGATTTTCACTTTAGTAACTCTAATCAGATCATTGCACAATATCTCAGAATGTCAACACACTCCTAGTATCCTCCTAAGATGATGGCAGGTGGTTGTCTGTAGTGTCAGTCTGATCTTTTTTATTCTCTTCGATGTTTTGGTTTCATGATGTACTTGTTAGTGCAATACTGTTGCTTACATCTGACAGGAAGACTGCTGTGACTAGCCGATTGGTTATCTTTTGTGTGGCTCCAAGATAGTATCATTCAAGGAAGTCTATTTTCTTCTCCCGCTCTCTAAGCTTTCAGAACACATGTTGTTTACATCTCACATGTTACATGTTGTGAGTGCTGCTGTGTGTGAGTTAGTTTGTTTTGACTGGTAACGGTCACTGTGTGTGTGTTGTACGGCTGTGAGCTATTGTTGACACATTTTAATGTACTGTGAACACCTGCTGTATCTGGGGGTTTCTTCTTCTGTGTTTTCAGACCTTTTGTGCTCAGACTGGGCTTCTCCTTCCCATCCTTCCCCTTGTGATCTTTTGACTAAAGGAAGGGAAGAACGAAAGATAAGATCATCACGTTCTGCATTTGGTTTACATTTCAACATTCTTCAAAACGAGCTAAAATATGTATATTTCCCTGAAACCGCTACCACTATGTAATTACAATATTCACTGAACAGAAACTTCATGATAAACATGTTTTCTGTGAGCAAGTTTACACGTACAAAGTTTCCGCAGAGTTTGCGGATTGTGAGAAAATGCTTTGGTCCGTGGAGCTTTGTTGTCTTGTGACTGTGAGTGGTCTCCGGTCTACTAGGTTTGGGTTCACATTTAGTGGTTATCATCCCTTGAGTCCCTTTAGTGGCTTTAGTAGAGGTAGTTTTCTGTTAAGGAGACAGACAACATGGCAATGCTAGTTGGACAATGGTGAATGGTCTGCAACATGAGATGGATTATGGCACTGTTAGAGAGGGTAAGAAGGACGGGGAGTGGTAGTGAGAGAGGTAGGTTACAAATGAACATCAACATTTGACAGTATGAAAAATGTGTTACAATATGTGAAATGAATCAAATTAATGACTGAATGTGATGTTAAAGATGAAAGGAACATGAATGTAACCGTCAAAACATGTAGCCTAGCCTGATCAGTTGTTTTATTCAAGTTAGCATCCTGGTACTGTATTAATACAAACTACAAAGCCAAACTTGTTTCAGTCAAAGCATGATGTTGACTGTCCACAGCAGATGTATAGATAGGTTGGTACATATGTGCGAGGCTGTGAATTTATAGTTAATCACTTGTCACAGTGAGCGATGGAATGCAATACTGACCCTAAGCAGAGAAATTGCCCGCAACCAACCAAACAAGTCTTCTCAAACAGACTTCGAACCCGAGGGGCCACCCAGCACTATAGTAAACACTCCAGTCCTTTAATGAGCAGGTCAACATCTTAAAAAATGTCTCAAGGCATGTTGTTGGTTGTGAGGTAAGCACTGATCAGTAGTAAGGCAGAGGAGATATTTTGAGGATGGGGATTTCCACAGTGGTACGATATGTGTGTGGTTTGATATGTGTGTGGTTTGTGTGGCGTGTGTGGGGGGACCACATTGACAAATGTCTGCGGTAGACAGTCATCTCACACCTTAGAGGTGAATGGAGACGGCCGGAGGCTGGAGCCACCGCCTGGCGAGAGCTCTGACGACAACGAGAATTCCTGGTGATCTGAGTCATACAGTAGCCAATAGACAATCACAGAAGTATGTATGCCCTTATGTGTGGACTTATATGACCCCTTAGTTGCTGTTTGAGTTCTAACCTCAAGTCAAGCTGAAAATGTCAAGTCTGTATCGTAGTTTGAGGTTTTGTGCTAGAACTGTGTTGAAATGGAAAGACCCTTAACTCACCAAATAAGGGTCTGAATATATTGCAATTATCAGATACTGCACCAGTACCTACTTACAGGACCGCTTTCCTAATTTCCTAGTACACATACTCCACACTACTCTACACCATGACATGTGGAAACTCTTACACTACAATATATCTCATTCACCATCTAAATGAGTTGGTCTCTGATTGCAGGTAATAGACCCTGGGCATGAAAACAGATACCAATCTGGCATCCACCCTCATGCCAGTAATGGAATGGGATGATAACTGGCTTTGAGGTACCTATAAGTCCCACTTAAGGCTTTAATAACAGACAGTACTAGCCATTGACCTTCAGTGCCTCTGTGTCTAAGACCACTCTCAGTGTGTTACTGCTGGTCACATTGAATCAACAACTTCAAGTGCTTGTTGAAGTTGGAAGGAAGTGACTGGGACTTAAGCCTAGAGGATTTGGGTTTAAGTTAACCTTCTACAACAAAAACAGTGCTACTCATTGTGCTTGGACTACTTAACCCAGTGCACTGGACAGTTGACATTATGATTCAAATTCTTCTCTTTCTGTAACCTAATCAGTCCAGTACCAAATGCTTCTAGTTACTTCCCTAAGATCACTGAGTCGTTAACTAGTTTCACATGCTTGCTAGTACATACAGATGTAATATCTTAATTTGATCACTCTGTCGTCACAGAGAACTTTCCTGCGTAGCAGGAAATACAAATGTATAGTACATGCAAGGTTTAACTAGGCTTAAAACATTTTTCATTTCCACTTTAGAATTTCTGACTCAACCCCTACAAAAATGTCCTTGAATTATAATCCACATAATAATTGACATTCCTGTTGCTGCAGGATTATTTAACTGCTGCTAGACACTGTTCAAATGAAGATATTTTATTTTACTGGCCCAACCTTCCATCCCAAGTAAGACCGATCACCTGAGTAAAGCATCTACAGGGTACAACCACTCCACCATTAAAAACACACTGTCCTATACAGGTCAATCATCTCCTGCTTATTTTGTGCCACTCACATCTGAAGCAGTGCCAGCCTCTGTTCCAGCCTCTGTGCCAGCCTTTGTGCCAGCCTTTGTGCCAGCCTCAAATGTAGCACGCAGTGTGAAGAACAATCATTTACTAGACCCTTTAAATCAATGGCTGTTTGACACTGTTGCCATGACTGGATTTCTAATGAAGAGTTATGAATAGATTTATCTGAAACAATGTACATGGGGGATGCTCTGAATTGTAATGCATATATAGGAAACAGATATCAACACACATCACTGAAACCATAGTACGTCTACAGTATATCCACGCTGGGACCTCTCAACATGCCATTACAGGACTGAGAGGGTGAGAGAGAAATACCGCAATAGAGAGAAAGATATACAGAAAACAAGAGAGTGACAGAGAGAAAGAGAGAGGGGGGAGTCCTTACACTCAGCACCCCAGATGCCGGTGGCCACATTATAGGCCAAGGACGAATGTAGAATGTAGGCTAATGTACAGTATGAGCAGAGCAATAAGTGTATTACTGTAGGTGGTGAAACGTTGGGGCATATTTGAGTCCTTTTGGTTGGGCATTGTAAACAGATGTTGTTTTTCATATACCACTGTACTTGATTGTGAGGTGGTGGAATGTTCCCCACCAATTCCAACACTGGGTGTAAGTGTCAAGGCTTTGGCTCCTTCCATACAATATGGCGTGCTCTGCATGGCACTATACAAGCAGTGGAGATCGCTATGTCCCAAAGTCATACTGCTTTGACACAGCTTCCACCACTTCATGAGGAAAAACTGCATGAGCCAAGCCACAACCCTTCCTTAGGAAACAGATCTCCACTTGACTAGCCAGCTTTGCTGCTCTGATCATTTTCCTCTGCGGTGCCAACATCATAAAACTAAACCAAATCAAAAACCAAACATGGAAACATGGAGCACCTTATCTCCGAGCCTGAATACAATGTGCACATTTTTGAAGGACATGTCATTTGCAGGAGCATGAGGAAACAGTGAACCCAGCAATTCATCTAACCTACGTTGCCTATCAAAACATCCATAACATCAATCCATTCTAAATTAACACCTGAACACAACTGTTTCATTATTAAATTCACATGAACATAATCCAGAGTTTTGTTAAGTAAAGAGTTCATAAAGTACCTTAATAAAGAACCCTTAATACAGTCTACATAGACCTGCACAAACACACCTCTTTGGTTAGTGCAGTTTGAGCTTCCAGTCTCACCTTGTCAGTCTTCTTAGAAACTGAGCTCTCGCTCTTTTCTGCAGACGATTGCCTCTTAACGTCCACCTTGCCCTTACTGTCTTTGGACTTGGGGGCCTTGTGTGCTGCAGGACGCATAAACATCATCTCCATAACCCGGGAGCTCTTCACCGTCTCCCCGATGAATCTGATGACCTGCTGGATGCTGAGGACCAGATTCTCCATCCCGTCCAGCTTCTCAGCCTGCTTCTCCGAGCGCTGGTCCAACGCCATCATGATGGAGCTCATCTCATGACACATCTCTCTCACCTCGCCCACCACACCTGTATCCTGGGTTTGAGCCAGGGGAAGAGTTAGGGCTCTTGCAGGTATATGGATCTCCTCGTTGTCCACCTTCAGAGTTTCCACGTCCCTTTCGATACCATCGATGTCCTGGGTTATTCCGTCCAGCCGATTGAGGACCTTCTCCTGGATGTTGATGAGCCTGTCCATCTTACTGCTCAGAGACTCAATGCGATTCTGAATGAGGTCCAAGCCGGCACCAGTGCAGTCAGTTAGGTTATCCATCGTGCTTGGCTTTCCAGGCGTTGAGTTAGAGTTCACTATCTTTGAACTCATGACCGAATCACGTTAGGACACCCAATCGAGACAGAAAAAGGGTCACAGAAAGGTTGATGACCAACGTCCGAGTGACAGACGGGACAACTCTTTTGAAAAACGCAGCCAGCCTTATCCCTATGTGCTCCTCTTCAACTGTACAGACAAGCTGATTTAACGAAGGATATGTGAATAAAATGCTCATTTATCAACAACAAAAATGAAGAAAATCAAACTAACTAAATTCAAATCCATAAAGAGTGAAAACAGAAAAATACAGCCAGTAACTGTCAGTGTAACCTGTGGAAACACCTTCAGAATTCTGACTTAACAGTCATCCGGTCGTGAGATTGTCCCTGTCTCTCACCTACTGCTTGACACCTCTGCTCTTCTCCTTACTGGAGGTGGTATTAAGAATGGAATAAGCCTGTCTACATAAATGTAAACGGCACAGCCGACGTCAGCAGGGGACCGGCCAGGGGGGCGGGGGGGCTGTGAGAGGCCGTGAGGGGCAGCAGTTTGGCTCTGGAGGGGCTGTCAGACATCTGAGCGCCTTTAAATGTTAAGCCCACCACCGTAGCCAGTCTCTGGCCCACCTGCCAAGTGTCAAAATGGCCAGTGTACACAGTTCCTCTATCTGAGGCAGAGTGGAAAGTTGTCTGGGACGACGCTAGACACTTTGTTTCGTTTTTTACTTTATTTGCATGTAAATGGTTATAGACTTTTCAATCTCACTTGGTTGTTTCACCATGATTAGCCTGAGCAGGTGCTTACAGATGGAGAGGGGGGTCACTGACCTGTTTTTATTTATAAGCGGTCAGGGACATTTTTAAGTCAACTCAAAATATCCAACAATCATGTCAAAAGTGCGACTCTCACAGAACAGCTGTGTTTGCAAAAAGGGAACTTTTTAAATTAGATCCTTATTAATGACTGGCATAGTAATTAACAGCTACATAGTGTTTACGAGAGGCTGGTAAAAGAATGATTGTGATAACATCAGGGAAATAACTGCATGTGAGTATTGAGTCACAGTATGTAAGACAGTCATACAGTGCATTCGGAAAGTATTCAGACCCCTTAACTTTTTCCACATTTTATTACATTTATCCTTGTTCTAAAATGGACTTTAAAAAAAAGTTCCTTAATCAATCTACACACAATACCCCACAATGACAAAGCAAAAACAGTTTGTATACATTTTTGCAAATGCATAAAAAATTAATAACTTGAGATTTGTTGAAGCACCTTTGGCAGCGATTACAGCCTCTAGCCTTCTTGGGTATGACGCTACAAGCTTGGCACACCTGTATTTGGAGAGTTTCTCCCATTCTCTGCAGATCCTCTCAAGATCTATCAGGTTGGATGGGGAGCGTCTCTCCACAGCTATTTCAGGTTTGTCCAGAGATGTTCGATCGGGTTCAAGTCCGGGCTCTAGCTGGGCCAATCAAGGACATTCAGAGACTTGTCCCGTAGCCACTCCTGTGTTGTCTTGGCTGTGTGCTCTCAAGGATGATCAATGGAAACAGGATGCACCTGAGCTCAATTTCAAGTCTCATAGCAAAGGGTCTGAATACTTACGTAAATAAGGCTACAAAAAATTATACATTTGCAAAAATTACAAAAAGTTATTGTGTATAGATTGATTTAAAAATATATATATTTAACTTTTATTTAACTAGGCAAGTTAGTTAAGAACACATTCTTATTTACAATGACGGCCTACGGGGGAACAGTGGGTTATGTCACGTCCTGACCTTAGTTCCTTTTTTATGTCTCTATTTTAGTTTGGTCAGGGTGTGAGTTGGGGTGGGCATTCTATGTTTTTGTTCTATGTTTTGTATTTCTGGTTTTGGCCTTGTATGGTTCCCAATCAGAGGCAGCTGTCAATCGTTGTCTCTGATTGAGAACCATACTTAGGCAGCCTGTTTTCCCACTATGGGTTGTGAGTAGTTGTTTTCTGTTTTGTGTTGCTGCACCTTACAGGACTGTTTCGTTTTCGTTTCACTCTCTTTGTTATCTTGTTTAGTGTTTCTGTTCCAATAAAATAACATGAACACTTACCACGCTGCGCATTGGTCCGATCCTTCATACTCGTCATCAGAAGAGGAGGAAAACCATTAAAGGTTAACTTCCTTGTTCTATGGCAAGACGACAGATTTTTACCTTGTCAGCTCAGGGATTTGATCCAGCAAACTTTCGGTTATTGGCCCAATGCTCTAACCACTAGGCTACCTGATGAGGGGAAAAAAGATATTTAATCCATTTTAGAATAAGGCTGTAATGTGACAAAATATGGAAAAAGTCAAGGGGTCTGAATACCTTCCACATGCACTGTATACTGCTACGGAATGCTCTTTGCTGGCTGCGAAAAGGCTATAACTTGCGCCCACCCATTGAAGGAGCAAGAAAAAGGTTCAGATTGTAGCCTGTAGTCCCCTGGCTGAGAAAGAGCATAAGGTCTTTAGCCTCTGTGCTTAAATAGGAGAAGGGTAACAGCCATGATAATACTGTGTCTCTCCTCTGACTAACACATCAAGTCAGATCCTTCCCACACACTTAGCCTACTCATACAGAGTTAAGACAGTTAAGGATACATTTTTACATTTTAACATAGGGCCTGGTAATTGGACCCCTCAACAGTGTACCCTGTAAACCTATCCAAACGTGCTTGATTAAGTGGTCCGTCTGGGACAAACTGTCATAAACTATAATACATTAATTTAACCTTTTACTGCACTGGGCTAAATCAGGGTCAGAGAGTGTTTATTTAATTATTAAAACATGTATGGGATATATCAGATTTAATATTGCAGATAGATTGTAGCTTCCACCAATATAATTGTCTGGATCATATCCAATCCTCCATGTAGATTTTTTAAAATAGATACAGTACCAGTCAAAAGTTTGAACACACAAACTTATTCAAGGGTTTTCCTTTATTTTTACTATTTTCTACATTGTAAAATAATAGTGAATACATCAAAACGATTAAATAATCCATATGGAATCATGTAGTAACCAAAAAAAGTGTTCCACAAATCCAAATATATGCGCTGTCAATTTTACGGACACAATATATTTAGCAATAGTTATCCTTTGTTTGCTTTTACTTCTATCCTTCAGCTACCCTCAACTCCTCCCATCTATTTCAGAAGTCCATCCAGTTCTATTTGCCATATATTTTCAACTGTGCTGTTTCACAAAAGTTCTTAACCTACTGTATATGTATTTTATGGACACAGTATATTTTACATTAGTTATCTTGTTGTCATTAGTCCTACCCTTCAGCTCCCCTCAACCCCTCCCATCTCTCTCTTATAACACCATCCATATTGAATTTCTACCTGCCATATATTTTGTCCTGCGATGTTTTACAAAAATTCGGAACCTTTCTATTCTCATAGTTTCTACAGATTGTAAATTAAAGATAACATGTTTTGCTAAAAAGTATTATTATATTATTGATCGATTGAATATGACTTTTCAAATCACCCAGTAGTGCTCCAGGTAAATTTTGCAAATCTTCAATCATTCCTGGACCAGTGACCAAAAACAAGCTTCATATGGGCAGTACCAAAACAAATTATATGATTCTGTGTTCCTTGGTATTCTTAAACAAATCTACTTTGAAACAAAAGTATACACCTCACACACATGATTATGATCTTAACAAAAATAAGACACCTCTGTACCATGTCAGATATAGAGTTGAAATGTATTACATTTTGAGTTTGCATCCCAATATTACACTATATACATCTCAGAAGACTAAAATACAACACAATTTTGACATAGAAACACCGGATTTTCAGATATTTTCTTTTTAAATAATGTTGATTAATTATGAAAAATATCAAAAGCATAACACCCAGGAGGCCATTAGAGGGCGATTTGAAAAAATAAACGCAATATGCAACATTTTCAACATTTTACTGAGTTACAGTTCATATAAGCAGAGACCTGAGGACACCATCCAACCTGGAACTGAGTGTGTAGTGTTTGGTCTGATGCTATTTTGAAAGCAAAGAAGAAAAATAAAGTACATTACAAAGATTTATTATTATTATTTTGATTTTTTGATATATTTTACTTTATGGGGACTGAATGCTGAGTTAAGGCTGTCAGGCTTGCAAGGACAGACCAGATACAAATTCAATTAGCACCAAGGTGTGAAGTAAAAGGTGTCGAGGCCTTTGGGCCCAACAAGTGTCAGGGCTCCTGCATGAGGCAAAATTGACTACAAACTTTCTTTACCCAACTGTGGGACAGACTATGTTTGTTCCCACACTCAGGACTCTGACTCACTATTGGTTACACTGACTTTTGGCCTCCCATCCTATTCTAACCACCTCTCGCTGGCTTTGGATTCTTGTTACCTGATGAAATTGCTGTACAATATGATATTGTTGCCATCTGATGCACATTCAGATGTCAAAAACCAGCACTGCAGAGCTCTCCCTGTACTATGCCGTGCCTGGATTGTATTACTGTTGATGTGCATGTACACCCTGGCCCATCTACTGTTGCTAGCCCCAATTCGGACTTGTGCTCTGATGTCTGCTTCACTGATTTCTGCTCTCGTAAAAGCCTGGGTTTTCTGCACGTTAACACTAGAAGCTTATTACTAAAAATGAATCAATTGAAAGTGTGGGTTCACAGCTCCAATCCAGATGTGTTGGTCATTACTAAGACGTGGTTAAGAAAGAGTGTTTTGAACACTGATGTTAACCTTTCTGGTTATATACTTTACAGACCTTCAAAGGTGGGGGAGTGGCAATCTTACCAAGGATCACCTTCAGTGCTCGGTTGTCTCCACCAAGTCTGTCCTCAAACAATTTGATTTGCTGGTTTTAAGCATTCAACTTTCAAATAGCTCTTTGTTGACTGTTGCTGGGTGCTATCATCCTCCATCAGCACCAACCTGTACCCTACCTGCCCTAAGCTCACTCCTGGCCCCTTACACTAAGCCTGAATTTGTCCTGCTAGGTAAGACCTAAACTGGGACATGCTTAAACCACCTGACAAAGTCCTAAAGCAATGGGACTCCCTAAATCTTTCTCAGATTATTACCAATCCCACAAAGTGACTCCAAACACCCAGAAAAGGCTACTCTCCTCAATGTTATCCTCACAAATAATCCTGATAGATATCAGTCTGGTGTTTTCTGTAATCACCTTAGCGATCACTGTTTTACAGCCTGTGTCTGTAATGGCTGCTTATTGAAATGACATTTCCTGATTTGTCATAGACGCTTGCTGAAAAACTTTAATGAGAAAGCCTTCCTTCATGAACTGACCTCTGTAAAATGGTACAGAATCAGCTTGATCTTCTCTGTCAAAGACTCTTGAACCTTCTTTTTTATATTGTCAGTGGTATTGTTAACAAACACGCCCCCATAAAGAACATGAGAATTAAAAACAGGTTCAGCCCCTGGTTCGACCGTGATCTTGCAGAGTTACTCCACCCCAAGAATAGCATTTGCCGAAAGGTTCGGCACACGCATACTCAGGCTGACTGGCTACTGTTCAGGCAAATGAGAAATAAGTGCACTCAGGCTATCCGGAAGGCTAAAGTTTGTAACTTTAAGGAGCAGTTCTCTCTCTGTGGGTCTAACCCCAAGAAGTTCTGGAAAACGGTTAAAGATCTGGAGAATAAACCCTCCTCCACACAGCTGACCTTGTCCCTTAATGTTGAGGATGTGGTTGTTATTTACAAGAAGCACATGGCTGAGTTCTTTAATCACCACTTCATTAAAACATCTTAAGGCTCAAATCCCGTTAACAGGATCGATTTGACAACAGCCAGTGAAAGTGCAGGCCGCCAAATTCAAACAGAAATCTTATAATTAAAATTCCTCAAACATACAAGTATTATACAGCATTTTAAAAATAAACTTGTTGTTAATCCAACCACAGTGTCTGATTTCAAAAAGGCTTTACAACAAAAGCATACCATGTGATTATGTTAGGGCAGCGCCTAGTCACAAAAAAACAGCCATTTTCCAGCCAAAGAGAGGAGTCACAAAAAGCAGAAATAGAGATAAATCACTAACCTTTGATGATCTTCATCAGATGGCACTCATAGGACTTCATGTTACACAATACATGTATGTTTTGTTCGATAAAGTTCATATTTATATCCAAAAATCTCAGTTTACATTGGCGCGTTATGTTCAGTAATGTTTTGCCTCCAAAACATTGGGTGATTTTGCAGAGCCACATCAATTTACAGAAATACTCATCATAAACTTTGATGAAAATACAAGTGTTATACATAGTTTTAAAGATAAACTTCTCCTTAATACAATCGCTGTGTCAGATTTCAAAAAAGATTTACGCCGAAAGCACACCATGCAATAATCTGAGTACAGCGCTCAGCCACCAAAACAAGACATACACATACCCGCCATGTTGTGGAGTCAACAAAAGTCAGAAATAGCATTATAAATATTCACTTACCTTTGATGATCTTCATCGGAATGCACTCCCAGGAATCCCAGTTCCACAATAAATGTTTGTTTTGTTCAATGAAGTCCATCATTTATGTCCAAATAACTCCTTTTTGTTTTGTTTTGTTCGCGTGTTTGTTCCAGTAATCCAAATACACAAGGCCTAAGTCCAGACGAAAAGTAAAAAAAGTTCCATTACAGTTTGTAGAAACATGTCAAACGATATATATAACCAATCTTTAGGATGTTTTTAATCATAAATCTTCAATAATAATCCAAACTGACAATTCTTTTGTCATTAGAAAGGAAAAGGAACGGGGCTCGTGCTCACGGCCGCTTGCGTGACTAAACTAAAGGCTTTCAGCCAGACCACTGGTTGAAACAGCTCTTATTCGCTCCCCTTTCACAATAGAAGCCTGAAACAACATTCTAAAGACTGTTGAGATCTAGTGGAAGCGTTAGGAAGTGAAATCGGACCCCAATTACACTGTATATTGGATAGGCAATCACTTGAAAAACTACAACCTTCAGATTTCCCACTTCCGAGTTGGATTTTTCTCAGGTTTTTGCCTGCCATATGAGTTATGTTATCTGGGTCAGATGGTTTAGACTCTTTCTTCTTTAAGGTTGCTGCCTCTATCATCGCCGAGCCTATCTCCAAACTTTTTTGACCTGTTTCTCCTTTCTGGGGAGGTTCCCATTGCTTGGAAGGCAGCCACAGTTTGTCCTTTATTTTAAGGGGGAGATCAAGCTGATCCTACCTGTTATAGGCCTATTTCTATTTTGTTTCCAACACTGTTTATCAAAAGTGTTGGAAAACTTGTCAATAATCAACAGACTGGCTTTCTTGATGTCTATAGTATTCTCTCGGGTATGCAATCTGGTTTCAGCTCAGGTTATAGATGTGTCACTGCAACCTTAAAAGGTCCTCAGTGATGTCACCATTGCCCTTGATTATAAGCAATATTGTGCTGCTATTTTTATTGACTTGGCCAAAGCTTTTGATACGGTAGACCATTCCATTCTTGTGGGCCGGCTAAGGAGTATTGGTGTCTCTGAGGAGTCTTTGGCCTGGTTTGCTAACTACCTCTCTCAAAGAGTCTAGTGTATAAAGTCAGAACATCTGCTGTCTCAGCCACTGCTTGTCATCAAGGGAGTACTCTAAGGCTCGATCCTAGGCCCCATGCTCTTCTCAATTTGCATCAACAACATAGCTCAGGCAGGAAGCTCTCTCATCCATATGCCAATGATACAGTATTATACTCAGCTGGCCCCTCCCTGGATTTTGTGTTAAACGCTCTACCACAAAGCTTTCTTAGTGTCCAACCATCATTCTCTACCCGTAACCTTGTTCTGAACACCTCCAAAACAAAGGTCATGTGGTTTGGTAAGAAGAATGCCCCTCTTTCCACGGGTGGTATTACTACCTCTGAGGGTTTAGAGCTTGAGGTAGTCACCTCATTGAAGTACTTGGGAGTATGTCTCAGCACATATCAAAGCTGCAGGCTAAAGTTAAATCTAGACTTGGTTTCCTCTATTGTAATCGCTCCTCTTCCACCCCAGCTGCCAAACTATCCCTGATTCAGATGACCCTCCTACCTATGCCAGATTACGGAGACATCATTTATAGATCGGCAGGTAAGGGTGCTCTCGAGCGGCTAGATGTTCTTTACTATTCGGCCATCAGATTTTCCACCAATGATCCTTATAGAACACATCACTGCACTCTATATTCCTCTGTAAACTGGTCATCTCTGTATACCCGTCGCAAGACCCACTGGTTGATGCTTATTTATAAAACCCTTGTAGGCCTCACTCCCCCCTATCTGCAATATCTACTTCACCCCTCATCCTCCACATACAACACCTGTTCTGCCAGTCACATTCTGTTAATGGTCCCCAAAGCACACACATCCCTGGGTCGCTCCTCTTTTCAGTTCGCTGCAGCTAATGACTGGAACGAGCTGCAACACTCAAACTGGACAGTTTTATCTCAATCTCTTCATTCAAAGACTCAATCATGGACACTCTTACTGACGGTTGTGGCTGCTTTGTGTGAGGTATTGTTGTCTCTACCTTCTTGCCCTTTGTGCTGTTGTCTGTGCCCAATAATGTTTGTACCAAGTTTTGTGCTGCTACCATGTTGTGTTGCTACCTTGCTGTGTTGTCATGTGTTGCTGCCTTGCTATGTTGTTGTCTTAGATCTCTCTTCATGTAGTGTTGTCTCTCTTGTTGTGATGTGTGTTTTGTCCTATATTTATATTGTATTTATTTTTTATTTTTAATCACAGCCCCCATCCCCACAGGAGGCCTTTTGCCTTTTGGTAGGCCGTCATTGTAAATAAGAATTTAGTGATAAGAACTGACTTGCCTATTTAAATAAAGGTTAAATAAAAAATTAAAAAATATAACAAATAATGAAATCAGTCAATTGAAATAAATTCATTCGGCCCTAATCTATGGATTTCACATGACTTGCATACATGCATACAGATATGCATATGTTGGTCACAGATGCCTTGGATCAGAAGACCAGTCTGTATCTGGTGTGACCTTTTACCTCATGCAGCACGACATCTCCTTCGCATAGAGTTGATCAGGCTATTGAGTGTGGCCTGTGGAATGTTGTCGCACTCCTCTTCAATGGCTGTGTGAAGTTGCTGGATATTGGCAGAAAGTGGAAAATGTTGTTGGACACGTCGATCCAGAGCATCCCAAACATTCTCAATGGGTGACATGTCTGGTGAGTATGCAGGCCTTGGAAGAACTGGAACATTTTCAGCTTCCAAGAATTGTGCACAGATCCTTTCGACATGTGACATTATCATGCTGAAACATAAGGTGATGCAATTGTGTTCGTTGTCTGTAGCTTATGCCTGCCCGTGCCCTAACCCCCATGGGGCACTCTGTTCACAATGCTGACATCAGCAAACCGCTCGCCCACTCAACGCCATACACGTGTCTGCGTTTGTGAGGCCAGTTGGACGTGCCAAATTCTTTAAAACGACGTTGGGGGCGGCTTATGGTAGAGAAATTAACATTCAATTCTCTGGCATGCCAATTGAACGCTCCCTCAAAACTTTAGACATCTATGGCATTGTGTTGTGTGACAAAACTGCACATTTTAGAATGGCTTTTTATTGTCCTCTGCACAAGGTGCACCTGTGTAATGATCATGCTGTTTAATCAGCTTCTTGATATGTTACACCTGTCAGGTCGATAGATTATCTTGGCAAAGGAGAAATGCTCACTAAAAGGGATGTAAACAAATTTGTGCACAACATTTTAGAGAAATAAGCTTCATGTGCATATGGAACATTCCTGGGTTCTTTAATTTCAGCTCATGAAACATGAGACCAACACTTCACATGGTGAATTTATTTTTTTGTTCAGTGGTAGATAGGTAATATATTTTTAACCATGCAACTTGAATTCAACAAAGAGGACACTTTAAATGATTGTTGTATCATTGACACGTGTGCCAACTAATGCCCTCCAAGCCCGTCCTAGATCCAGAAATGATACGACTAAGGAGACATCCAGATAAGCTGGGATCACATTTGCAGGACTCGCACCTGTCCTTGGACACCAACAGATGAATTTCGACAATGTAGGTCATTCGGCTCAGCTTGTGTCACTTTGAGAAGCGTAGAGGTTTACCTTACCTGACGCATGCAACACTTTCATGGAGTAAAACATTTCCATTGAGCTGGCCGGCAAGTGAGCAAGGGGAAAGGAAAGTCCAGGCTGCCTCAGAGGATTATTGCACAGCACACACATTGCTCATAAATCAACTTTGGATATTCAAATACTCACACTACTGACTAATTAAATTTAACACTGTGGTTGATCAACAGTGGAACTCAATAGTACATCTGAGAATATAGAGCTCTGAAGAATATACAGTGGATATTATTTACCTAAATATGTCTGTCCTCCAATACAGGCCTAGGAGGAGCATGCGGTAAACTCCATCTCGAAGTAGTGCACCACAAAACACTGAGAAAAACTGTGAAAGCTTTCCCAGATATGGCGAACAGTGTCCAGATCTACCCCTAAAGTCAATATGGCTTCACAGTAATAGCGCTTCATATCACTCGAGGCCAGGGGCACTGTAAGGCCATTTAACTGTGGGTGAGGCCGGGAGGAGTATAACAGGCTTCAGTAGTGGGGCTGATTACATAAACCAGAGATCGAGTTCATCTCAGTGACACTTTACATTGAAACTGGAGAAATAGCCGTCAGAGAGCCCAAACTCAAGTCCCGCCCCACCCTCTCAGTGTCTGCCAAATGGAGGTGCTATGTGTGGAGCATTTACAACATCCGCCACACCATGTGTGTGTGTGTGTGTGTGTGTGTGTGTGTGTGTGTGTGTGTGTGTGTGTGTGTGTGTGTGTGTGTGTGTGTGTGTGTGTGTGTGTGTGTGTGTGTGTGTGTGTGTGTGTGTGTGTGTGTGTGTGTGTGTGTGTGTGTGTGTGTGTGAGTGAGTGAGTGAGTGAGTGAGTCTGTGAGTGACTGTGTGTGTGAGCGTGTCCTGATTGACCCTGTAGATTTGGAACACCTATTCACTTGGTCCACAGACTAAGAACAAACAGTTATCTAGGTCAGCTGCAAGACAGTATTGGGGTAAATGGATATACCCTGAAGGCTTGTCACATAAATAGAATCTGCAAAGCCAAACTGTCATTCCTACATATTCTTATTCACATCCCAATTACCCACTTGCAAAAGACACAGATTGTCTCTATTGTTAGATGCATAAAGGAAAGAACTTTCAACTGATATTGCTAAATCACATTACACTCCTTATTAGTAGTGAGTATTAGCAAGAACTGTAGCACTTATATCATGACACTACTAGGGCAAGCGTGAAAGCCGTGGCACAAACACACACACATCTGCATGCACACTCACAATCTATATAATGCTAATGTCTGCATAAATACAGTTAATTTTAACCAAGCGCTATACTTAGCAGGATAAACAATCTCTGCCGGGGAATATACTGTGTGGTGGAGTGACCTGTGTGGTATTAGAGGGGTGTTTGTTTGGCAAGGCGACAAACTTCACCGTTATAAATGGACCTCTGCCTCCCTCACCCAGAACACACTGTCCTGGGACGCTCCAGGGTCGTGTGCTGCCTGCTGAGGGGGCCTGTGGTTGGACACCTAGCCCCCTCCTCTCCCATGGCCCTGTCCCCCCGTCACACCATCCAGCCTGCCGACTCTCTCTCATTCTTGTCTGTCTCTTGGAAAGTAAGGGGCAGAAATGTGCGTGGCAGCCAAGAAACGTAACACCTGTTAACAGCTGAGACGTCCCCTCTGTTCCCTCTCCCGACACCCCAGTGTTCCCTCGTTCTCTCGACTAAAATGTGTAAACCATGTGGGGTGAAACACTAGGCCATGGTCTCCAAGACAAGATGAGTATAACATTGAGCAGAATTTAGTGCAAAATAAATAATTAAAATCAATAAACACATGATTTATGTTTTATGCTAAATGTGTATTGTTAGGACATTACATTTTTTGGTTGATTGTGCAAGAAGACATATTACGTGTTATTAGGTTATTATGACGTCATTACTATTTCATCATGCAAAACCAAGTAAATGGTAATTGGTGATTTAGAAGTGCCACATTCAGCTTGATCAAATTCTGTATTTCTCAACACTTGACAGCAGGTGGTGCTCTTAGTTAAGCTAAAAGGAGACTCATTTCTGATTGGCCCAAGGACATCGATATGGTTTTGATTCAGGGCAGTCCTCATTAATGATGGAATAGAAGTTAGGGTACGCCAAATGTGTTAATATTGCTAGATCATATGGGGAAAAACTCAGTTTGGCTGACAAACACAAAAACGATAAAAAAAGGGTACAGAACGCAATGAATTAAATACTACTCACTGGCATGTTTAGAAGATAGTGGCCAGTCTGAAATGTAAGGCATCTACCATAGAGGACCCCATACTGGCTGCGTTTACACAGGCAGCCCAATTCTCATCTTTTTTACACTAATTGGTCTTTTGACCAATCCAGTCAGATATTTTCACCTCAGATCTTTTTCAGAGCCTATCTGATTGACCAATTAGTGAAAAAAAGATCAGAATACGTCTGCCTGGGTAAACGCAGACACTGTTCATTTGTAACAAGCGAGTCGACTGGATGTTCTGAGTTCCATATTGGAAGCTTAGCCACATGTATTAATAGTGCTGCAGATCTTCCAGATACCACGCCAGAGAGGGGAACAGGAGAAGGTGATAGATCTCCATCTTGTCTTTGAAGCTTTACTGATTGGCTGCGTCATTGATCAACTTCAACTAAATCAGTGCCTAGATTAAGAATGATTAATCGGTGGATGCAGTTATTTGAAAACAATTAAGTTTCACCTGTGTGCGATTATGGAGCCTCAATGCTATCTAAGTTTAGAGTCTGAACTATTTATGATACTATAGGACACAGACTGATAATGAGATGCTATTCTGGGGTAACAATAGGCTACACTAAATCTATTGTCATTGGTTTTCTTCAGTTACGTAAAAAAAATGCTTTGAGAGAGGCCATCTACTCCTTTGTTGTTACAGAAACACAGTGAGACACTGTCAAAAACAGCTGGTGCACAACAGTACAGACCAATGAGATGTAGTACACAGTTACAAAAAAACAGATGCTGCAATGCCGTAACATGAACGGAGCCCTCCCACCTGGCACACACTGGTTGAATCAATGTTGTTTCCACGTCATTTCAATGAAATGTTTTTAGCAATGAAAAACTATTCAACTGGTGATAACTATGGAATCAAGTATCATAACTTCTGTAGTAGCCAACATACTTGTACTTCTTCCTCACCAACATACTCCTACATTAAAGGCCTATTGTACAGTGAGGTGGCTTAAAATCCATTCACTGCTGGGCTTCTCAGCTCACATTACTCTTCAACGCTACTACCACACATTCAATCAACCCCATCCAATGTGTTGAGCTCAGTAATTGAATGTGACATTTAGCTGAGGCACAAAATGTTCCAGTATATGATACACCCAGCCAGCAGAGCTGTGGTGGTTACCAGCGGTATCAGAGATGTGATTAGGACAACAGAGAGAAGCAGAGAGATTGATCTGGGCGTATAGGCCAATTTCAAGTAAAGATAGGAATGTCTACCCTGGTCATTTCAGGGCAATGATAACTGTACTGTACGTGAGGAGAACAAGGACGTGTACTTGGAGATCAACCAATTTGCATCAGTGGGAGAGAAAGGACGCTGTGCTCTGAGGGGTAACTATGAATAAAGTTTGTATTTTAATATAGCATCAGGTGTTGTGATACAGTGCAGAGGCGTGGGATCTCCTGTGACAGCGGGGAATGGGTTTCCTCTTTAATCACCCTATCATAATCACAATACCCTCTGCTGCCTGGCAGTTCCCATCTGTAAATAAACATTTCAATGTGTTCTTAACTGACCTGCCTAGTTAAATAATGATAAAATTTTCAAAAGTTCAAATGTTTTACCAACCAGCCACCAAAAACAACTCTCCAGGGAATCTCATTGTATTTAGTACCACACTACAGAGGAACTAAATACAGTGACATTCCCTGGAGAGTTGTTTTTGGTGGCTGGATGGTAACTGCCAGGCAGTAGAAGGTATTGTGATTACGATAGGGTGATTAAAGAGGAAACCCATTCCCCACTGCCACAGGAGATCCCACACCTCTGTCTGCACTGTATCACAACACCTGATGCAATAATAAAATACAAACTCTAGTTCCCCCTCAGAGCACAGCTTCCTTTTCCCCTCCACTGATGCAAATTGGGTGATCTCAAGGGCTTCATACCCACGCAACTGCCATCTGACAGGCACCACTCTAAGTATATGGCCGCGGGTGATGATGGACAACAGGTATATTCCTGCTCAGCTGCTTTAACTAACCCACATGACATTGAGCACTACAAAATGTACTTTCTTTAAACCCCCCACACACACACACACTGCTGATTTGTGACCTTGTGTTTACCATGGTAACAACTGTGAGGAGATGAGGATACAAACAAGAATACAACAAGTGTCTCATTACGTCAATAAACAGAAGGGATGGCTGTATAAACAGGTATCTTGTGGATATGACAGAACTATGTCAGCAGGCATCTTAGTTCTATCACACAGTAGTCTTGAAATTTCATTTTTTTTATGTTCCTAATGATGCTGCTAGTAGTTAATCTCTGTGACCAATAAAATGTGATTTGATTTGATATTAAACGTGATGCCAGGTGCTAACAACCACTACAAAACTGTACTGTACTACTCCAGCTGCCTTGAAAGAGAGAGACAGAGATATAACTGTAGGCTTCTATCTTTTCAATGGTCTTTTTCTCTTCCAAATCACCCATTTACCATTATGTTTATGTCCATAATGTCAAAGACATAACTCTTATACTCTCCAACCAGTTGAGGGGCTATCCTCCATATACTTCAGTTGCATCTTACATAGCTGGGACATCACAGATCATGTTCCGTTACATCATTCCATCATGGGTCCATATCAACTTGAAGCTCTTACCATTCCGGGCTAAATGAATGGACACAGAATTATGTTTCCTATGTTTCCTCAGTGTGTAGGCCTACACAAAAAAACATGCTTGTCTTGTCCCCTTAAATATTTTTTATAAACTTAAGTTAGTGTTGAAAGTGAGAAATGCTGGGGCATCTACAACCGTCACGGAATTGCTGGAAAGTTTTTCAGTGGAAATATAAGCTGGTGAAACAACATGTGGTCATATTACGTGTAAAGTGTGAGGTTCCAATGCCTAAGGCCTTCTCATATCTTACTACGGTGCTGACAGGTACCAGTGGGCTGTGTTCTACTTCAGACTTGTATGCAATGGAACATCATATCTGTGCCAGAACTTGGGGGGTTTCATACTGTTTTTTAAAGCTACAGTAACAGCATGCCCTGCTCAAATGAACAAACTGAAATAGTGTAAAAGCAACATTCCAAAGCCATGCCTTTCTAGCTAAAGTCCTAAATATGTAGGATTTTAATTTGACCGGTGATTGTACAATACTCTTAATAAAACCGTGTGTTAGTGCGGATTTTCAGTGAATTTATATAAATCACAAAGCTCATCTGCATTTCCCGCGGCGCAGGAAAATTCTCACTAACAATAGTGTTATCAAATTAAGATCCTGCATCTGTAGGTCACATGACCGAGGTGCTGCATGCTTTCCAGTGCTTTGTGAGATAGCAACGAGTAGCATTTTCACAACAACCACTGTCATAAAGCAGACTCCACACTTTTCTTATTTACAAGACATCAAAAAGCCTTCTTCTCTACCTGCACATTAGAGGGAATGGATTCTTTAGCCGTCCTCCTGTAGCAGAGTAAATCCCAGAGCCTGTGCCAGAGGTATGAAGCCATCAGACACATACTGCTCACTAGCCAAATGTCCCTGCCCTTGAAGAATCTCTCCATGTCTGCACTCCTCTACTTCCACCTGCTTTTACCCTTTCCACTCTTCACTCTCTTCTTTCCAGTCTACGCTCTGTCTTTAATCTCAGTGACCAACGGGAGCCTCTCTAAGAGAGAGAATTCAGAGGCTTCAGAGAGGAAGGTTAAGAGAGATGGCAGCAGTACACTGATGAGGAGAGAGCGAGAGAGGGTTAGCAACGCCCAAACATTACTACAGCGTTACCTCTTATCCACCACTCCAAACTCTGTCAACCCCCACCCTTCAGCTCCATGTTGCCCAAAGGACAGGAGGGTTTGACCCACTGACAAAAGACTGACAGGTGACAGCAAAGGGTGTCTAAGAGACACACCTGCTGAGAGGTCGTTCTCTCTCTCTCCATTGCTCTCTCTCCTTCTCTCAACACCCCGCCTCTCTCTCTTTCTCTCGACACCCCGCCTCTCTCTCTTTCTCTCGACACCCCGCCTCTCTCTCCTTCTCCCTCACTCTCTCTCTGCCTTTCACCATCGTATACTTTCTGATCAGACAGTCAGCTCTCTTTGGCATGTGTGTACAAATGGCCTGTTTGGGTGCTAAGTATGTCAGCAGACATGAGAATGATCTTGGTTTGCAAGGGTAGAAATCACTGGTTGCCATAGTAGAGGTGGTGATAATAGCACAAGGGAATGATTAATAGATAAAAACAACATGTCAACAAATGTCAGAGTAACTCGTAAAACTAACAAGAGCTGAGGCAAAACATGACATACAAGTAAGCAAATCTGAGATTATTGGGGTTCTGTAGCTTGCTTGCAAATTTGGAGACTTGGGTGAATAGCTAGCGCTATTGGATAACTTTTGTAAATGTCGCACTGCAATTCACGTGTTTTGATTGGACCATGACCTTTACACTTCAATGAACGATTATCAGTTATTAGTTTGGCTGTATTCACGTACTTCAACATCATTAGATTTGCTTTCAATACACACCAATGGAGGAGAATTTATAATGTACACTAAATAGCATATCATTACAACATTCCCTGTATATCAATTATAATTATATACATTATTATTATTTCCCACCTGTGGTGTCTGTTAATGTCAGGCAGCTGTATTTAAAATTAAAAATCTCTCTATAAAGTGATTGCCTCAAAACACACTCCCATATGATCAGCAAAGCAGAGCTGCTCAACAATGACACATTTTGGCTGTGAAAGGACATGGAGGCTTGCACCACATCAGCTGGCTAACGCTGCCAGCCTGACACTGGGGGGTAGCATGGTAGCAGAGATACCAAAACAACCGTGGCAATGTGTGGCATGTCTGGAAAAGACCCTGGATTCCCTTGCATTCGCCACAGGCCAAAATAGTTCACTGGTCTGGTGAATAGCAGCCTACCCCAATCAACTACACTTGGACACTGTGTTAATAAACCTCCAAATGAGTTTAAAATACTCCTTCCGTGGCTTCCAACTGCTCTTAAATGCATGCTCTTCAACAGATTGCCGCCCGCCTAGCATCACTACTCTGGACGGTTCTGCCTTAGAATATGTGGACAAGTACAAATACCTAGTGGGTCAAAAAAGTATTTAGTCAGCCACCAATTGTTAAGCTCTCCCACTTAAAACGATGAGAGAGGCCTGTCATTTTCATCATAGGTACACTTCAACTATGACAGACAAAATGAGAGAAAAAAAATCCAGAAAATCACATTGTATAATTTTTTATGAATTTATTTGCAAATTATGGCCTCCTTTACTCATGATGCCAAACATACCCTCGTAAAACTGACCATCCTACCGATCCTTGACTTTGGCGATGTCATTTAAAAAGTAGCCTCCAACACTCAACTCTGCTAATTGGATGCAGTCTAACACAGTGCCATCCGTTTTGGCACCAAAGCCCCATATACTACCCACCACTGCGACCTGTATGCTCTCATTGGCTGGCCCTCGCTACATATTCGTCGCCAAACCCACTGGCTCCAGTTCATCTATTAGTCTTTGCTAGGTAAAGCCCCACCTTATCTCAGCTCACTGGCCACCATAGTTACACCCACCCGTAGCACGCACTCCAGCAGGTACATTTCACTGGTCATCCACAAAGCCAACACCTCCTTTGACTGTCTTTCCTTCCAGTTCTCTGCTGCCAATGACTGGAACGAATTGCAAAAATCACTGAAGCTGGAGACTTATATCTCCCTCACTAACTTGAAGCATCAGCTGTCAGAGCAGCTTACTGATCACTGTACCTGTACACAGCCCATCTGAAAATAGCACACCCAACTACCTCATGGGGCGGCAGGGTAGCCTAGTGGTTAGAGCATTGGACTAGTAACCGGAAGGTTGCAAGTTCAAACCCCCGAGCTGACAAGGTACAAATCTGTCATTCTGCCCCTGAACAGGCAGTTAACCCACTGTTCCTAGGCCGTCATTGAAAATAAGAATTTGTTCTTAACTGACTTGCCTAGTTAAATAAAGGTAAAATAATCCCCATATTGTTATTTTTTTGTTGTTGCTCTTTTGCACCACAGTATCTCTACTTGCACATAATCTGCACATCTATCACTCCAGTGTTAATGGTAAATTGTAATTATTTTGCCACTATGGCATATTTATTGCCTTACCTCCCTAATCTTACTACATTTGCACACACTGTACATAGATTTTTGTATTGTGTTATTGACTGTACGTTTGTTTATCCCATGTGTAACTCTGTGTTGTTGTTTTTTGTCGCACTGCTTTGCTTTATCTTGGCCAGGTCGCAGTTATAAATGAGAACTTGTTCTCAACTGGTCTACCTGGTTAAATAAAGGTGAAACAAAAAATGTAATAAAAACTCATTCAAGTTTTTGCTGTCTCTGGTGAAATTGAGGAACTGCTCTAAAATGTGTTTATACTATAAGCTTGTGAACATAGCACTGGTCTTTGACTACTTATAGAATGTAGTATAGTGCACAAATTAATTATATGTAACAGGTATATTGTTCTATTTTGGGATACTGCATAATGGTTTCTTATCAAGCCCGAACTAAACCGTACAGCAGAGTATGGAGTCAAACTATTGGCTCCTTTTTCAAAGTGGAGAGAGATGCCACCCTGTGGCTAAAACGCTGATTGCATCTTGGTTCTGTTCTTTTTGGGGGGTTGTGTTAAAGCCCCCTCTTGGTGACACAGTAGATTGCAGCATGCTGCAGTGAAGGGACTATGACACTAGATGGTACCAATCAACCATAAACTTCATAGGCGTGACAAAAGAAAAGGACGCATTAAATCTGCTATATACATGGTGTCCTGACGTTGGTCTGGGGGTAGGTTTATGACAGTCATAAATACCTCTTCCCCCCTTTTTCCTCTCTCTACCCTACTGATGTTACATTTACAAACCATTTGGTTAACATAGAGATTCTGGGAACATCAGAAGGTGGGGGGGGAATGAACTATATTCTGGTAATCCGACCAATTGAACATATGCGGTGGTACTTAAAGAATATGATGTAATTTCGGTTGTCATCTGAAACATTCTCATCAATGATAAGATGACATAAACTCTACAGTGGAAAGTCTACACATCAGAGTTATCGGATTCACATGGAATTGTTGTTCAAATTAAATGTTTGAATATGAAATTATTCGTGATGGGATGAAATGTGATTTTAGCTTCTAAAATGTGAGATTTGGGTTTTCATAAGGTTAGGGCTATGCTCAATCAGTGGCCCGCCCCTGTGAACGGACATGGGCTATAAAACTTTTCAAACACGCCCTCCTTTCCCTTCCTATATAAAGCCTTGACGACAATGTAACCTCCTGTTCCGAGGATGTGAGGACGACGGTCTGATGTCAGAATGGTTCAGATAATAACTACAGAACGAAGCCAACATCAGCGTGAGCTTTGGTTGCGAATGGTTGCGAATGGTATGAATGTTGATTACTACAGAAGTGATACCTCCTAGCCGTTGAGTTAGCAACAGCAGTTGCAAACGCAGGTTAGGAAGGAACAGACAGAGTATCCCATCTACCACACATGTTACTACAACATATTCAATTTACCACCAGAGACATTCTTCAAAGGACAAAGGACTCGGTTGGGCAACACGGCCTTCCATCTACCACCAACCTACCGAAGCGCAGCTCAGAGTAAATATTTATTCCATTTTCCTCTTCCAAATGGGCGGTAATTTAGAATGCATAAGATTCTGTATTTACGATAGCACAGCTTCGCCCTTTGTTCCTCAGTATTCCCGCTCTTTCACTCAAACTCAGCCCTTTTCTTTTGTGTAACCAGCTGTCATATCTGTTCTGCCCGCTAGGGACGTTTTGCTTTATGACATAATTTGTAATCAAGTTATGATTTAATTATGTGTATGTGTAATTCTGTGTGATTAGTTAGGTATTTAGTAAATAAATAATTAAACACAATTTTGTATTGCTGATTCAACTTTTTAGCCAGGGTTCGTGCAGATAACCAAGAATTTACAACTTTCAGATGAGACTGAATTAAGATGACGATTAATATTGACTGCTATTGATGTAAAATATTACTAGGTCTTTAAGAGGTTATTCGGGAAAGATAACAGCTCTATAAATATTATTTTGTGGTGCCCCGACTCTCTAGTTAATTAAATTTACATGATTAGCTCAATCAGGTAATATTAATTACGGAGAAATTATTTTATAGAATAGCATGTCATATCACTTAATCCGGCATAGCCAAAGACACGGCAACGGAGTGTAAAAAACATTAGGAACACCTGCTCTGTCCATATCATATCACCAGGTTAACCAGGTTAATCCAGGTGACAACTATGATCCCTTATTGATGTCACTTGTTAAATCCACTTCAAATCTGTGTAGATGAAGGGGAGGAGACAGAGTAAAAGAAGGATTTTACAATTGAGACATGGATTGTGTATGTGTGGTGAATGGGCAAGACAAAAGATTGAAGTGCCTTTGAACAGGGTATGGTAGTAGGTGCAGGGCACATCGGTTTGAGTGTCAAGAACTGCAACACTGCTGGTTTTTCATGCTCAACAGTTTCCCATGTGTTTCAATAATGGTCCTCCGCCCAAAGGAAATCCAGCCAACTTGACATAGTTGTGGGAAGCATTGGAGTCAACATGGGCCAGCATCCCTGTGGGGTGCTTTCGACACCTTGTAGAATCCATGCCCCAACTAATTGAGGCTGCTCTGAAAGCAAAAGGGGTGCAACTCAATATTAGGAAAGTGGTCCTCATGTTTTCTATAGTCAGTATATAATATGCCTACCAAAGGAGGTTGGAGACACCTTAATTGGGGGCTCCTTGTAATGCCTGGACCAGAATCAGTGGAATGGTATCAAATAGCTAATGCCATTCAAATAGCTGATGCCATTCCAAATAGCTGATGCCATTCCAAATAGCTGATGCCATTCCAAATAGCTGATTCCATTCCAAATAGCTGATGCCATTCCAAACAGATGATGCCATTCCAAATAGCTGATGCCATTCCAAATAGCTGATGCCATTCCATTCGCTCTGTTCTAGACATTATTATGAGCCATCCTGGTCTCCGCCCTCTCCAGGTAGTAGAAGAATGCCAGCTTGGCTACGTTGTTCTGCTTTCAGCAAGCTGGCAGACCCCAACTATGGTGGGCCCTCTCTGTCCCCTCTCTGTCCTCCTCTGCAGAGGGACCTCTGGTGCCTGTCTCTCATGGCTGCTGGGCGTCTTGTCTGAGCTGAATAGAGGAAATACAGACAGTCAGACATGCATGCAGGCTATGTTACTCCTGGCAAGAGATGTTGATATACATTTGGATAATGGAGAAAATGAGAATTCATTTATTCCATCTGTCACCTGTTCCATTGCATCTTTGTTTGTAAAACTGAAGTGGCTTAATTGATTTATCGACTGTAGCCCAGAAGCCCACTATCTGCAGACCATAAACTACAAATCCCATAATGCTTCAAAAAAATTCTGACCCCGTCCTTGGCAGACAGAAATGGCTCACATGCTGCAAGTGATCACAAATCTTAAGTGATCTTTTTTATTTTTTAAACTGATATAATAAATGTTAAATATTATATTTTTATAAAGTGTCGGTGTTATGGTCACGTGGTGAGGTCAAGTTTAGCGGGAAGGAAAACATGGCGAGTGAAGTAGCAGATAGCGTTGCGGAGCCAGTGCAATGTCCCGTTTGTTTTAAGGATTTCGCGGCGTCAGAAATCAATGCCCATCTGGACAGATGTTTGTTAAACAATGACAGTTGTCCGACATCAACCAGTAAAGACATGAACGGACCACCTCTCAAGAAACCTCGCATTTCTAGCAAAGCGTCTAGTCCAACAGTCAACACGACAGACTCGTCGGAGGCGAGGAAAAGTACCGGGCCGCCCTCTCCGATTTTCAGGATGTTTCAGACCAACATAAATAAGGGTCCAGTTCAAAGTGAACGAAATACATTTTTATCGAATAAACCGATTGCCAGCACTGCTGTCAGCAAAGCAACGAAACGTCATTCACCGGACGAGATGGGGGCAGGTAAAGCGATGGGACCGTTTTGCATCGACCCCCCTGCATCGAACACACTGATAAAGACCCGGTGTGATACTACACCTGTGCGCGCACTGCTGAATATCGATAAGCCGCTGGCGGAGAAACTGCGACCAACCACGCTAGAGGAATATTTCGGACAAAACAAAGTAGTAGGAGAACACACCCTTCTCAGGTCGCTGTTGGATTCTCAGGAGATACCGTCATTGATCCTATGGGGACCACCTGGATGTGGGAAGGTGTGGTGTTCTACTTTGTAAACATATACATATCATCTAGATTGTATTTCCATGTTGTAAACGAAAGTAACACGTGAGTGATGATGAAGTTTATGACTGACAAGCAGAAGTTGTCATATGCTGAGGCAGTGAAGAAAGTAAAGGAAGATGGGTCAAGGGGGAAGGGATCCTGTGAGGTGTGGTGTGAGTAGTAGATCTGTACCAGTACGGAGGGATACACCAAGTGATATGTTTCAGTAAGACTGTCATTCTGGCATTTGTAACAATGGTTATCGACTGTCCTGCAGGGATGGAACATAAATTGCAGAGAATAGAGGTTGTGGTGGCAGCTGCAGAGAGGTATTTGGGTGTGCGAGGTTTGATGTCAGAAGAGGTACAGGGTATTAAGTGGTGGTGGCTCATACTTTCAGGCTGTTGGCCTGAAGTAGGACTAAATAGATTTAACCCTTGTGTGGTGTTCATGTTTTTGTTATTCACCCAATGTTCGCGGGTCTGACGGTCCCAAAACATTATTGGGTTTTTAAACAATACAGGCATAACAATTTATGTAAAATTACTTAATACTTAGATGTTGACTTGCGTCAATTACAAGCAATACACCGTCATTGTAAATTAGAATTTGTTCTTAACTGACTTGCCTAGTTAAAGGTTAAATATAAAAAAATATCGACAGCATAGTTAATATTTGCCATTTACCTCTGCTAGGTAACATGTATCAATTAAAGTGCTATCATTATTTTAAAAATAAAATGAAATTAAGGCTAGTCTACACACCACATGAGGGACAGAGTTTTGCTGTGTGTGTGTGTTGCAAATGTATTTCTTGCACTTGATGCATGTGTACTGTGACTTCCTGTCCTTGGGTCCATGCACATCACGGCGCTTCTTCGTGTTGCTACCGGCTGCAATCTAGAATGATGAAAACACTTAGTTCAGGAATTTTACTAACATCTCACTCACATATATAGTTACAGCAGGCCAAGGTAGAAGAGTCAGACACATCAAATATTAATTGTCACATACAGATGTTAATGCAAATGTAGCGAAATGCTTGTGCTTCTAGTTCTGACCATGCAGTAATATCTAACCTCTAATAATTTCACAACAACTACCTTATACACACAAGTGTAAAGGAATGTATAAGAATATGTACATAAAAAATATATTTTATTGTGTGATGGCCGAACGGCATAGGCAAGATGCAGTAGATGGTATACAGTACAGTATATACATATGAGATGAGTAATGTAGGGTATGTAAACATTATATAAAGTGGCATTGTTTAAACTGGCTAGTGATACATTTATTACATCAATTTTTCCATTATTAAAGTGGCTAGAGTTGAGTCAGTATGTTGGCAGCAGCCACTCAATGTTAGTGATGGCTGTTTAACAGTCTGATGGCCTTGAGATAGAAGCTGTTTTTCAGTCTCTTGGTCCCCGTTTTGATGCTCCTGTACTGACCTCGCCTTCTGGATGATAGTGGGGTGAACAGGCAGTGGCTCGGGTGGTTGTTGTCCTTGATCTTTTTGGCCCTCCTGTGACATCGGGTGGTGTAGGTGTCCTGGAGGGTAGGTAGTTTGCCCCCGGTGATGCGTTGTGCAGACCTCACTACCCTCTAGAGAGCCTTGCGGTTGTGGGCGGAGCAGTTGCTGTACCAGGCGGTGATACAGCCTGACAGGATGCTCTCGATTGTGCATCTGTAAAAGCCAAATTTCTTCAGCCTCCTGAAGTTGAAGAGGCACCGCTGCGCCTTCTTCACCACGCTGTCTGTGTGGGTGGACCATTTCAGTTTGTCTGTGATGTGTACGCAGAGGAACTTATAACTTTCCACCTTCTCCACTACTGTCCCGTCGATGTGGATAGGCGATCATTCTCCTGTTTATTATGAGTACAGCGACTGCAATTAGAAGACATCATGTTAATGTTACTACTTAGCTTCGGCTGTTGGAAGTCCTGATGAACCATGTACAGATAAAACGTCCGGAGTGAAAAAATTGAACGGAAAAAATGTTGAATGAGGGAAAATTAAAAATATAAATGTTAATTAAAAAGTAAAAACTGTAAAGTTGTCAGGTAGCAAAGTAAGGTTGGCAACAGACCGCACAGCAGCACGTAAACAAGTCTGCAAGTTGTGACCGGAAATGACGCTATGACGCTCCCTGTCTACAGCCACCTGTTTCCATCACCGATTGAAAAGCTATCAGCGCGCACCCCACTAACCAGCTAGCCATTTCACATCGGTTACACCAGCCTAATCTTGGGAGTTGATAGGCTTGAAGTCATAAACAGCTCAATGCTTGAAGCACACCAAAGAGCTGCTGGCAAACGCACGAAAGTGCTGTTTGACTGAATGCTTTCGAGCCTGCTGCTGCCTACCACCGCTCAGTCAGACTGCTATATCAAATCATAGACTTAATTCTAACATAATAACACACAGAAATATGAGACTTAGGTCATTAATATGGTCAAATCCGGAAACTATAATTTCGAAAACAAAGCGTTTATTCTTTCAGTGAAATACGGAACCGTTCTGTATTTTATCTAATGGGTGGCATGCCTAAATCTAAATATTGCTGTAACATTGTACAACCTTCAATGTTAATTCTAGCAAATTAATTACGGTCTTTGTTAGGAATAAATGGTCTTCACACAGTTAGCAATGAGCCAGGCGGCCCAAACTGCTGCATATACCCTGACTGCTTGCACGGAACGCAAGAGAAGTGACAATTTCCCAAGTTAAAATAAATTAATGTTAGCAGGCAATATTAACTAAATATGCAGGTTTAAAAATATATACACTTGTGTATTGATTTTAAGAAAGGCATTGATGTTTATGGTTAGGTACACATTGGTGCAAAGACAGTGCTTTGTTCGCGAATGCGCTTGTTAAATCATCACCCGTTGGGCGAAGTAGGCCTCGATTCGATGAGAAATTAACAGGCACCGCATCGATTATATGCAACGCAGGACACGCTAGATAAACTAGTAATATCATCAACCGTGTGTAGTTAACTAGTGATTATGTTAAGATTGATAGTTTTTTTTACAAGATAAGTTTAATTCTAGCTAGCATCTTACCTTGGCTTCTTGCTGCACTCGCGTAACAGGTAGTCAGCCTGCCACACAGGCTCCTCGTGGAGTGCAATGTAAGCCAGGTGGTTAGAGCGTCCCCGAGCTGACAAGGAACAAATCTGTCGTTCTGCCCCTGAACTGGCAGTTAACCCACCATTCCTAGGCCGCCATTGAAAATAAGAATTTGTTCTTTAACTGACTTGCCTAGTTAAATAATGGTAAAAAAAAGTTAAATAAATTGTTGAAGAATACCCGTAGGCGGCTACATTGCGCAAGTGGTCACCTGATGCTCCCAGAGAGATTCTCTGGTAGCCATTACTCCAACCGGTCCTACTGAAAAACGAAATGTCCCGATGGATATATTATCGAATAGATATTTGAAAAATACATTGAGGAATGATTATAAACAACGTTTGCCATGTTTCTGTCGATATTATGGAGCTAATTTGGAATATTTTTCACAGTTTTCGTGACTACAATTTCCGGGCGATTTCTCAGCCAAACGTGAAGAACAAACGGAGCTATTTCGCCTACAAAAATAATATTTTTGGAAAAAAGGAACATTTGCTATCTAACTGGGAGTCTCGTGGGTGAAAACATCCGAAGTTCATCAAAGGTAAACGATTTAAGTTGAATGCTTTTCTGATTTCCGTGACCAGCTGGACAAAATGCTATGCTATCGATAAACTTACACAAATGCTTGTCTAGCTTTGGCTGTAAAGCATATTTTGAAAATCTGAGATGATAGGGTGATTAACAAAAGGCTAAGCTGTGTCTCAATATATTTCACTTGTGATTTTCATGAATAGGAATATTTTCTAGTAATATTTATGTCCGTTGCGTTATGCTAATTAGTGTCAGATGATTACAACGGTCCCGTTCACGGGATGGGGTGTCACTAGAGGTTAAAATAAGTGTTAATTCAGTATTGTTGTAATTGTCATTATTACAAATACATTTTTTTATATCGAACCGATTAAATCGGTATCAGCTTTTTTGGTCCTCCAATAATCGGCATTGGCGTTGAAAAATCATAATCGTTCGACCTCTAATCTATATCCACAGTAAAACGAGTCCTATATCGACATAACCTGAAAGGCCGCTCAGCAAGGAAGAAGCCACTGCTCCAAAACCGCCATAAAAAAGCCTACCGTTTGCAGCTGCACATGGGGACAAAGATTATACTTTTTGGAGAAATGTCCTCTGGTCTGATGAAACAAAAATAGAAATGTTTGGCTATAATGACCATTGTTATGTTTGGAGGAAAGCGGGGGAGACTTGCAAGCTAAAGAACACCATCCCAACCGTGAAGCATGGGGGTGGGAGCATCATGTTGTGGGGGTGCTTTGCTGCAGGAGGGCCTGGTGCACTTCACAAAATAGATGGCATCATGAGGAAAGAAAATTATGTGGATATATTGAAGCAACATCTCAAGACATCAGTCAGGAAGTTAAAGCTTGGTCGCAAATGGGTCTTCCAAATGGACAATGACCCCAAGCATATTTCCAAAGTTGTGGCAAAGTTGTTGGCTTAAGGACAACAAAGCCAAGGTATTGGAGTGGCCATCACAACGCCCTGACCTCAATCCCATAGAAAACTTGTGAGCAGAACTGAAAAAGCATGTGAGAGCAAGGAGGCCAACAAACCTGACTCAACCTGACTCACCAGCTCTGTCATGAGGAATTGGCCAAAATTCACCCAACTTGGAAGGCTACCCAAAAAGTTTTACCCAAGTTAAACAATTTAAAGTCAATGCTAACAAATACTAATTGATTGTATGTAAACTTCTGACCCACTGGGAATGTGGGGGTGGCTTATTGTCAGTCTCATCCTCTTCATCCAACTCCCTGTCAGACTCCGAATTGACTGGGACAAAATTCATGATTTTCCAAAGTGGAAGATGCTTCTTTCACACTAGTTTCTCTCTCTGCTAAAACATTTCTAAGGCCCTCTGAGCAGAGATCATTTTTGCCATACTGATTGATTGTGTTAAGTAGCCACACATGCAAAGCTATTTATTTGTTGTGTCCCTCCCCCAATTTGCACCTGGTTGGGGTAGAGTGTGGGAAAATAATATTTACAATGTATTAAAATAATATATTGTAATAACATTGTGCATGTTCTCACAAGACATTGTGTAGTTTCACACACTACAAAGGGTAAAGAGTGAGAAAAGAGGGCGACAGGCAGGGAAACAGACAGGTTCTATGTTGAAACAGCAGGCCCAGGGAGGAGGAAAACAGATTGAAGGCACACAGCAAACATTTTTGTTTAATTTTTACTTGTTTTCACCCACACACACACTTTCCCACACTTTTATTACCCTCAGGTCCAGTGGACCTGAACACCACATGTGTAATATAAATGTGTAGGGGGCTGCACAGTGTGAAAATGTGTTATTTTACATGTTCTTCGCAGAAAATTAGCCAAGGTCAATGAGTCTCCGTTTGAAAAAAGTATTAATTGTATCATTTTTTTTTTAGTAAACATTGAAAATGGGCCCACAGACCCAAACACCACACAGGGGTTAAATAGAGGAGTATTATATATAATATATATATATATATATTTATAAAAAAATGTGTGAGTGTTGTGTTAGATGGTAGGGTATTTTAAAAATATGCTTTTTTTTCAGCAAAGTATTTATTGGATGCCAACCACAGGTGAAATTCATCGAATAAGAAGTGGGACTGACAACAGCAGCAACAGCAACTTCTCATATCAGCATCAGCGCCGTTTTCTTTTTTTAGACCAGACCAATTAGTGTTGCTCAGTTGCAGCTTGTTAGAAAAATAATCTATAAAGCAGACAAATATTGATTTCAACCAACCATCCCCCTGAGGTCGTCGTTGCTCAAGAACACGAGACCCCTGTGGGCAGGGAAGACCTTGCAGCAGCCTTGGAATGTAACAATAGGGCATATGCCCAGTGCCTACATAACGTTAAGCCTAAAGATAAGGCCATTTCTGCAGTTTTTTGATGATGATTGACTGAGTTCATGTGATTATTGCAATTCCCACGGATGGCAGTCACATAATTGGAACTGCTTGAAATTCTCCCATTAGGCCTAGATACTGTATAGTGACTGGCTGGAGTCTTGCGTTATCTGCACTGTTAATGCCATAATAGGCCAGCTACCTCTGACTTGACTGGCCACCATAACAGCATGCCTCTTAACACTTTCCCTTTCTCGCTGACTCTCTTTGTCAGCCCCCTGGTGTCATGGGTCAGTTTTCATGAGATTTATGGAGCTGGACTCCAGGATTTACAGTGGAGGCTAGATTTATGAATTTGCCTTCGGGGTCTTCTAGGCAGGGACCAGGGGACTTGGTTCCATCTGTGGATTATAGGGACTGGAAAATGCATTATAGGCCTATAAAATACAGATGGAAATGCTGTGACAGTGGCACGCAGCAGGATCAGTAGATGCATGATTTTAGGTGCCTGCCTGCATTCCCAAGGATTTAATGAAGAAAAATACATTTCACATAGGGCCCCACACATAAGAGGGAATCATGTTATGTATCTATCTTCATCATTAGTAGTAATCATATTTTGAACGAGAAGTATTCACAGGTACTCGCTTTCTTCAGAAATAATTCTAAGAATTAGATATGGTGTCACTATGAACTCTTACGTTTATGTATCTTCCTTCCAGACCACCCTGGCCCACATCATAGCCAGCGGCAATAAGAAGAGGGGCACGGCCCGCTTCGTTTCTCTCTCTGCCACCAGCACATCCACCAATGAGGTGCGAGAGGTCATTAAGCAGGCCCAGAATGAGTTAAAACTGATGAAGAGGAAGACCATCCTCTTTATAGATGAGATCCATCGCTTCAACAAGTCACAACAGGTAATAACAACCAAAGTGCTCCAGCCAATAAGAAGAATTGGGCTCAGGTTTCAGCCAATAATAATGACAAAGGGTAAAGGGTATCACTCCAAGATGCAAATTCCAATGATTTTTATGAAAATGTGTAGGTCTAATTTCACTCATCTTATGTCTTATCACATTTTTCTTAATGAGTAGTGTACTCCATGGAGTTGTAGGCCAAATTATTTAGTTGCCCTTGCCTAGCTACAGCCACACATTTGTCAGAAATCTCTGTACACTTATGATTGGCTATCATGCTAGTCTGTCTGCGCGGTCTCAACCACACTAGTATAGGAATGGCCATCCCATGATCCCAAAATAAAGACTTAATTTCCTCAAACAATACCCATTATCTGCCCTCTTTGTATCTACCACAGATTCTTGGAAAGATTAATAGATTTTTAGAGTAGCATCTCAATCAGATTCCCTGAAGCCATTTGAGAGAGAGATGGTTTGCATAATTCTACTATTAGAATATGGTATCACATCACCTAACTAGCCAAGATAACGCCTCAGATTTATGTTGAATGTTAATAATAATAATAATAATAATATATGCCATTTAGCAGACGCTTTTATCCAAAGCGACTTACAGTCATGTGTGCATACATTCTACGTATGGTGTTAGTGGCCATTCTTTTCTTTCACAACTCCACACCATTGTGTAACAGTAGTAACAATGGTGTGTACTTCATCTGCATCTGTGGTCCACATCCCTGACCAGTACATATCGACTAAAACATATTTAGTTCTAAATGTAACATAATGGACTAGTGCTGAATGATTAACTGAAATTTCTGTTTTTTTGTTTGTTTTTTTGACAACTAATTTACCAACTTTGGTTCAAATATATGAATTCCATTTCGTTCTGTTTTTCAAGAGATTAATCAGATCAAGCCTGAACTGTCCGATGTAATTGTAGTTTCCAACAGGCCAATATTCTACATAGTTTAGCACAGAAAACATGGTAATTAACTACAATGAGCATAATGCATTGAGCCAACTACTTGTCCGGTCTGTATGTGGCAGAGACGGAGAGAAGAGACATAAGAGCGCTCGATCAAGAGCGATCGAGAGTAGTTGCTTCGCAAGGTATCTCTTACTTCTCAATACATGATCTAAGTGATTTATATTTGGTATTTAGCAGTCAAAAGTATACCTTTAGTAAGAACTACTGAGATAGTGATTTTGTCAGACAGCGTAGGCATCAGCTCTATAGAGATGAGATGATGACTTGGAATGAAATAAAATCATCAAATGTATTATACACAACTGAAATATTTTATGAAAGTAATGTGAGTAAATGATGGTTAGTAAGTGATTAGCAGTAAGAGCAGTGACTACCATCATGGGGCTTTTATTAATTATCTTATTCTTATTCTGTGTTACAGCATTCAACCCACATAATGCATGGTGCAGTTAATGCCTTTAAAAAAAAGTTATAATCGAACCGAAACCGAACCAACCTCATAAAGAACTAATCGCACTATAATGGACAGATGGGTTTTGATAGAAAATCCGATCTGAAATAATTGCTTCGTACAGCATGCCACAATTGTTTTAATATCCCTACAAAGTTTAACAAACTATAGTAACAATAACATAGTAAACAAGTATCACTCTGAAAATAGCAATAAATATCCTTCTTATCAGTTACTGTCTCCATTTTGTGTAGTATAATATGAAGGACTCACTGTGGCACAGGACGACCCTTTTATAGGGGAGGCAGGGTAGCCTAGTGGTTAGAGCGTTGGACTAGTAACCGGAAGGTTGCAAGTGCAAATCCCCGAGCTGACAAGGTACAAATCTGTCGTTCTGCCCCTGATCAGACAGTTAACCCACTGTTCCTAGGCCGTCATTGAAAATAAGAATATGTTCTTAACTGACTTGCCTGGTTAAATAAAGGTAAAATAAAAATAAAATAAATATTGTGTCTGTGTAAATTCTGATAACAATTAACAGGCAGTTAGAGCCAGGGCCGACTCTACACCGTGCTCGGGCTAAAGCGGTGCTAAGAGGGAAAACATAGCCATCATAGCGCATGCGTGAGATAGATTTGTATTTTAACCATGTACCCTATAATGCTTTTACACAGCTACCCTATTAAACCAATGTACAGTGAGGTATAGTGCAAATGGTATTTCATGCACAGGTAATCAAAGCCCTGTGACTCACCCTTGATATTGAACCACTTTTGGGATGCTCACCTTCTTTTCTTTTCTTCCCATGTCTCTCTTCACTCTCTTTCTGTGTCTCTTGTTGTCTGCCTGTATGTAGGATACCTTCCTCCCTCATGTGGAGTGTGGGACAGTGACTCTGATCGGGGCAACCACGGAGAACCCTTCGTTCCAGGTGAACGCGGCTCTGCTTAGCAGGTGCAGGGTCCTGGTTCTGGACAAGCTGTCTGTGGAGGCAATGGGGTTGATCCTGCTCAGGGCCGTCACTACGCTGGGGATCAGTGTACTGGGAGAAGATCTCAGCGACCGCATAGATCAAGACGAGTTAGACCCAACCGAGCTCAGATCAGAGTAAGTAGCTGATACCCCCTCCTCTCGGAATGAGCGCCTTGTTATCACGGAACGTGCCGTGTAGACACGTCATCCTTAAGTCTGGGATTCCTGAACCCTGATTGGTCGAGGGGGACGTCCTCTCTCTACTCTGTGCCCACCTTAAAATGTTTTCCTTTAGGTCATTTATGGCCTGGCAGGCCTGACTACAGACAGCCCTGGCAGTTGTGTTCTCTCTCTCTCTCCTTATTCTCCTCCCTCTCTCTCTCCGCCTTCTCTCTTTTTCTCTCTCCTTTCTCTCCTCTCTCTCACTCACTCGCTCGCTATCCTTTCTCTCTCTTTCTCTCTTGGAGAAAATATCCTTTCTATTTTATTGAGCTTTGTTCAATTGTATTCTTCATATTCTAAAATAATATACTATAATGCCATGGAATTCTAAGCAAATCTTGTCTGCTAAATGAACTAGTAACCTGTCGCTCGCGCTCTCCTTTTTCTCTCTCCTTTCTCTCCTCTATCTATTTCTCTCTCTGTTGACAGAGATGGAGGGGAGTGTGTCGGTATAGCCTAGCCTGTTTAAGTGAGACAGCTGTTAACTGCTGGCAGCAGATGAGGGCTCAGTTTTAACAGTGTACCAGATTCATGGCAGAAAGCCTTCATGGTCAACATGGGTGTGATTGAGTGGTGGTGGTGATTGAGCTAACATTAGATGTTATATTTGTGTTTAAAGATCTTGGTACAGGTGCAAGCCATGGAGTGAAATGCTCTTTGGTTGTGTACAGATCTTTACGCTCAGGTGGACCAACCCTTTCTATTACATCACATCTTTACATCCTATATTGTTCTGTCAAATTTATCAAACTATACATTTGTTCCAAGGAACATTTTAAACCAGACATTTTCCACACTGCATCAGCAAAAAATGGTCTCAGCCCTGGCTTTCCTCTCTCACCCCTATCAAATTAAAAAGGGGCTATCGTCTTGACTGGAGTCCAAGCCAAGGGAGGTGACAGGCATGTTTGGCTGTATGTTTCACACGAAGGTCCAACTGGGACAGCTAGATGAGACTAGTTTAGTATGTGCCCTCCCTTATCACCCTCCTCACATCATTTCATTGTATGCCAAAAGTCATGAATAGAATTGAAAGGTTGGTAGGATATCCAATGAGCTGTTGGTGTCACATAGCTATGGCATGCGGTTCAGATGTCACACTTAGTGGCTTAAATGTCAACATTTAAACATTATATTTTATTCATCTACCCGCAGGTATTTACTATATAGATCTATTGTTTCATTTCGGCTCATGGATCAGAATCGGCACACTGGTACCTAGGGCTGTGGCGGTCACAACATTTTGTCAGTCTGTGATTGTCAAGCAAATAACTGCCAGGTACCAGTATGGATTCCACATGTAGCCTACAAGCCGCTGATGCAGAACTTTGAAACATCTACATTTTTAAAAGTCTAATAAATCCATGCCTACACCTTCACAATATAACCATTTTTTATTTGATTTTAGACAGGTCTAAAGAAACATGTAGTCTATTTCAGAAGAACAGAATAGGATACTCAGAGATGTCCTTATGTTAGGTCCTGATCTGGCTATGCCATATGGCTGTGGGCTACACTAGTTCATTTAGCAGACAATATTTGCTTTGAATTTCGTGGCATTATTTTAGATTTTATAGTATGAAGAATGCAATTGAACAAAGCTGTATAAAATAGAAACGATTTGAGGGAGTGCGCACATGCAGCTATTCTGTGTTGTGGTTAACAAAGAAATAGGTTCTCCTATATGCTTAATTTAGAGGTATTAATGTAACTTTAGTTATTCTACAAAGATTGGGTTATATGTTTAGATTTGCAATACATTCTAAGACTGCATGATGCGACTAATGATGATATGAAAAAAGTTGCTCGAAAGGCTTGAGCTCTGCTTAGTTTTTTGCACCGGCTGTACACACTTCAACAGTCTCTCATTCACAATTTGACAAGCACTTGATAATGCCTCAAATGTCCTGGCGGCATCCCCTTTGTGTGGATGTAATGCCCCCTAAAAAATCCCATGGCTTTTGCGGCCAGTGGCTGTTGTGCCTTTGGGCTGAATATAATACTTATAATTCCCTTCTCCCTGAGTGCTGCGCGCTCCGAAGCACTTCACTCACATGGCTCTCCATCACCTGATCGGGTCTTTCCCACAAGCTAAAAGTGAAGACCGACACATCGGGACGTAACTGCGCGTGTCCTTGTCCAATTCCAAGGTGTCCACATTTACTTTTTGTCAGCCAACAAGATGAGTAGGCCTAACGAACAGAAAAAGCACTAGCCTATGTCAATCTACTATCCCCCATAGTCCTAAAGTTGATCTATTCTGTGCAATAAATAATTATTCCAAACAGTCTGGGACAGTTGTGGGACGTGATTGATCCCAAATTAATACAACCATTAGCATACTTTTTTAAAAAATTTTAATTACACAATGAGGCTGATGCCACAGATCAGAATCAGTTTTTTCGGATGACTGCCTTGCCTGGTTCACCAATTACTTTGCAGACAGAGTTCAGTGTGTCAAATCGGAGGGAATGCTGTCCGGTCCTCTGGCAGTCTCTATGGGGGTGCCACAGGGTTCAATTCTCGGGCCGACTCTTTTATCTGTATATATCAATGATGTTGGTCTTGCTGCGGGCGATTCCCTGATCCACCTCTACGCAGACAACACCATTCTATATACTTTCGGCCCGTCATTGGACACTGTGCTATCTAACCTCCAAACGAGCTTCAATGCCATACAACACTCCTTCCGTGGCCTCCAACTGCTCTTAAACGCTAGTAAAACCAAATGCATGCTTTTCAACCGATCGCTGCCTGCACCCGCATGCCCGACTAGCATCACCACACTGGATGATTCCGACCTTGAATATGTGGACACCTATAAGTACCTAGGTGTCTGGCTAGACTGCAAACTCTCCTTCCAGACCCATATCAAACATCTCCAATCGAAAATCAAATCAAGAGTCGGCTTTCTATTACCGCAACAAAGCCTCCTTCACTCACGCTGCCAAGCTTACCCTAGTAAAACTGACTATCCTACCGATCCTCGACTTCGGCGATGTCATCTACAAAATCGCTTCCAACACTCTACTCAGCAAACTGGATGCAGTTTATCACAGTGCCATCTGTTTTGTCACTAAAGCACCTTATGCTACCCACCACTGCGACTTGTATGCTCTAGTCGGCTGGCCCTCGCTACATATTCGTCGCCAGACCCACTGGCTCCAGGTCATCTAAAAGGTCATGCTAGGTAAAGCTCCGCCTTATCTCAGTTCACTGGTCACGATGGCAACACCCATCCGTAGCACGCGCTCCAGCAGGTGTATCTCACTGATCATCCCTAAAGCCAACACCTCATTCGGCCGCCTTTCGCTCCAGTACTCTGCTGCCTGTGACTGGAACGAATTGCAAAAATCGCTGAAGTTGGAGACTTATCTCCCTCACCAACTTCAAACATCAGCTATCTGAGCAGCTAACCGATCTCTGCAGCTGTACATAATCTATTGGTAAATAGTCCACCCATTTTCACCTACCTCATCCCCACAGTTTTTATTTATTTACTTTTCTGCTCTTTTGCACACCAATATCTCTCTCTACCTGTACATGATCATCTGATCATTTATCACTCCAGTGTTAATCTGCAATATTGTAATTATTCGCCTACCTCCTCATGCCTTTTGCACATATTGTATATAGACTCCCCTTTTTTTCTACTGTGTTATTGACTTGTTAATTGTTTACTCCATGTGTAACTCCGTGTTGTCTGTTCACACTGCTATGCTTTATCTTGGCCAGGTCGCAGTTGCAAATGAGAACTTGTTCTCAACTAGCCTACCTGATTAAATAAAGGTGAAATAAAAAATATATATATTTTTTTAAATTTAGCTTAAAATGTTGATAAACTATTAGGCTATTTCTTCACATTCTAATCGCAGCAATGTGCACACGGCAGTAGGCTGTAAGAGCGAATGTTCTATTAGCGGGAAAACACCATTATCAAAAGTGACCGCAAATGCAATTATGCATGTTTCTTGCCTCACGCTAGGCATCATTCAAAAGTGATAATATATCATTCACAAGTGATCGGCTAATATTGTCACCCATCAGACAATTCTTTATTTAATCTTGTCTTTACATAAACCAAATAATATATTTGTGATATTTGTTTTGCTTTGGAATTGACCATTATCATATCTGGAGATAGATCTATGCACTTAATAATACGGTCACCCTACCGGTATCTCAAATGATTAGAAAGATGAACTTCATAAATCAACTCGATAGATGATTACACATGTCAAACTAGAATATATGCCAAATAACATGGATACATTTAGTTATGATTAGGTTTCTGGAGGCCACTCAATAAACTGAAGTTCTAGTCAAGAATGATGTGTTTTTCAGGTGGCAGGTCCCTGGCATGGTGGGTTAGGTTTGAGTTATGTGGATCAGTATTAAGGGGGTCAGTATCGGTAACAAGAGACGTTTACATGTCCTGACCCACTTGGAGCTGGTGGAGGGTGTTTGCATCGTCCCGGGGACCAGGGGCCACGTTCCACTCTCCCCGTTAGTTCTCATGTTGTCACAGGACTGTCGGCTCAACACTGTCCTGACTGTCTAACCTGACACCCAGACCAGAAGAACACCCAGGCTAACTTCTCTCCAGCTCCTGCAATGACATTATCACCCAGGCCAAGTCCAATAAAGATGCTCCCCTGCTGACTCCATAATGTGGTTTTTGGTAAGGGCTTGTTTATTTGCCACCTTAGTGGCCAATAGGGCTGTGAATTGCCAGAGCTCTCACGTTACGATATTATCACAATACTTAGGTGCCGAAGCAATATGTATTACGATTCTATATGTATTGCGATTCAGTACTGTAATTTTATTTTGGTGCCGGTTCAGCCAACTAGCAGAAAAATAATATTGTGATATTGTCAAAACAATACGATATATCTGCCTGATATGTAACTATCATGTTTTTTTTGTTCATTTTTTTTGTTCCATCACTAGTGGCCAAGTCAATCCAGTCTCTGTTGTGTACTTGTTTTAGAGATGGGATTATTTGAGAACGACACATGGTATGAGACCAGATGCTGGTACAAGGACACTGCTCATCATGCCTTGGCTAAATTGAAGAGTGCCCCTCGTGTGGGTCTGGTTTATGTCACCATACATCAGGGGGGGCCTGCCACTGTGAGAGGGTCTCGAAGTGTGGCGTCGTACCGGTTGCTTTTCATCAGGGTCAACCGTTTGGATCTGAGGATGAACGATTAGGTAGTTGGCTGGGGGATCTGGAGGATCATCCAAAAACCATAGCACCCTGTTTGCAGGAGTCAAATTCTGAGCAGCAAGGTCTCTATTTGATGTTGGATGAAAACACTTCTATGTGCAGTATAGCAAAAAGACACAGTTATTGTCACTTTTCTCTGTGCCATTTAGGCCTGATATAATCGGAGCTAAACATTTCTTATTTGTTATTATTGAATGCGTTTCTGTTTTCATTTTTTGTAGACCAAAGGTCTATATTGAGCAGAAGGCTCTGGACACCATAGCCCACCTGTGTGACGGCGACGCCCGAGCGGGGCTCAACGGACTCCAGCTGGCTGTCCAGGCCCGGGTGGGTGCAGCCCGTCCTGGCCAATCAGGATCTGGCAGTACCCCACATGACATTGTGGTGCAGGAGGAGCATGTGAAGGAGGGCCTTCAGAGGTCCCATATCCTCTATGACAAAGCAGGTGAGTCCAATGGTTCAATAGAAAAGAGTATAGGAATTGCACACCTATCATACTAACAGGTGCATAGAGAAAAACTGTACACTAAATTGAAACTCCAGCATACTGATGATCTTGATGCTCCTCAATGGTTCAACCATAACATTAGAGTACATTATTTTCAATTGATTCAGCTGTAGTCAGTGGACATTTGACATTTTTCTAGGATGTTCTTTTACACTGCCCCTCACTGGACTAACAGACATTTAAAAATTTAGATGACAAATGATGTTACTTGTCATGATTCAATTTGATGATTACAGAGTGGTGACATCCTGTCTGGTTGGCTCCACAGCAGCAGCTCAGAGATAATAACCCAAGCAGTCTGTCTGTCAGCTCATGGGAATGGACCTGTGAATAGTTTAGGTGTATTTCAGAGGTCTCTTGTGAAATGGTGAATGTGCTGGTCCTATTGGTAGAGCTAACTTCCCCTTTGCTCTGAGTCTGAGATATGCAGCCAGATCCAGCCAAAGAACACTTTGCCCTCTAATACGTACAGTAGACTCTTTCAATATGCCCTACATTAGCTGACTCAGGCGAGACGGCTAGCGCTAATTAGGTTAAAACCCTCAGACAGTGACTGTACAAGTGATATCACCGTGGTGCCAGCCTGCCAAGTGCTATTGTGGCTCACTGCACTTGATTGATGCTTTAGAAGCATGGACTGGTTGTTGTCAGCGTCATCTTACTGGAATCCTTGAATATCCAGAATATGTTAGTCAGAGGACACTTAGGAGATTGATAGACTCCTTGGTGTGGTCGTAGAGTATGTAGTACCCGTCATAACTCTTCTATTATGTGCATTACTGTCTGAAAAGTCAAGGTGAAGGGACTTGATCCCAGTCTCTTTTAACCTCTGGTCCTCAGCTTTACTTTTTCTGTCAACCTCAGTGGAGGATGGGTAGAGGAGTCTTCTCAAAATTCCTGGTATTTTCCCTCTCAACACTTCCCTGTCAAACTTCTCAGGATGTTACTGGTAAATGGATCAACCACTTCAAACGTGCCATAGAGTGTATGGCTCTTTTCCAAATGAGAGGATACATGGGTTTTTGGGGTGATCCTGGGGACCCTTTGACTCTGACTGCTGCTGCCAACACACCACCAGGGACAGAGGGCTGTCTGCCATGGGCTTGAAAAGTTTGTGCCAGCTGGCGTGGCAATTTATTATGAGACCCCCTGAGCTCCATCATCCTCCATGGCCTGGTTGATTTACAGGACGCCTGCCTTGTTTCCGTATGTCCTATTTCGGGTGCTGAAGGAGGCCTCCAGGTGGATGAAGCCTTATCCAAAATAGCTGTGTCAACACACTAATGCCTCGGGAGGTGGGCTAATGCCTCGGGAGGTGGGCTAATGCCTCGGGAGGTGGGCTAATGCCTCGGGAGGTGGGCTAATGCCTCGGGAGGTGGGATGGGATATGGAGGGTTGAGGTGGGGGAGTTATCCATCGTGGAGAGAGGTGAAAGAGGGACCACCTGAGTGACAAATGAGACAGGTTCGAATTAGGACGGCTGCCTCATAATGGGACATTGCCCATTACCCACTGGAAGCAAGGGATAGACCCTCACTAGCCTGGTCCCAGACCTGTTTAGTGCTGTCTTGTCAACTCATATGGTCATTGTCACGCCTTACAATGATGCTAAGACGGGTCAAACAGTCAGGACCAGGCTAGAACATCACCGCAATGGTGGGTTAATTGGTCTGGGGAGACTGAGGCCTCCAGAGAGAATCCAGAACCTAATTAAGCCTATGGGGTTAAAGGAGCTAGCCAAATTTAAAATCTAACCGGAATTTCCCCAGAAATGATTAATGTACATCAACTATACAGCAGGAACACAAATATAGCCTAGACCCAGCCCAGCAGCCTCTTAACTGTTATGTCAACTAGCTAGACACCCAGGATAGATGGTTTTACCAGCTATAGGCCTAACTCTACATTTACTCTATTTAATGTTTTGTCCTAAAAAAAACAGTGATGAAATTCATTCACATCATTACATGTAGACTAATCTCAGTTACCCGGAAGTAAAATTATTTTGCGAAAGTTTGTAATTTCCTGTTTTACATCTGGAAGGGAATGCCGATAACAATTGTGATTACCTTTTGTGTAAAGGAAGGAAGCCTCTCACTCGCAAACGAAAACCATTATCCTCACACAGGCTTGACAACCCACGCACCAGTTTAAGCTCACCGCCTTTGCCCAATCCTGATTTCTCCAAATAATCCATGCCAAAAACACCAAACCAGGAACAACTGCTGCTTGTGGTCACATTCTACGTGAGCCTTGACAGATTCTCGTTGTTTCATGTTCATGAGAATCTGTCCACAAGAGATGACATGTAGACTTCCATCACTATTCTGTTGCGTGAACTGAATCTGATGCTGCTCTATTAAGTTTTGTTAGTGTGGAAGATATTTTGATGAAGCAATTGTTTTATCTATGAAACTAAAAACAAATGACTTGTGTCAAGCAGGCATTGGTCTGGATTTGTTTCTAAGCCCTCTACAGTTAACCAGTAACTTTTGTTTATTATTCTTTGCCTTGGAAAGCCGCAAGTGAAGCTCTGGCCAATTTAGGCCTCATGTCACTCTGAGTAGCAACTATCTCTGATTTGATGGATGGAATGTGGGTGTGGACTGGAGGGAGATGGATGGATGGAAAACCGTAGGGGCAGCTTGGCAACACACACCCCCCTCCCATGGATCACTAGGGATCAGAAGAAGAAAATACTTTTTTTTTTCCCTCTTACAAATAGGCTACTTTGAGCATTTGATTGAATTTTGCCAGGAGAGCCAGATGGGGCAAGGGTTTGTACTTTTAGGACTATTTCATTGTTTACATTGTGCCCCGGAAAATCATAATTGTATTTGAACCCAGGTCTGCCAGTCCAGGGAGAAACATTATAAGAAACATATGGCCTTATGTGTAACTAAAACAAGACAATCATTTGTATTATTTATATATTTTTGGATCCCTTATTTTTCTTCATCCCCACCCTACCTTAAACCCTTCCATCCCCTCCTTTTGTCCACTACATTATATGTACACTACATGACCAAAAGTATGTGGACACCAACTCCTCGAAACGTCTCATTCCAAAAATCATGGGCATTAATATATGAGGGTGCCAAGTTGAAAGTCACTTGAGTTTTTCAGTAATTCTACAGCCATTCTACTGCCAATTTTTGTCTATGGGGATTGCATGTGTTTGTGCTTGATTTTATACACCTGTCAGCAACGGGTGTGGCTGAAATAGCCTAATCCACTCATTTGAAGGGGCTCCACATACTTTTGTATATAGTGTATTTCTATTTCTCTCTAGATCTATATGGTCATTTTCCCACCCATCCAACCCTACTTTGTTGTTTGTTACATAAAGGTGAGGAGCACTATAACTGCATCTCAGCGCTGCACAAATCAATGAGGGGCTCCCACGAGAATGCTTCCCTCTACTGGCTGGGCCGCATGCTGGAGGGAGGAGAGGACCCCTTGTACGTGGCTCGCAGACTAGTCCGCTTCTCTAGTGAAGACGTGGGTGTGTGATGCGTCTAGGTTTACATCAAACCATTGTTTTAATCAGTTATTGACCCAATTACATTAACCATTGCATTGGCGCAACCTCAGAAAACACTGTAAGGAGGAGAATGTAAAAAATATTTTTATTTATAAAACATGTTGGTCAAGCACTAATTACCTGTACCAAACTATTATGTCAACAAACATGATCTAGTGTCTTTGGTATCATCTCAGACTAATCTTATTTTTGCCCTGACATTTGTATGCAGAGTCTACTTTCTGTTGGTCTGCACCTGTCAGAGCCATGGAAGGAGTCTTCCCTTACAACTCAAAGGCCTAGACAAGGTTCTGGTGTGTTCTGACTGGATGTCCTGTCCCTTTTGTTCAGGTATGGCAGATCCCTCCGCCCTTCCTCAGGCTGTATCTGCCTTCCAGGCCTGCCACTTCATCGGGATGCCAGAGTGTGAGGTGAGACTTAAATCTTGTCACCAAGGGCAACCAAGAGTTGTCCTTACATCTGCCTCTGTTAAATATCAGCTCTTTGTTATGTTGTGGATACAATAAAGAGAGACATTGGATTTTACCTGAGGAACTCCTTATTTTCTGACCATGGTATCCGGTATGCCTTTTGATATTTGGCCATATCAAAATGCTAATAAAGGTAATTCTCCCTCTACTCCCTTTCCTCCCCTCGCTCCTTCCTTCCCTCCCACCCTCAGGTGATCTTGGCTCAGTGTGTGGTGTACCTGGCCAGGGCTCCTAAGTCGGTAGAAATCTACAAGGCGTACGGTAACGTGAAGGCCAGTCTGAGGAACCATAAGGGCCCCCTACCCTCTGTTCCTCTGCACCTTCGCAACGCCCCCACCAAGCTCATGAAGGACCTGGGCTACGCTGAGGGCTACAAGTACAACCCTGCCTTCAGTGCCCCTGTGGAGCAGGACTACCTGCCTGAGGAGCTCCGGGGAATGGACTTCTTCACCTGGAACTCCTCTGACCTATAACCTTTGAGGTTGACCCATGACCTCTGGCATCTGAGGTGAAGGTTACTGTGAGGGTTATAATGCTAAAGATCCATTTTTGTGCTATGAGGACCTCTGAAAATGCTGCTGGATCTAACACGAATAGAACACTTAAGTAGAAGACCAATTTTGAGTTCAATGATATCACTTTGTTAAATAAATGTCATCTTGTATTGTAGATTGTTACCATTATGTTGATATATTTTGTTCAATAGACTTATAAATAAACAGAGGGACAGTAATTAGCACCTTTTCTATTATAATACATTTTATCATCTAGGACTTACTGAGTGTACATAGCATTAGGAACACCTTCCTAATATTGAGTTGCACCCCCTTTTGCCCTCAGAACAGCCTCAATTCATAAGGGCATGGACTCTACAAGGTGTTGAAAGCATTCCACAGGGATGCTGGCCCTGTGATGTTGACTTCAATGCTTCCCACAGTTGTGTCAAGTTGTCTGGATGTCCTTTGGGTGGTGGACCATTCTTGATACACACAGGAAACTGTTGAGCGTGAATAACACCGCAGCATTGCAGTTCTTGACAGACTTAAACTGGTGCTCCTGGCACCTACTACCATACCCCGTTCAAAGACACTTAAACTGGTGCTCCTGGCACCTACTACCATACCCCATTCAAAGACACTTAAACTGGTGCTCCTGGCACCTACTACCATACCCCGTTCAAAGACACTTAAACTGGTGCTCCTGGCACCTACTACCATACCCCATTCAAAGACACTTAAACTGGTGCTCCTGGCACCTACTACCATACCCCGTTCAAAGACACTTAAACTGGTGCTCCTGGCACCTACTACCATACCCCGTTCAAAGACACTTAAACTGGTGCTCCTGGCACCTACTACCATACCCTGTTCAAAGACACTTAAACTGGTGCACCTGGCATCTACTACCATACCCCGTTCAAAGACACTTAAACTGGTGCTCCTGGCACCTACTACCATACCCCGTTCAAAGACACTTAAACTGGTGCTCCTGGCACCTACTACCATACCCCGTTCAAAGACACTTAAATCGTTTCTTGCCCAAATGTCCCTCTGAATAGCGTACCCAATCTATCAGTCTCAAGGTCCTCCCCTTCATCTACACTGATTGAAGTGGATTTAACAAGTGACATAAATAAGGGATTATAGCTTTCACCTGGTCTCACCTGGTCAGTCTGTCATGGAAAGAGCATGTTCCTAATGTTTTGTACACTCAGTGTATATGGGAGTTTTATTCCGTTTTGAGCCATTGTCTGCAAATGAAAGATAAATTACATTAAAGGTGATCTCATGCATTACCACTTGTTTTACACCAACTCACTTTACCATCCATGTGTTGCACCAGTTCTGCTGCATCATGGTACAGTCAGTTAATCCCTACAAGGTCTCCGGTGCCATTATTTCAACTATGTGATCTTATTCAGCAGCTACACAGTCTAGGCCTGAGGCCTCATAAATGATGAGTCCTAACTCACCTGACTGATCCAGGGAATTAAAGAACCACCGTGGGTGAAGACAGTAGGTTTTTGGGTGGTGTTGCAGCCTTTACCATTCACAAAGCTGGTAACCCCCCTGGATGTACCACCTACCATCTCTACCCTGACAGTTCAGGTGCCCACCTGAGTAATCCTGGGGAGACACAAGAAGACCAGGGTGGAGGAGATGGAAAGATGCAAGTAGCCACATTGAAAATAATCTGAAGTATGTCTGCTGCTACTGCATACATAAATCACACAAAAATGTACTGTACATTGTTAATAGTTGAGATAATAACATCTAGAATGTTTGACTAAAACAATTTAAAACTTTGCTTACATTTGTATATGATCGCGTGTGTCTCTTATGTTAACACTGTTTGCCATTCCTTATTCAGCTGCATGTCTATGAAAGTGACTCAGGTTAGTCACTCTTCCAAATGACACAGTGGTGATATCTCTAAAGTTTACAGACCTATTTTTATTAGAAACAGTTTGCACTATACTGTATGTCTGAGCAAACCATGAGGTCCTTGTATGGCTCTTTCTTACCCACAGAAGACGATTATAATTTCAGTCAGGATGGCAGATCATCTTTTCCACTATGATGGACTGCTCATAGCCTTCCTCTGTCTTCATGTCATGCTCTACCAGGATCAGTCTGTACATGTGCAACCTGGATCAGAACAGATGAGAAAGACATCATATTGTATTTTGAATTAAAGTTAATGTTTCTACACTGAACATAAATGTAAAGTGTTGGTCCCATATTTCTTGAGCTGAAATGAAAGATCCCAGAAAAGTTCCATATGTACAAAAAGCTTATTTCTATAAAATGTGCACAAATGTGTCTACATCCCTGTTAGTGAGCATTTCTCCTTTGCCAAGATAATCCATCCAGGTGTGGCATATCAAGAAGTTGATTGAACAACATGATCAGTGCACCTGGTGCTGGGGACAATAAAAGGCCACTCTAAAATGTGCAGTTTTGTCACACAACACAATGCCACAGATGTTTTGAGGGAGTGTGCAATTGGCATGCTGAATGCAGGAATGTCCATCAGAGCTGTTGCCAGATAAATGAATGTAAATTTTTCTACTACTATAATCTACTATCTACTATAATCTGCCCTCCAATGTCGTTTTAGAGAATTTGGCAGTACGTCCAATCAGCCTCATAACCGCAGACCATGTGTAACCACGTCAGGCCAGGACCTCCACATCCCACTTCTTCACCTGCGGAATCGTCTGAGACCAGACACCCAGATAGCTGATGAAACTGGGGGTTTGTACAACCAAACAATTTCTGCACAAACTTCCAGAAACCGTCTCAGAGAAGCTCATCTGCCTGCTTGTCATCCTCAACAGGGTCTTGACCTAACTGCAGTTTGACATCGTAGTTGATTTCTGTGGGCAAATGCTCACCTTCGATGGCTGCTGGAGAAGTGTGCTCTTTACAGATGAATCCCCATTTCAACTGTACCGGGCAGACAGCGTGTATGGCGTTGTGTGGGCGAGTGGTTTGATGATGTCAATGTTGTGAACAGTGTCCCATCGTGGCTGTGGGGTTATGTTATGGGCAGGCATAAGCTACAGACAATGAACACAATTGCATTTTATGGATGGCAATTTGAATGCACAGGGATACCGTGACGAGATCCTGAGGCCCATTGTTGTGCCATTCATCCACCGCTGTCACCTCATGTTTCAGCATAATAATGCAGAGGTCCTTGTCGCAAGGATCTGTTCACAATTCCTGGAAGCTGAACATGTCCCAGTTCTCCCATGCCCTGCATATTCACCAGGCATGTCACCGATTGAGCATGTTTGGGATGCTCTGGATCGACTTGTACGGCAGCGTGTTCCAGTTCCTGCCAATATCCAGCAACTTTGTACCGCCATTGAAGAGGAGTGGGACAACATTCCACAGTCCACAGTCAATAGCCTGATCAGCTCTATGCGAAGGAGATGTCACACTGTATTAGGCAATAGTAACACCAGTTACTGACTGGTTTCTTGATCAAGGACCCTACCTTTTTTTATGTATCTGCGACCAACAGATGTGTAACAGTATAATTTTTTTAAACCGTCCCCTCGCCCATACCCGGGCGCGAACCAGGGACCTTCTGCACACAACGACAACAGTCACCCTCGAAGCATCGTTACCCATCGCTCCACAAAAGCCGCGGCCCTTGCAGAGCAAGGGGAACTACTACTTCAAGGTCTCAGAGCAAGTGACGTAACCGATTGAAACGCTATTTAGCGCACACCGCTAACTAAGCTAGCCGTTTCACATCCGTTACAGATGCATATCTGTATTCCCAGTCATGTGAAAACCATAGATAGGACCTAATGAATTTATTTCAATTGACTGATTTCCTTATATAAAATCTTTGAAATTGTTGGATGTTACATTTATATTTTTGTTCAGTGTAGCTAACTGTCTTGTTGCTTTTCCCCTTTTGACGTGCGAGCCTATAGCCTTACAGTGCCACATCCTGGCTGAGGTACAGAAAGAGTATCAGTGTTAGTGTTTCTTGTGCTGTGGCCTTGAGATTGGTGGGCATGCAAGAGTGTTCCTTTGGTAACATTAGGAGAACAATATGAAAACAGTCTTTGGAAGGGTTTCATATACCACCAGGATATATATGGGTGTTCAATCTGTTTGGGTTTACTCCTCGGATGCCTAGTATGTTACAATATTTGATATAAATCCTACAGCCAATTTAATGGCATGTTGCATGCTGGACTCGCGTAATGCAGTGTGCATCTGTCATGACCCAGTTATCCGTGATGAGCCTAAGTCCGCAGGTGGGGAACAACGACTCAAGAGAAACTTAAGAATAAGTGGCAAACCCAAACATGGCTCATTGGCAGATCTATTGTAAGAAATATCTTGGTTTCCGAGGCAAAAACCCTGTGCTATCCTGGAGCATTAGTACAGGACATTACAAGGCTGTTTCCGATCATTCTTCGACAAATGCTGGGACCTGATGCTGTCGTGGTCCATGTGGGGTCAAACGGCATCAGGAGGGCTAGCTCAAAACTTCTGAAAATTGATTTTAAATAACTGATTTTAGCACTGAAGGATTCCAAAAAGCTGCCAGTTATTTCAGGTCCTATACCATCATTGGGCTGCTATACCATCATTGGGCTGCAGGTGTGAAATATCCAGCAGGTTACTGGCAATACACACCTGGCTAAAAGATTACTGTAGCTCTATTGGAATTACTTTTATAGATAACTTTGACAGCTTTTGGAAACAGAAGATGGTCTACAGGAATGACAGAGTCCATCCAAATCATCTTAACTCCTGGACTCCTCACACATTTCAAGGCTGCATTGAGATAATGACTTATCAATGACCCAAAACAAGCTCAATTAATCCCTACCAATGTGTCGCTGAGTTGTCATAATGCTGGAGCATATGTACATTATCCCAGGAGCGTTGGCAGACACATTGTAAGTAACTTAATTTACAATGTCCCCCTAACTGCCCTGAATGCATCTGTTGATCCTACAGTTATTGTATGCAGTAATAATGTGCCTATGAACCAGAGTTATACTGTTGGCACTGAGGCGGTGTGCCCTAGTAGGAAGTCCACTGTGCAGCTCACCCTGCACAATCAACGCAAATATACAGTTGTAGTCAGAAGTTTACATACAGTTAGGTTGGAGTCATTAAAACTCATTTTTCAACCACTCCACAAATGTATTGTTAACAAGTCGGTTAAGACATCTACTTTGTGCATGACACAAGTAATTTTTGTTTACAGACAGATTATTTCACTTATAATGTATCACAATTCCAGTGGGTCAGAAGTTTACATGCACTAAATTGACTGTGCCTTTAAACAGCTTGGAAAATTCCAGAAAATTATGTCATGGCTTTAGAATAGCCTAATATACATAATTTGAGTCAATTGGAGGTGTAACTGCCTCTTTGCTTGACATCATGGGAAAATCAAAAGAAATCAGCCAAGACCTCAGAAATAAAATTGTAGACCTCCACAAGTCTGGTTCATCGTCCGGAGAGATTTCCAAACGCCTGAAGGTACCACATTCATACAAACAATAGTATGCAAGTATAAACACCATGGGACCACGCAGCCGCTCAGGAAGGAGACTCGTTATGTCTCCTAGAGATTAACGTATTTTGGTGCGTAAAATGCAAATCAATCCCAGAACAACAGCAAAGGACCTTGTAAAGATGCTGGAGGAAACAGGTACAAAAGTATCTATATCCACAGTAAAATGAGTCCTATATCGACATAACCTGAAAGGCCGCTCAGCAAGGAAGAAGCCACTGCTCCAAAACCGCCATAAAAAAAAGCCCAACTACAGTTTGCAACTGCACATGTGGACAAAGATCGTACTTTTTGGAGAAAAACCAAAGAACACAATCCCAACCGTGAAGCACGGGGGTGGCAGCATCATGTTGTGGGGGTGCTTTGCTGCAGAAGGGACTGGTGCACTTCACAAAATAGATGGCATCATGAGGAAAGGAAATTATGTGGATATATTGAAGCAACATCTCAAGACATCAGTCAAGGAAGTTAAAGCTTGGTCATCCAAATGGACAATGACCCCAAACATACTTCCAAAGTTGTGGCAAAATGGCTTAAGGACAATAAAGTCAAGGTATTGGAGTGGCCATCACAACGCCCTGACCTCAATCCTACAGAAAGTTTGTGAGCCGAACTGAAAATGCGTGTGCGAGCAAGGAGGCCTACAAACCTGACTCAGTTACACCAGCTCTGTCAGGAGGAATGGACCAAAATTCACCCAATTTAGGGTGGGAAGCTTGTGGAATGCTACCCGAAACGTTTGACCCAACTTAAACAATTTAAAGGCAATGCTACCAAATACTAATTGATTGTATGTAAACTTCTGACCCACTGGAAATGTGATGAAAGAAATAAAAGCTGAAATTAATAATTATCTCTTGTATTATTCTGACATTTCACATTCTTAAAATAAAGTGGTGATCCTAACTGACCTAAGACAAGGAAGTGTTACTTGGATTAAATGTCAGGAATTGTGAAAAACTGAGTTTAAATGTATTTGGCTAAGGTGTATGTAAACTTCTGACGTCAACTGTACATATAAGATGAGTAATGTAGGGTATGTAAACATTATATGAAGTGGCATTGTTTAAAGTGACTAGTGATACATTTATTACATCCCATGTTTAATTATTAAAGTGGTTAGAGATTTGAGTCAGTATGTAGGCAGCAGCCAATCAATGTTAGTGATGGCTGTTTAACAGTCTGATGGCCTTGAGATAGAAACTGTTTTTCAGTCTCTCAGTCCCAGCTTTGATGCTCCTGTACTGACCTCGACCTTCTGGATGATATCGGGGTGAACAGGCAGTGGCTTGGGTGGTTGTTGTTCATCCTTGATGATCTTTATGGCCTTCCTGTAACATCGGGTGGTGTAGGTGTCCTGGAGAGCCTTACGGTTGTGGGCGGAGTCGTTGCCGTACCAGGTGGTGATACAGCCCGACAGGATGCTCTCGATTGTGCATCTGTAAAAGTTTTCCGAATTTCTTCAGCCTCCTGAGATTGAAGAGGCACTGTTGCGCCTTCATCACCACGCTGTCTGTGTGGGTGGACCATTTCAGTTTGTCTGTGATGTGTACGCCGAGGAACTTAAAACTTTCCACCTTCTCCACTACTGTCCCGTCAATGTGGATAGGGGGGTGCTCCCTCTGCTGTTTCCTGAAGTCCATGATCATCTCCTTTGTTTTGTTGACGTTGAGTGTGAGGTTATTTTCCTGACACCACACTCTGAGGGCCCTCACCTCCTCCCAGTAGGCCGTCTCGTCATTGTTGGTAATCAAGCCTACCACTGCAGTGTTGTCTGCAAACTTGATGATTGAGTTGGAGGAGTGCATGGCCACGCAGTCATAAGGTGAACAGGGAGTACAGGAGAAGGCTGAGAACGCACCATTGTGGGGCTCCAGTGCTGAGGATCAGCGGGGTGGAGATGTTGTTTCCTACCCTCACCACCTGGGGGCGGCCCGTCAAAAAGTCCAGGACCCAGTTGCACAGGGCGGGGTCGAGACCCAGGGTCTCGAGCTTAATAACGAGTTTGGAGGGTACTATGGAGTTAAATGCTGAGCTGTAATCGATGAACAGCATTCTTACACAGGTATTCCTCTTGTCCAGATGGGTTAGGGCAGTGTGCAGTGTGATTTCCTCGTCTGTGGACCTTTTGGGGCGGTAAGCAAATTGGAGTGGGTCTAGGGTGTCAGGTAGGGTGGAGGTGATATGATCCTTAACTGGTCTCTCAAAGCACTTCATGATGACGGAATTGAGTGCTACAGGGCGAAAGTCATTTAGCTCAGTTACCTTAGCTTTCTTGGGAACAGGAACCATGGTGGCCCTCTTGAATCATGTTGGAACAGCAGACTGGGATAGGGATTGATTGAATATGTCCGTAAACACACCAGCCAGCTGGTCTACGCATGCTCTGAGGACGCGGCTGGGGATGCCGTCTGCGTCGGCAGCCTTGCGAAGGTTTACACGTTTAAATGTTTTACTCACGTTGACTGCGGTGAAGGAGAGGGTTTTGGTAGCGGGCCGGGTCAGTGGCACTGTATTGTCCTCGAAGCGAGCATAGAAGTTGTTTAGTTTGTCTGGGAGCAAGACATCGGTGTCCGCGACAGGGCTGGTTTTCTTTTTGTAATCCGTGATTGACTGTAGACCCTGCCACATACGTCTCGTGTCTGAGCCGTAGAATTGCAACTCCACTTTGTCTCTATACTGACGCTTAGCTTGTTTGATTGCCTTGCGGAAGGAATAGCTACACTGTTTGTATTCAGTCATGTTTCCGGTCGCCTTGCCCTGATTAAAAGCAGTGCTACTCACTTTCAGTTTTGCGCGAATGCTGCCATCAATCCACGGTTTCTTGTTGGGGAAGGTTTTAATTGTCACCGTGGGTACATCATCACCGATGCACTTGCTAATAAACTTGCTTACCGCTTGCCGGAACATATCCCAGTCCACGTGATCGAAGCAATCTTGAAGCGTGGAATCAGATTGATCGGACCAGCGTTGAACAGATCTGAGCACGGGCGTTTTCTATTTTAGTTTCTGTCTATAGGCTGGGAGCAACCAAATGGAGTTGTGGTCAGATTTGCTGAAAGGAGGGCGAGGGAGGTCTTTGTATGCGTCGTGGAAGTTAGAGTAGCAATGATCCAGAATTTTGCCAGGCTGGGTTGCGCATTCGATATGCTGATAAAATTTAGGGAGCCTTGTTTTCAGATTAGCCTTGTTAAAATCCCCAGCTACAATAAATGCAGCCTCAGGATACGTGGTTTCCAGTTTACATAGTGTCCAATAAAGTTTTTTCAGGGCCATCGAGGTGTCTGCTTGGGGGGGATATACAAAGCTGTGATTATAATCTAATAGAATTTTCTTGGTAGATAATGCGGTCGGCATTTGATTGTAAGGAATTCTAGGTCAGGTGAACAAAATTACTTGAGTTCCTGTATGTTGCAATGATCACACCACGACTCGTTAATCATAACCCCTGCCCTTCTTCTTACCAGAGAGACGTTAATTTCTGTCGGCGCAATGCGCGAAGAAACAGGGTGGCTGTACTGATTCCGTGCTTTTACACCTGCATTGTTTGCTGTTTGGGGTTTTAGGCTGGGTTTCTGTACAGCACTTTGAGATATCAGCTGATGTACGAAGGGCTATATAAATACATTTGATTTGATTTGATTTGATTCTGATACCATATCCCGAGTGAGCCATGTTTTTGTGAAACAGAGAATGTTATAATCTCGGATGTCTCTCTGGAAGGCAACCCTTGCTCGAATTGCATATACCTTATTGTCAAGAGACTGGACATTGGCGAGTAGTATACTCGGGAGCGGTGAGCGATGTGCCCGTCTACGGAGCCTGACCAGAAGACCGATCCATCTGCACCTTCTGCAGCGCGTTGTTTTGGGTCGCCTACTGGAATCCGATCCATTGTCCTGGGTGGTGGTCCAAACAGAGGATCCGCTTCGGGAAAGTCGTAAAGTTGGTTAGTTGACCTTGCTCTTATATCCAGTAGCTCTTCCCTGCTGTATGTAATAAGACTTAAGATTTCCTGGGGTAACATTGTAAGAAATAATACATTAAAAAAACAATATACTGCATAGTTTTCTAAGAACGTGAAGAGAGGTGACCATCTCTGTCGGCACCAGAGATGACTGATGATTGGCTGGGAGCATTTGATGATAAAAATATTGTGGGGGTGGTTTTTTTAGACTTCAGTGTGGCTTTTAAAATCGTTCATAGTCTGCTGCTGAAATAACATATGAGCTATGTCTTTACTCCCCCTGTTATATTGTGGATAAAGAGTTAGTTGTCTAACAGAACACAGAGGGTGTTCTTTAATGGAAGCCTCTCCAACATAATCCAGGTAGAATCAGGAATTCCCCAGGGCAGCTGTCTTGGCCTCTTACTTTTTTTCAATCTTTACTAACGACATGCCACTGGCTTTGAGTAAAGCCAGAGTTTCTATGTATGCAGATGACTCGACGCTATACACGTCAGCTACTACAGCGACTGAAATGACTGCAACATTTAGCAAAGAACTCCAGTTAGTTTCAGAATGGGTGGCAAGGAATAAGTTAGTCCAACATATTTCAAAACTAAAGGTACTGTATTTGGGACACATCATTCACTATACCCTAAACCTCAACTTAATCTTGCAATGAATATTGTGGAAATTGAGCAAGTTGAGGTGACTAAACTGCTTGGAGTAACCCTGGATTGTAAACGGTCATAGTCAAAATACAACAGTAGCTAAAATGGGGAGAAGTCTGTCCATAATAAAGCATTGCCCTGCCTTTTTAACAATACTATCAACAAGGCAGGTCCCACTGATGTAGAATTTTGTAATCAATGTTCATAAATATCAATTATCCGTATATGTCTGCAACCCAGAGTGTGTAAAGTTCTGATTTAAATGAAACATACAGAATTCCAAGTTTCCAAATTAGTCAAATCCAAGTTTATTCGCGAGAGCTCTGCTGTGCGTATACAAAGATGTTCCTTTTATACATTCTTCCTTATCTACACACACACTTGCATACTAACATTAGGATTCTATCACCACAGTTTATCTCCACTCAGCTGACAGTTCCAGTCGTCGTCGTCCCCCCCAGATAAGGGAAACCTGGAGGGCCTCTCCCTGTCCTATCTCCCCAGAGTTCTAGCCGGGTCGGTTCAAACATAGGTTAAGGAACCTCTTTGTTTTCTTTCTCTCTTCCCAGTCCAACCTAGTTGGACATATGTTTATCAGCTTTAATTACTCCTTGTCTATGCGGCATAACCTCTAATCCCTAATGGTTAAATTTCCGTGTAGATTTATTTAATCATTTATCTTCATCCTTTATAAATGATTTAAACACCTACAGGCCCTAGTTTTGTCGCACCTGGACTACTGTTCAGTTGTCTGGTCAAGTGCCACAAAGAGGGACTTAGGAAAATTACAATCGTCTCAGAACAGGGCAGCACGGCTGGCCCTTGAATGTGCACATAGAGGTAACATAAATAATATCCATGTAAATCTCTCATGGCTCAAAGTGGAGGACAGATTGACTTCATCCCTACTTGTTTTTGTAAGAAGTGTTGACAAGCTGAATGCATCGAGCTGTCTGTTTAAACTACTAGCACACAGCCCGGACAGCCATTGATACTCCACAAGACATGCCACCAGAGGTCTCTTAAACAATCCCCAAGTCCAGAACAGACTATGGAAGGCGCACAGTGCTACATAGAGCCATGACGACATGGAACTCTATTCCACATCAGGTAACTGATGCAATCAGATTTAAACAGACAAAAATACACCTTATGGAGCAGCGGGTACTGAGGAGTGACACACACAGGTACCGACACACGCATATGCACACCAAGGCTAGCACATGCACTCTACACGCACGTACATTGTAATATTGTTGTATGGTGGTATTACACATTTTGTATTGTATATATGTAGTGGTGTAATAATGTTATATGATGTAATGTTTTATATTTTGTTTTATGTGTGATGTAAGTGCCTTAATGTGTTTGGACCCCAGGAAGAGTAGCTGCTGCTGCTGCTGCCAAATACAAACCATTTTTAATGGTGGAATAAGAATATGTACATATAAATACATGGATGGGCCATGACCGACAGGCATAGACAAGATGCAATAGGTGGTATAAAATACAGTATATACATCTGAGATGAGTAGTGCAAGATATGTAAACATCATTATTAAAGTGGAATTAATATAGTGACTAGTGATCCAATGATTTCAAGTCTGTATGTAGGCAGCAGCCTCTTTGTGTTAGTGATGGCTGTTAATACAGTCTGATGGCCTTGAGATAGAAGCTGTTTTTCAGTCTCTCGGTCCCAGCTTTCATGCACCTGTACTGACCTCGCCTTCTGGATGATAGCAGGGTGAACAAGCAGTGGCTTGGGTGGTTGTTGCCCTGATGATCTTTTTGGCCTTCCTGTGACATCGGGTGGTGTAGGTAACCTGGAGGGCAGGTAGTTTGCCCCCGGTGAAGCAGTGTGCAGACCGCTCCACCCTCTGGAAAGCTCTGTGGTTGTGGGCGGTGCAGTTGCTGTACCAGGCGGTGATACAGCCCGACAGGTTGCTCTCAATTGTGCATCTGTAGAAGTTTGTGGGGTTTTGGTGACAAGCCAAATTTCTTCAGCCTCCTGAGGTTTCAGTTTCAGTTACAATACAGACTGGCAGTACGTGGTCTTTCAAAAAGAGCATCACACAAATAGATTTTGCTTTAGGTAATGAGACACTCCACTATTCCATATTTTATGAGCTAAAAATCCATGTTTTGTAAATCACATAGGATTCTAACATTTTTTTTTTCTTCACTTTTTAAAAAATGTGTATTTTTATTTTACCTTTATTTAACTAGGCAAGTCAGTTAAGAACAAATTCTTATTTTCAATGACGGCCTAGAAACAGTGGGTTAACTGCCTTGTTCAGGGGCAGAACGACAGATTTTTACCTTGTCAGCTCGCCGATTCTGTTACATTTTCTGTTACATCTTTTTGAATGAACAGTTTAAAAATATAGTTCTAATGCCTAATCACCTAAAACAAGAGTAAGTTCCATCAGTCACGGGTATATTGTCTGAGCTCATAGACCATTATATACCCACAACAACCTCTAATCACCAGGCCTTTTTATTTATATTTAACCTATATTTAACTAGGCAAGTCAGTTAAGAATCAATTATTATTTACAATGATTGCCTAGGAACAGTGGGTTGTCTGGGAACTGCCTTGTTCAGGCAGAATGGCAGATTTTTACCTTGGCAGCTCAGGAACTCAATCTAGCAACCTTTTGGTTACTGGCCCAATGAGTTAACCACTAGGCTACCTGCCACCACTGGCTGGGATGAGACCATCCACTCTTATCAGTTTCTGACAGGTGGCATCACATTGAAGACTGATTGGCATCATACAGTAATGTTCTAACTGTAATAATAATTGCCATGTGGGCATTTAAGACAATGGTCATTTAAGGTCCATTGGCATTGCCTTATGGGCAATTGTAAGGGGGTCTTCTCAGAACTTGTCTGGTTAAATAAATAAATGAGTTAATGAATGAATATAAACTAACTGTACTTTCTTAATGATATTTTTTTTGTTTGTAAAATGCCACTTTACAGCAGTAACGTATTGTGGAGTGGCACCTTTCCACTCCACTCCACGCCAGATGGTGGCAGTGTATGCACGTGTCATCACCTATTTCGTGTTGTCACTAAGGAAGTGCGAAGCAGCCGGCGTTTGTATTTCAAACATGGCGCTGCCCGGTTCAGTACTCGTGCGACTCAGAGCGTTGTGTAACCTTGGAAAATCTTTGGATACAGGGAACACAATTGGACACAATTACAATCGGGTCCGGTGGTACAAGACAAAAGCCAAAAGCAATCAGGACACTGCAGCGTCAGCGGGCCAGACAAGACGGGGTGAGTGAGAAATGCTGTTGAATTGAGTTGACTGGTGCTAGGTCCAAGCCGGAGAAAAGCACCTTGAGACATACGTTCAGAAGTAATCGTCATTAAAAGCTAGCTAGCTTACTGACCGAAAAGTTGCTTACATTGTCATTAGCTAGTTATCTACATGTCTCTATTTCAAGTTGTATGACAATGATATCTTGCTAAGTTGTCAAGATAGCTAGCTGAGTAATTGACCTCCGTCTTTCATCATTCATATCAGGTAGTGAGCTGCTGAAAGAGTTCCCTGAACCGAAGAGCCTGCTGTTTACCACCATATCCCGGTCGCTTGGGGTGTCTGACCTCTCCCAACACATCCAGTACCATTGCACAGAGGATGGGGGTCTCAAGGTCAGAGAGACAATGCATTAGGTGGACTATTGCAACCACGGGAGGCTGGTGAGGGGAGGACGGCTCATAATAATGGCTGGAATGGAGTGAATGCAAAATGGAAATTCTGAGTGCCGCAGCGGTCTAAGGCACTGCGTCTCAATGTTAAAGGCGTCACTAAAGACATCCTGTTTCGAATCCAGGCTGTATCACAACCGGCCGTGATTGGGAGTCCCATAGGGTGGCACACAATTGGCCCAGTGTTGTCCGGGTTTGGCCTGTGTAGGCCATCATTGTAAATAAGAATTTGTTCTTAACTGACTTGCCCAGTTAAATAAAGGTGACATTTAAAATATATATATATTTTTAAGTGTTTGATGTGATTGATACCGTTCTAGCTGTTACCATGAGCGGGTCCTCCGCAATTAAGGTGCCACCAGCCACCTGTGATTGCAACACATCTTGTTTGACAGATGATGCCTTTTCCCAAACAAAGTCCATTGTCTAAGAATTGTTTCACTGTTGCTATACGTGTCTGTTTTCAGAGAGCCACTGTCACACTCCTCTGGCCCAGCAAGATGGAGGTGGAGGGCTTTGCTCGCAAGAAGATTGATGCTGAACGATACGCTGCTGCTGCTGCCTGTCACAAGCTGAGGGTAAGAGAAAAGCCCTGCCCTTAAATAATTACAGCAGGACCTGTCTCACTTTGTACCAGGAGTATTGTGCATTGCTTACATCAGTGTCTCTCACTTCTTTCCCTCCCTCTCATCTCTGCAGGAGATGGGTGTGCTGGGTCCAGACAATCAGGTGGCCAGGAGGAGTGTGGGACGAGGGCGAGGACCACCACTGTCAGCCTTACAGGACCTGGAGGAGTGTCGGTGGACAGATGTCCATGTGCCTAGAAGAGACCTCCAGAATGGATCCTTGGAACCTTGCATACAATCAAGGTATTACAATCCTCCTGTTACTATGGATCCTACTCATTACCAATGTATTATGGCTTATACTTTGCTGATTTTGCAGGGGACCCGATTCAGTTTTTAGTTGATGGTTTGGTTTATTGTGCTGCACATGTCAGTGTATACAGGGCACCTGAGGAGAATTCTGAGCTCTCCCAGGCTCTTTCCATGTTCGTAAATCCTAAAGCTCTGCTGACCAGGGTCATCCAGGTGGCCACGTCCTCCAACAGATTCAGGGTCAGTAACTGTCTCTGTCTCCTATAGGTCCAACATGCGCCATAATGCAGCCTGTCATAACACTTGTTATAAGCTATCATACAACCTGTCTAAAGCTAAGTCACTCACTCCCGTTCTCCTCTACAGGAGCTGGTACAGTACAAGACAGTGGGCGGTAAGATGAAGAGATGTGAGCTGACCATCCGATGGCCAGAGGAGATTACATTTGTGGCCTCGGCTCTTCGCAGAGTCGAGGCAGAGAGGAGAGCTGCTGCACTGGCCTGTCTCAAACTGAAGGTGAGGACCACAAATGAAAGAGCACAGAGAATGAATCATGCATTTGTTTATAATAGGTCTGTTAGATTCTGTTTTCACACATGCATTCCCATACCAGGGTTGTGTTCATTAAGGCATGGAAGGGAACGTTTATGTTAAAACATATTTTGCAAAGGAATACAATTATAGGTGTCTTATTGCATCCATTTTGTTCCGTTTGGTGCTCAATGCTCAACTTTGTCTATATTCTCTCCAGAAAATGGAGCTGTTAGATGAGGACAACCAACCTCTGACCCATGCTAAGTACCACAAGGAGGAGATGCGTGAGGCGGGGCAGAGAGACAGACAGCCCTGCCATCTGGAGATACCCGAGTACTTGGAGCATAGCACCAGAGAATACCTCACACAGGTTGGTTATCCTGCATCATCAACACTGGAAAATCAGGCTGTGTAGCTAATGACATTGGCCAGGAATTTACTTCATTGCCTCTGTGTTTGTGCTCATGTCTTGAATTGTCCAGTATCCAGTGGCGACAGAGATGCAGAAGCTGTGGGAGGAGGAGGAGGAGAGAAGCCAGCAAAGGTTGAACCAGCAGGACGAAGAGGAGGAAGAGGACCTCGTCACAGACGCCATCACAGGCAGGCCATACCGGCCCCTCTCTACCCAGGAGGCCGAGCAGCTGAGCTCCGACCTACAGGAGGAGTGGGAGAGGGCAGGGCCTGGCCTGGGGGTGGAGCTCCCGGTCGACGCCCACCGGGAACGCGTTGTGTCAGCGGTGGAGTCCTCCAGGGTCATCGTGGTTGCTGGGGAGACGGGATGTGGCAAGACAACGCGTATCCCGCGCTTCCTTCTGGAGGGGAGTGTGCGGGGCGGGGATGGAGCGGAGTGTAACATCTTGGTCACCCAACCTCGGAGGATTAGCGCTGTGTCAGTGGCTCACCGTGTTGCCCACGAGATGGGCCCCGCCCTCAAACGCTCTGTAGGGTATCAGGTGAGTTACAGGGAGCATGCTGTTTATAATTAGATCAAATGCTGTTGTCACCAGAATCACTCACTGACTAACCATTATGGCCGGTACAATACCATTATTGCAATACTCGTTAGTATCCTGGCAAGGAAACAAAACATGTATTGGATTTAACCTCTAGGAAAATGTCCCTGATGTTGGAAACACAACATTATGTTGTCATTCAGTCACATGTATTTATTTTCCAAGCTGGAGCACACAATATTTTACAGACAGCAAGATTTTAAAAGACCGAAAAGTTCGGTCTGCTTTGTGTTTACGTTTTTGCCATCAACATTTATTTTGCGATACTGGTATCGTCCCGCCCTACTAACATTTGAGCTGTCACTCCCTCTACTGTAGATCAGCTTCTCTCGTTCATTGGACATTCGCGCTGTCACTCACTCTCCCATGACCCCCCCACCCTCTAGGTGCGTCTGGAGAGCCGTCCCCCGGAGCACAGCGGTGGGGCCCTTCTCTTCCTGACGGTGGGGGTGTTACTGAGGAAGCTGCAGGGTAACGCCTCCCTGAGGGGGGTTAGCCATGTGGTGGTGGATGAGGTCCACGAGAGGGACGTCAATACGGACCTGCTGCTGGCCCTGCTGCGACCCGCTCTAAGGGACAACCCCAATCTCCGTGTCGTGCTGATGAGCGCCACAGGGGATAACCAGAGGCTGGCCCAGTACTTCGGGGGCTGCCCCGTGGTCAGTGTTCCCGGGTTCATGCACCCTGTCAGGGATCGGTACCTGGAGGAGGTCCTTAGGGAGATGGGGAGACCACCGCTACCCCCGGCAAGGACAGACCTGCAGGGACGGGTGAGTAAGGTGATAACTGCTGAGGGGTGGACGTTAGTAGTTTTTCAATAATTGATGGCGCTTGTACATTCCTGCCTGTTTTCTTTCATATGTACACTACCGTTCAGAAATTTGGGGTCACTTAGAAATGTCCTTTCTTTTGTCCATTGAAATAACATCAAATTGATCATAAATACAGTGTAGACATTGATAATTTAGTAAATTACTATTCTAGCTGGAAATGGCAGATTTTTTTAATGGGATATCTACATAGGCGTACAGAGGCCCATTATCAGCAACCATCACTCCTGTGTTCCAATGGCACGTTGTGTTAGCTAATCCAAGTTTATCATTTTAAAAGGCTAATTGATCATTAGAAAACCCTTTTGCAATTATGTTAGCACAGCTGAAAACTGTTGTCCTGATTTTTAAATATGCAATAAAACTGGTCTCCTTTAGAGTAGTTGAGTATCTGGAGCATCACATGTGGTTTCTATTACAGGCTCAAAATGGCCAGAAACAAAGAACTTCCTTCTGAAACTCGTCAATCGATTCCATGCGAGAAATTGCAAAGAAACTGAAGATCTCGTACAACGCTGTGTACTACTCCCTTCACAGAACAGCACAAGCTGGCTCTAACCAGAATAGAAAGTGGGAGTCCCCGGTGCACAACTGAGTAAGAGGACACAAGTCCTCAACGGGCAGCTTCATTAAATAGTACCCACAAAACACCAGTCTCAAATTGAAGAGGCGATTCTGGGATGCTGGCCTTCTAGGCAGAGTTCCTCTGTCCAGTGTTTGTTCTTTTGCCCATCTTAATCTTTAATTTTTATTGGCCAGTCTGAGATATGGCTTTTTCTTTGCAACTCTGTCTAGAAGGCCAGCATTCTGGAGTCGTCTTTTCACTGTTGACGTTGAGACTGGTGTTTTGCGGGTACTATTTAATGAAGCTGCCAGCTGAGGACTTGAGGTGTCTGTTTCTCAAATTAGACACTAATATACTTGTCCTCTTACTCAGTACCCCGGGGCCTCCCACTCCTCTTTCTATTCTGGTTAAAGCCAGTTTGAGCTGTTCTGTGAAGGGAGTAGTACACAGCGTTGTACGAGATCTTCAGTTTCTTTGCAATTTCTCGCATGGAATCGATTGACGAGTTTCAGAAGAACGTTCTTTGTTTCTGGCCGTTTTGAGCCTGTAATTGAACCCACAAATGCTGATGCTCCAGATACTCAACTAGTCTAAAGGAGGCTAGTTTTATTGCTTCGTTAAATCAGAACAACAGTTGTCAGCTGTGCTAACATAATTGCAAAAAGGTTTTCTAATGATCAATTAGCCTTTTAAAATTATAAATTTGGATTAGCTAACACAACATGCCATTGGAACACAGGAGTTATGGTTGCTGATAATGGGCGTCTGTACACCTATGTAGATATTCCATAAAAAATCTGCCGTTTCCTTTCAAAAACGAGGACATTTCTAAGTGACCCCAAACTTTTGAACGGTAGTGTATATGTTTGTTCATAAATTGACTGTGTTTCTATGTTTTTTAGGAGAAGGATGATGCCACGCCAGACCTGGACTTAGTAGCTAATGTGATAGAGCACATCCACAGACAGGGAGAGCCAGGTAACCAACAGTTCAACACTCTCCTAGTTTTACTCTTTGTTCCCCTTGTCTCTCCATGTCTGTTAAGCTAAGGTCTGATCCAACTGATGGTTGATTAATTAATTGATGAATTCTCTTACAGGTGCAGTGCTGTGTTTCCTACCAGGTTGGCAGGACATTAAGGCCGTCCAGAAGAGACTAGAGGAGAAGCCAACCTTCCAGTCTGGCTCTCAAATGATCCTACCATGTAAGGACTGGATAAGGGGTCTGTCTTTGGTTTCTGTCCTGCTGCCCATTCACAACATGCTACCTGTATTATTCCTGGTCAGATCACAATGTGACATAGTAAGGAAAGAATTCTGAACCTAATTAAAATGTAGTGCACAAGGAACGGTCTTGAAACTGGATTGTAATAAAGTAATGTCTCTGCTCCTCCTCTGTCTGTCCAGTACACTCAAGTATGTCAGTGTTAGCAATTTGTTATTCCTCAATAAACAAACTCTAAAGCAAATCAGGGGGAGAAAAATAGGTTTATTTAGAGAGGATAAATCAATATGTAATGCTGGGAGGTAGATGTTCAGTCTCCCCTGTTCTCAGCTTTTCCCCACTGAACGAAGGAACAGGATGCCATTTAAAACCCCCTACCCTAGCCTGGAGTTGACCAATCAGAAGTCCTTGCAGTACAACTTGGCCAATGGCCAAATAACAAGTATCCTGCCCCCGACTCAATGTAGAGGACATAGTACACGCAGCTCTGAGTTCAGGAGTGACATTCCAGAGATTCTAAACCGCTGTTGAACTGAGACCCAACTCCTATTTACAATTCCCTATTAACCATTAGTACTATATTTAGTTTGGTACTCTCGTCCTCGCATCCTCTCAAACTCTGTTTATTTATCTTCAAACTATTCTTATATTAGTGACCCCATGTTCTCTCTGTCCAGTACACTCAAGTATGTCGGTGGGTGACCAGCAGACCGTGTTCCAGCGCCCTCCTGAGGGCCGGAGGAAGATCGTCCTGGCCACTAACATCGCTGAGACCTCTATCACCATCGACGACATTGTTCACGTAGTAAACGCGGGCTCTCAGAAAGAGCAGAACTACGACACACGGACCAAGGTAGGTGACGGTCACTTCTTTCACAGTGAATAGATCATATAGCCATTAATGCAGAAACGGTATCTTAAAGCACCTCAATAGAGGACAATAGTGCTCTCCTAAAAAATCCCTGTTCCCAAGTTTTTTAAGATTGTGTATGGAAAACATTCCTAGTACTTACAGGAGCCGCCAAGCTGGGGTTCGCAAATCCAACTTGTGGTTGACTATAATATACTAGTGTGGTGTTGCAAACCTCTGTTTTGCTGGTCCCCAGGTGTCATGTCTAGACACAGTCTGGATCTCGCGCTCCAACGTCACTCAGCGTAGAGGGAGGGCGGGGCGATGCCAGCCTGGACATGCCTACCACCTGTTCCCACGGCAACGCCTGGAATCAATGACGACCTTCCCTGTGCCTGAGATCCTACGCACCCCTCTGGAGAGCCTGGTGGTACAGGCCAAGATCCACAGCCCCCACTGCAAGGTGAAGGGATTTGACAGAGGAACGATGTAGGGGTTTAAGAGCCAGTCAATGTAATTGTGAGGTCTCTGCATGTAGTCACACATTGATGTTCCCTTGGTGGGTCTCTCCAGGCAGTGGATTTCTTATCGCAGGTGTTGGACAGCCCAGAGCGAGAGGCTGTGACCGATGCTGTTCGCAACCTGCAAGAGATTGGTGAGACTCTCTAATGATCTGTCTTCACATGATGAAAAACATTTTCATCCTGATTGTTTCAGTTGGGATTTACAAATCATTCAAAAGGCCAAGTATATGTGTGTGTGTATTACTGGTGTTTTGTTCTTACTACTCCTCTCCCCTCCCTCTCCCTAGGTGTTCTGGACAAGACAGAGGCCCTGACTCCCCTGGGGGAGAGAGTAGCCTGTCTGTCCTGTGACCCGCGCCTGGGGAAGGTGCTGGTGCTTGCTGCTCTGTTCCGCTGTGTCCTGCCCCTGCTGTCAGTAACAGCCTGTCTCACCAGAGACCCTTTCCACAACAGCATGCAGAACAGAGCCCTGGTCGCTAAGGTCAGACACTGACTCAGTCCACGTCCACTTGGGCAGTTTTAATTATAGATCCATAACAACCTGCAAAGTTCACATTTCTATTGCAGTGTAAATGTCTGCTGGTCATTTCTTTATTTATGATCTAAGTTAGTCTTTTATTTTGAATTACACTAGTTGATTTTCTGTCACATTTTATCAATATTTTCTTCCCCTCCATCTCTCTTTCTACTTCCTTCCCTCCAGGCTAAGGAAGACCTGGGAGGTTCAAGCTACAGTGATTACCTGGTGTTCAGTCGAGCCGTGTTGGGCTGGAGGAGCGTTCAGCAAGAGAGGGACAGAGAGACCAGACAGGACTACTTGAACAGATACACACTGTCTGGAGCCGGCCTGCGCTTCATCAATGGTGAGAGAGACAGAGACATTGGGTAAACTCCTGGCTGTCTGGTTTTTCCTTACCTTGTGACCTGCCCAGGTAAAACTCTGTGCCCTCGTCATTGATTCAGTCAGTTCTCTGGCTGACCCAGGTTGTTGAGTGTCTCCCATAGATATTCATATTCCATATATTTTCATATGTTTTTATTAATCATTGATGTCTTATGTGTTCCAGGTCTGACTTCCCAGTTCAGTGAGAACCTCCTTGAGGCTGGGCTGGTGGAGCGTTCAGCTGACTGCCAGAGATCCTCCTCCCTCTACAACCAACACAGCCACCAGGATGAGCTGGTCAAGGCTGTGCTGCTGGCCGGACTCTACCCCAACCTCATACAGGTACACATCTAAATCTCAAACAGAAGAATGACTGTTTGCGGGTTCCTATAGCTTAAACTATGCACTCAGCATCCTGACTCATTTGTTATGTTTCTGTGCCTCAGGTGAAAAGGGGAGCAGTGACCAAAGGTCGCTTCCGCCCCAACAGCCTGTCCTTCCGTACGCAGAGTGGCCCAGTGCTCATACACCGCTCCTCCGTCAACAGGTGTGTGTATGTGTGTTAAGCGCTGCATGGTCAATCTGACGTCTGCATTTGCCGTGCAAACGTTTACGGTGTTACGGCCTCTGCAGAAGGCAGGGCGTTCATATTTCTTATGCTTTGTGGAGCAGAGCTGTTGTGAGGGAAGTTGTCAAGGAAGTGGGTTTGTGTTTATACGAATCAAATTTATTTATATAGCCCTTTGTACATCAGCTGATATCTCAAAGTGCTGTACAGAAACCCAGCCTAAAACCCCAAACAGCAAACAATGCAGGTGTAAAAGCACGGTGGCTAGGAAAAACTCCCTAGAAAGGCCAAAACCTAGGAAGAAACCTAGAGAGGAACCGGGCTATGTGGGGTGGCCAGTCCTCTTCTGGCTGTGCCGGGTGGACATTATAACAGAACATGGCCAAGATGTTCAAATGTTCATAAATGACCAGCATGGTCAAATAATAGTAAGGCAGAACAGTTGAAACTGGAGCAGCAGCATGGCCAGGAGAACAGCAAGGAGTCATCATGTCAGGTAGTCCTGGGGCATGGTCCTAGGGCTCAGGTCAGTTGAAACTGGAGCAGCAGCATGGCCAGGTGGACTGGGGACAGCAAGGAGTCATCATGTCAGGTAGTCCTGGGGCATGGTCCTAGGGCTCAGGTCCTCCGAGAGAGAGAAAGAAAGAAGGAGAGAATTAGAGAACGCACACTTAAGATTCACACAGGACACCGAATAGGACAGGAGAAGTACTCCAGATATAACAAACTGACCCTAGCCCCCGACACAAACTACTGCAGCATTGTACCCGAGATGGCATAGCAGTTCAGACGTCTTTTGTCCTCGTCTTGTCGTGTCCTGTATATATATATATATATTTACAACTTTTTTTCACATACATTTTATTTTTATTTTCCATCAACTCATCTTCAAAACACTCTGCTGCAACCCGCCTCACCAATTTATATTTATAAATAAGTATTATTTACCTCAAATCTGCAATCCTCCAAGAAGCTAGCCAGAAGCTCCAAGAAGCTAGCCAGAAACTAACCAGAATCCAGGAGCTAGCTAGAAGCTAATCAGAAGCTAGTTAGCTTCTTTACTGGCAAATCGTTAGTATTCAGCTAACCACGGTTTGTGGTCATCAGCTATCCTTTAGCTCGAAAATCTAAAGCCAGTTTTTGTACGGCTCGGAACGGAACATACCGGACCAGTTTTTTCTCTCCATGTCCTTGGATTTCGGCTGCTCTCTGGACATTCATTCCCGGATCTCACAGCTGGCTGGCTGCTGTTCGTGTGTCTGTCTGCTCTCGTCGATTCCAGAGCAAGCATCGGTTGCTCCGGAGCTGGCCAGCTCAGTCAGTCGTTCCTGAGCTCCGTCAATCACTCCTGGGCTGCAGTCACCTATCCGGACCCGTTTTACCGCCTACGCGGAGCCCCACCGGGCCTTCACAACTGGACTGCCGACGTTATCTACCCGAAGGAGATCCGGCTGGCTCCTCCGTCGCGACGTTACCTGAACGCCCATCTGCGGCCTGCTAACCGTTAGCTGTCTTACCGGCTGCTCTCAGAATAGACAATCGGACTATTTATTTATTTTTATTATTATTATGTTTCTTCTTGGGCCTCTATAACTATATCTATTGTTTTTATTTTATTTTTGTTGTTGTGTGATTTGGACTAATCCCCTCGACCACACGGAACCCCACTAATCTACTGACGGAACGCAAGAGGTGGCTAACAACAGACCTCCATCCTATGCTAGCTTGCTATCGATGTCCTGGCTAGCTGTCTAAATCGCCGTGACCCCCAAACCAACCACTCCACTCACTGGACTCTTTTGATCACTCGACTAAGGATGCCTCTCCTTAATGTCAATATGTCTTGTCCATTGCTGTTCTGGTTAGTGTTTATTGGCTTATTTCACTGTAGAGCCTCTAGTCCTGCTCACTATACCTTATCCAATTTATTAGTTCCACCACCCACACATGCAATGACATCTCCTGGTTTCAATGATGTTTCTAGAGACAATATCTCTCTCTTCATCACTCAATACCTAGGTTTACCTCCACTGTATTCACATCCTACCATACCTTTGTCTGTACATTATACCTTGATGCTATTTTATCGCCCCCAGAAACCTCCTTTTACCCTCTGTTCCAGACGTTCTAGACGACCAATTCTTATTGCTTTTAGCCGCACCCTTATTCTTCTCCTTCTATGTTCCTCTGGCGATGTAGAGGTGAATCCAGGCCCTGCAGTGCCTAGCTCCACTCCTATTCCCCAGGCGCTCTCTTTTGATGACTTCTGTAACCGTAATAGCCTTGGTTTCATGCATGTTAACATTAGAAGCCTCCTCCCTAAGTTTGTTCAATTCACTGCTTTAGCACACTCTGCCAACCCGGATGTTCTAGCTGTGTCTGAATCCTGGCTTAGGAAGACCACCAAAAACCAAAAATTTTAATTCCAAACTACAACATTTTCAGACAAGATAGAACTGCCAAAGGGGGCGGTGTAGCAATCTACTGCAAAGATAGCCTGCAGAGTTCTGTCCTACTATCCAGGTCTGTACCCAAACAATTTGAACTTCTACTTTTAAAAATCCACCTCTCTAAAAACAAGTCTCTCACCGTTGCCGCCTGCTATAGACCACCCTCTGCCCCCAGCTGTGCTCTGGACACCATATGTGAACTGATTGCCCCCCATCTATCTTCAGAGCTCGTGCTGCTAGGCGACCTAAACTGGAACATGCTTAACACCCCAGCCATCCTACAATCTAAACTTGATGCCTCAATCTCACTCAAATTATCAATGAACGTACCAGGTACCCTCCCAAAGCCTTAAACACGGGCACCCTCATAGATATCATCCTAACCAACTTCCCCTCTAAATACACCTCTGCTGTCTTCAACCAACCATTTTTTAAAAATGCCTTCCTAACCATCTTAAATAAACATGCCCCATTCAAGAAATTTAGAACCAGGAACAGATATAGCCCTTGGTTCTCCCCAGACCTGACTGCCCTTAACCAACACAAAAACATCCTATGGCGTTCTGCATTAGCATCGAACAGCCCCCGTGATATGCAGCTGTTCAGGGAAGCTAGAAACCGTTATACACAGGCAGTTAGAAAAGCCAAGGCTAGCTTTTTCAAGCAGAAATTTGCTTTCTGCAACACTAACTCAAAAAAGTTCTGGGACACTGTAAAGTCCATGGAGAATAAGAACACCTCCTCCCAGCTGCCCACTGCACTGAAGATAGGAAACACTGTCACCACTGATAAATCCACCATAATTGAGAATTTCAATAAGCATTTTTCTACGGCTGGCCATGCTTTCCACCTGGCTACTCCTACCCCGGTCAACAGCACTGCACCCCCAACAGCAACTCGTCCAAGCCTTCCCCATTTCTCCTTCTCCCAAATCCATTCAGCTGATGTTCTGAAAGAGCTGAAAAATCTGGACCCCTACAAATTAGCCGGTCTAGACAATCTGGACCCTTTCTTTCTAAAATTATCTGCCGAAATTGTTGCCACCCCTATTACTAGCCTGTTCAACCTCTCTTTCGTGTCGTCTGAGATTCCCAAAGATTGGAAAACAGCTGCGGTCATCCCCCTCTTCAAAGGGGGGGACACTCTTGACCCAAACTGCTACAGACCTATATCTATCCTACCATGCCTTTCTAAGGTCTTCGAAAGCCAAGTCAACAAACAGATTTCCGACCATTTCGAATCTCACCATACCTTCTCTGCTATGCAATCTGGTTTCAGAGCTGGTCATGGGTGCACCTCAGCCACGCTCAAGGTCCTAAACGATATCTTAACCGCCATCGATAAGAAACATTACTGTGCAGCCGTATTCATTGATCTGGCCAAGGCTTTCGACTCTGTCAACCACCACATCCTCATCGGCTGACTCGACAGCCTTGGTTTCTCAAATGATTGCCTCGCCTGGTTCACCAACTACTTCTCTGATAGAGTTCAGTGTGTCAAATCGGAGGGTCTGCTGTCCGGACCTCTGGCAGTCTATATGGGGGTGCCACAGGGTTCAATTCTTGGACCGACTCTCTTCTCTGTATACATCAATGAGGTCGCTCTTGCTGCTGGTGAGTCTCTGATCCACCTCTACGCAGACGACACCATTCTGTATACTTCCGGCCCTTCTTTGGACACTGTTAACAACCCTCCAGGCAAGCTTCAATGCAATACAACTCTCCTTCCGTGGCCTCCAATTGCTCTTAAATACAAGTAAAACTAAATGCATGCTCTTCAACCGATCGCTACCTGCACCTACCCGCCTGTCCAACATCACTACTCTGCACGGCTCTGACTTAGAATATGTGGACAACTACAAATACTTAGGTGTCTGGTTAGACTGTAAACTCTCCTTCCAGACTCATATCAAACATCTCCAATCCAAAGTTAAATCTAGAATTGGCTTCCTATTTCGCAACAAAGCATCCTTCACTCATGCTGCCAAACATACCCTTGTAAAACTGACCATCCGACCAATCCTCGACTTTAGCGATGTCATTTACAAAATAGCCTCCAATACCCTACTCAACAAATTGGATGCAGTCTATCACAGTGCCATCTGTTTTGTCACCAAAGCCCCATATACTACCCACCATTGCGACCTGTACGCTCTTGTTGGCTGGCCCTCGCTTCATACTCGTCGCCAAACCCACTGGCTCCATGTCATCTACAAGACCCTGCTAGGTAAAGTCCCCCCTTATCTCAGCTCGCTAGTCACCATAGCATCTCCCACCTTTAGCACACGCTCCAGCAGGTATATCTCTCTGGTCACCCCCAAAACCAATTATTTCTTTAATAATAATAATAATAATATATGCCATTTAGCAGACGCTTTTATCCAAAGCGACTTACAGTCATGTGTGCATACATTCTACGTATGGGTGGTCCCGGGATTTACCCTGCACCTGCTCTACACTGAGCCAGAAGCACCAACTGTCAGAGCATCTTACAGATTACTGCACCTGTACATAGCCCACCTATAACCCAAACAACTACCTCTTTCCCAACTGTATTTAATTAATTTATTTATTTTGCTCCTTTGCACCCCATTATTTTTATTTCTACTTTGCACATTCTTCCATTGCAAAACTACCATTCCAGTGTTTTACTTGCTATATTGTATTTACTTTGCCACCATGGCCTTTTTTGCCTTTACCTCCCTTCTCACCTAATTTGCTCACATTGTATATAGACTTGTTTATACTGTATTATTGACTGTATGTTTGTTTTACTCCATGTGTAACTCTGTGTCGTTGTATCTGTCGAACTGCTTTGCTTTATCTTGGCCAGGTCGCAATTGTAAATGAGAACTTGTTCTCAACTTGCCTACCTGGTTAAATAAAGGTGAAATTTAAAAAATAAATAAATAAAATAAATACTGGAGGCTGAGACGGGAGGGGTCAGGAGACACTGTGGCCCCATCCGAGGACACCCCGGACAGGGCCAAACAGGAAGGATATAACCCCACCCACTTTGCCAAAGCACAGCCCCCACACCACTAGAGGGATATCTTCAACCACCAACTTACCATCCTGAGACAAGGCTGAGTATAGCCCACAAAGATCTCCGCCACGGCACAACCCAAGGGGGGGGCGCCAACCCAGACACAGGATGACCACAACAGTGTATCAACCCACTCAGGTGACGCACCCCCTGCAGGGACGGCATGAGAGAGCCCCAGTAAGCCAGTGACTCAGCCCCTGTAATAGGGTTAGAGGCAGAGAATTCCAGTGGAAAGAGGGGAACCGGCCAGGCAGAGACAGCAAGGGCGGTTCGTTGCTCCAGAGCCTTTCCGTTCACCTTCCCACTCCTGGGCCAGACTACACTCAATCATATGACCCACTGAAGAGATGAGTCTTCAGTAAAGACTTAAAGGTTGAGACCGAGTTTGCGTCTCTGACATGGGTAGGCAGACCGTTCCATAAAAATGGAGCTCTATAGGAGAAAGCCCTGCCTCCAGCTGTTTGCTTAGAAATTCTAGGGACAATTATTAGGCTACGTCTTGTGACCGTAGCGTACGTGTAGGTATGTACGGCAGGACCAAATCAGAGAGATAGGTAGGAGCAAGCCCATATAATGCTTTGTAGGTTAGCAGTAAAACCTTGAAATCAGCCCTTGCTTTGACAGGAAGCCAGTGTAGAGAGGCTAGCACTGGAGTAATATGATCAAATTTTTTGGTTCTAGTCAGGATTCTAGCAGCCGTATTTAGCACTAACTGAAGTTTTATTTAGTGCTTTATCCGGGTAGCCGGAAAGTAGAGCATTGCAGTAGTCTAACCTAGAAGTGACAAAAGCATGGATGAATTTTTCTGCATCGTTTTTGGACAGAAAGTTTCAGATTTTTGCAATATTACGTAGATGGGGAAAAAGCTGTCCTCGAAATGGTCTTGATATGTTCTTCAAAAGAGAGATCAGGGTCCAGAGTAACGCCGAGGTCCTTCACAGTTTTATTTGAGACGACTGTACAACCATTAAGATTAATTGTCAGATTCAACAGAAGATCTCTTTGTTTCTTGGGACCTAGAACAAGCATCTCTGTTTTGTCCGAGTTTCATAGTAGAAAGTTTGCAGCCATCCACTTCCTTATGTCTGAAACACATGCTTCTAGCGAGGGCAATTTTGGGGCTTCACCATGTTTCATTGAAATGTACAGCTGTGTGTCATCCGCATAGCAGTGAAAGTTAACATTATGTTTTCGAATAACATCCCCAAGAGGTAAAATGTATAGTGAAAACAATAGTGGTCCTAAAACAGAACCTTGAGGAACACCGAAATTTACAGTTGATTTGTCAGAGGACAAACCATTCACAGAGACAAACTGATATCTTTCCGACAGATAAGATCTAAACCAGGCCAGAACATGTCCGTGTAGACCAATTTGGGTTTCCAATCTCTCCAAAAGAATGTGGTGATCGATGGTATCAAAAGCAGCACTAAGGTCTAGGAGCACGAGGACAGATGCAGAGCCTCGGTCCGATGCCATTAAAATGTAATTTACCACCTTCACAAGTGCCATCTCAGTGCTATGATGGGGTCTAAAACCAGACTGAAGCATTTCGTATACATTGTTTGTCTTCAGGAAGGCAGTGAGTTGCTGCGCAACAGCCTTCTCTAAAATTTTTGAGAGGAATGGAAGATTCGATATAGGCCGATAGTTTTTGATATTTTCTGGGTCAAGGTTTGGCTTTTTCAAGAGAGGCTTTATTACTGCCACTTTTAGTGAGTTTGGTACACATCCGGTGGATAGAGAGCCGTTTATTATGTTCAACATAGGAGGGCCAAGCACAGGAAGCAGCTCTTTCAGTAGTTTAGTTGGAATACGGTCCAGTATGCAGCTTGAAGGTTTAGAGGCCATGATTATTTTCATCATTGTGTCAAGAGATATAGTACTAAAACACTTGAGCGTCTCTCTTGATCCTAGGTCCTGGTAGAGTTGTGCAGACTCAGGACAACTGAGGTTTGGAGGAATACGCAGGTTTAAAGAGGAGTCCGTCATTTGCTTTCTAATAATCATAATCTTTTCCTCAAAGAAGTTCATGAATTTATCACTTTTAAAGTGAAAGTCATCCTCTCTTGGGGAACGCTGCTTTTTAGTTAGCTTTGCGACAGTATCAAAAAGGAATTTCGGATTGTTCTTATTTTCCTCAATTAAGTTAGAAAAATAGGATGATCGAGCAGCAGTAAGGGCTCTTCGGTACTGCACGGTACCGTCTTTCCAAGCTACATTTACATTTACATTTAAGTCATTTAGCAGACGCTCTTATCCAGAGCGACTTACAAATTGGTGCATTCAAGCTAGTTGGAAGACTTCCAGTTTGGTGTGGCGCCATTTCCGTTCCAATTTTCTGGAAGCTTGCTTCAGAGCTCCGGTATTTTCTGTGTACCAGGGAGCTAGTTTCTTATGAGAAATGTTTTTAGTTTTTAGGGGTGCAACTGCATCTAGGGTATTGCGCAAGGTTAAATCGAGATCCTCAGTTAGGTGGTTAACTGATTTTTGTCCTCTGGCGTCCTTGGGTAGGCAGAGGGAGTCTGGAAGGGCATCAAGGAATCTTTGTGTTGTCTGTGAATTTATAGCACGACTTTTGATGGTCCTTGGTTGGGGTCTGAGCAGATTATTTGTTGCAATTGCAAACGTAATAAAATGGTGGTCCGATAGTCCAGGATTATGAGGAAAAACATTAAGATCCACAATATTTATTCCATGGGACAAAACTAGGTCCAGCGTATGACTGTGACAGTGAGTGGGTCCAGAGACATGTTGGACAAAACCCACTGAGTCGATGATGGCTCCGAAAGCCTTTTGGAGTGGGTCTGTGGACTTTTCCACGTGAATATTAAAGTCACCAAAGATTAGAATATTATCTGCTATGACTACAAGGTCCGATAGGAATTCAGGGAACTCTGTTAGAAACGCTGTATATGGCCCAGGAGGCCTGTAAACAGTAGCTATAAAAAGTGATTGAGTAGGCTGCATAGATTTCATGACTAGAAGCTCAAAAGACGAAAACGTCATTTTTTGTAAATTGAAACTTGCTATCGTAAATGTTAGCAACACCTCCGCCTTTGCGGGATGCACGGGGGATATGGTCACTAGTGTAGCCAGGAGGTGAGGCCTCATTTAAAACAGTAAATTCATCAGGCTTAAGCCATGTTTCAGTCAGGCCAATCACATCAAGATTATGATCAGTGATTAGTTCATTGACTATAATTGCCTTTTGAAGTAAGGGATCTAACATTTAGTAGCCCTATTTTGAGATGTGAGGTATCATGATCTCTTTCAGTAATGACATGAATGGAGGTGGTCTTTATCCTAGTGAGATTGCTAAGGCGAACACCGCCATGTTTAGTTTTGCCCAACCTAGGTCGAGGCACAGACACGGTCTCAATGGTGATAGCTGAGCTGACTACACAGGATCTCCCACCCCCACCTACCGTCAACCAAACATGTTAATGCGGAGCTATATCAAATCAAGTTTTATTGGTCACATTCATGTGGTTAGCAGATGTTAATGCAAGTATAGCGAAATGCTTGTGCTTCTAGTTCCAACAATGCAGTAATAACCAACGAGTAATCTAACCTAACGATTTCATAACAGCTACCTTATATACACACAAGTGTAAAGGGATGAAGAATATGTACATAAAGATATATGAATGAGTGATGGTACAGAACGGCATCGGCAAGATGCAGTAAATGGTATCGAGTACAGTATATACATATGAGATGAGTAATGTAGGGTATGTAAACATTATATTAAGTGGCATTGTTTAAAGTGACGAGTGATACATTTTTTCCATGTATGGCAGCAGCCACTCAATGTTAGTGGTGGCTGTTTAACAGTCTGATGGCCTTGAGATGGAAACTACTTTTCAGTCTCTCGGTCCCAGCTTTGACGCACCTGTACTGACCTCGCCTTCTGGATGATAGCGGGGTGAACAGGCAGTGGCTCGGGTGGTTGTTGTCCTTGATGATCTTTATGGCCTTTCTGTGACATCGGCTGGTGTAAGTGTTACGGAGCCCTCTGCATTGTTATAAAATTTGAGTGGCACTTGGCGATGCAGTACGGAGGTAATTTTGACCTCTGCATGCCTCCGGGGCCTCCGCAATTGCATCACACCCTCCATATGGAGTCTCCTACCACATTTTCGCATCAAGCATAAATTGGCTCTTAGTGTGTGTGTGTTACGATTAGAGGTCGACCGATTAATCGGAATGGCCGATTAATTAGGGCCGATTTTCAAGTTTTCATAACAATCAGAAATCTGTATTTTTGGGCGCCAATTTGCTGATTTTCTTTATTTTACTTTTTTATTTATTTTTATTTATACCTTTTAAACTAGGCAAGTCGGTTAAGAACACATTCTTATTTTCAATGACGGCCTAGGAACGGTGGGGTAACTGCCTCGTTCAGGGGCAGAACAACAGATTTTCACGTCAGCTCGGGGGATCCAATCTTGCAACCTTACAGTTAACTAGTCCAACGCAATAACGACCTACCTCTCTCTCGTTGCACTCCACAAGGAGACGCGAATGCAGTAAGCCAGGGTAAGTTTCGAGCTAGCATTAAACTTATCTTATAAAAAACAATCAATCATAATCACTAGTTAACTACACATGGTTGATGATATTACTAGATATTATCTAGCGTGTCCTGTGTTGCATATAATCTGACTGAGCGTTGGTAGGCAGAGGCAGACGCGTAAACATTTATTCAAACAGCACTTTAGTGCCTTTTGCCAGCAGCTCTTCGTTGTGCATCAAGCATTGCGCTGTTTATGACTTCAAGCCTATCAACTCCCGAGATGAGGCTGGTGTAACCGAAGTGAAATGGCTAGTTAGTTATCGCGCGCTCTGAGCCTTCTAGTAGTTCCCCTTGCTCTGCATGGGTAACGCTGCTTCGATGGTGGCTGTTGTCGTTGTGTTGCTGGTTCGAGCCCAGGTAGGAGCGAGGAGAGGGACGGAAGCTATGCTGTTGCACTGGCAATACTAAAGTGCCTTTAAGAACATCTAATAGTTAAAGCTTAATGAAATACAAATGGTGTAGAGGGGAATAGTCCTATAATTCCTATTAATAAATACAACCTAAAACTTCTTACCTGGGAATATTGAAGACTCGTGTTAAAAGGAACCACCAGCTTTCATATGTTCTCATGTTCTGAGCAAGGAACTGAAACGTTAGCTTTCTTACATAGCACATATTGCACTTTTACTTTCTTCTCCAACACTTTGTTTTTGCATTATTTAAACCAAATTCAAATCAAATGTATTTATATAGCCCTTCGTACATCAGCTGGTATCTCAAAGTGCTGTACAGAAATCCAAGCCTAAAAACCCAAACAGCAAGCAATGCAGGTGTTGTTTCAGCGATGAACATGTTTCACTATTTATTTGAGGCTACATTGATTTTATTGATGTATTATATTAAAATAAGTGTTCATTCAGTATTGTTGTAATTGTCGTTATTACAAATACAGTTTTTTAAAATCGGCCGATTTTTAATCGGTATCGGCTTTTTTGGTCCTCCAATTATCGGTATTGGCGTTGAAAAATCATAATCTGTCGACCTCTAGTTACGATGTGATTGCTCTGTGTCTGGGCACGTACACTACATGACCAAAAGTATGTGGACACCCACCCTTTGCTGCTATAACAGCCTCCACTCTTCTGGGAAGGCTTTCCACTAGATGTTGGAACATTTCTGCGGGGATTTGCTTCCATTCAGTCTCAAGACCATTAGTGAGGTCAGCACTGATGTTTTGTGGTTAGGCCTGGCTCGCAGTCGGTTTTCCATTTTATCCCAAAAGGTGTTCGTTGAGGTCAGGGCTCTGCAGGCCAGTCAAGTTCTTCCACACCAATCTCGACAAATCATTTCTGTATGGAGCTCGCTTTGTGCACAGGGGCATTGTCATGCTAAAACAGGAAAGGGCCTTCCCCAAACTGTTGCCACAAAGTTGGATTCACAGAGTCGCCTAGAATGTCATTGTATGCTGTGACGTTAAGTTTTCCCTTCACTGGAACTAAGAGGCCAAGCCCGAACCATGACAACAGCGCCAGACCATTATTCCTCCTCCACCAAACTTTACAGTTGGCACTATGCATTCGGGTAGGTAGCTTTCTCCTGGAATTCCTGGCATCCCCCAAACCTAGTCGTCCGTCGGACTGCCAGATACTGAAGCGTGATTCATTACTCCAGAGAACACGTGTCCAATGGTGGCGAGATTTACACCACTCCAGCCGACGCTTGGCATTGCTCAAAGTGATCTTAGCCTTGTGTGCGGCTGCTCGGCCATGGAAACCCATTTCACAAAGCTCCCAACGAACAGTTATTGTACTGACGTTGCATCCAGAGGCAGTTTGGAACTCGGTAGTGGGTGTTGCAACCGAGGACAGACTATTTTTACGCACTTCAGCACTCTGCAGTCCGGTTCTGATAGCTTGTGTGGCCTACCACATTGCGGCTGAGCCGTTGTTGCTCCTAGACATTTCCACTTCACAATAACAGCAGTTACAGTTGAGCGGGGCTGACATTTGACCAACGGACTTTTTGTAAAGGTGCCATCCTATCAGTGCCAATGCCATTCTACTGCCAATTGCATGGCTGTGTGCTCGATTTTATACACCTGTCAGCAATGGGTGTGGCTGAAATAGCTGAATCTACTCATTTGAAGGGTGTCCACATACTTTTGTGTATGTATAGTGTGTGTGTTCTCATATATTTGCCTATATGTTATGGTGTGTGTGTGTGTGCTTATTAAGAACCCAATCTTGTCTTATTCCAGGGGAGAGGAGCAGTTCCCCAGTCGCTGGCTGACCTTCTTCAGTGCAATCAAGTCCAATGGTAACGTCTTCATCAGAGACTCCTCAGCAGCCCACCCCCTCGCCCTACTGCTGCTCACCGACTGTGACATCACTGAGAGAGGTATAATTCAATTCAGTACCATTTTATGAATCCTAGAGTGGCATTAAACTGCTGGTACTGTAGAGATCTCACCATTCACCAATTACTGCACGTAGACTTGCGCTGACGCTGCAGATATGTCGTTGAGGGCCTCACTAGCTTTATCAATACCATTGACTATTGAGTGGAATTGTTATAAAGGATGTTAGAATCCAGTCAAATATTGGAAAAGGGATACTTACTTGTTTCCTTTCTTTAACACTCTCCTGCCTCTCTCAGTGAATGGTGACCGTGTGGAGGTGGCGTTCCCGGGGCGGTCGCTGGTACGCTGTGAGCTGTCTGTCCAGACATGGGAGCTGCTGTGGGAGCTACGCTCCTCCATCCAGACCATGCTGTACCGCAACCTCCGCCCACACAGCTCAGCCAATTACATTACACAGGATGGCAAGCTCATCTCGCTATTGGTCGAGCTGCTGAACAATACTGAGTCCAATACAGACCCCCAGCCAAACGGTGGCCACAGTGACTCTGAGGTAGACTGATTCACTCGCATTGAAATAAAGGAATGTCAAAGCACTGTGGATGGAGTACTGCTTTGTGACCTGAAAAAACTCTGGCTGTAGCAAGAGTCCATAGATTTTTCTGGTCAGGAAAAAAGTACCAAAGCAAAATGCTCGGGGCACGGTCTGCTGACAAATCTGAGAAGACATGTAATATCGGTTAACTGTACAATACTATCCATAGTTCACTACCCATTCTAAATGTCCTCTATCTCCTCACCTGAGAAATAATGAGAAAATGTTTGAAAATATAGATGAATGGGAACACTGAGTTTACAATGGAGTTCAGGAAAATACATCATGCCCTGAAGGTTTGACTCTTAAACTATTTTTCAAGAGCCCCGTTTAAATAGGAGTGAACTCATGGTAATGTAAATACTACTGTGATTGCTCTCTATATGGGAGGAAATATATTTGTTTCACTATATTATGGACTCAAGTATATTTTGTTTTTTGAAAAGCAGAAGTTGAATGAATCTGCCTGTTAATGAGTGTCTAGTGACCTGTGCACTACAGCGAGACGGTGTCAAGATGACAGCGAGACGGTGTCAAGATGACAGCGAGACGGTGTCAAGATGACAGCGAGACGGTGTCAAGATGACAGCGAGACGGTGTCAAGATGACAGCGAGACGGTGTCAAGATGACAGCGAGACGGTGTCAAGATGACAAAATAATGATTACATGAATGTGTTGTTAACCATTATTTTTTATTGAAATATGGTCTGTTGAAAGATAAAGATGTTAAACAATGTTACTGGTTGCAATTTTCTTCTCTGTACTGTGATTGTGTCTGAAGTTAAATGTATTATTCATCTTTGGGCTGTAAGGTTAAGCCAGTTTCCAGGAGAACTCCTTGAGGAAGTGCAGGTGGAAGTTCTTCAGGCGTTTCAGTACCTCTTCCATGGTTTCCACTGGGGTCATGACACACAGTCTACAGAGAGAGATGAGAACAAATCAGTGGGGAAGTATAACCGTTTAAATAGAATGATGAGGCTAATGCTATGCTTCCCTGTTCATTTCCATAGGATGAGTAGTGGATATGGAGCCATTGACTACTGGAGTGTTTTATGGTGACATTTCCATGTCCAGAAGCTGTTGACAGAGAGAGGATTGTACCTGATGTGGTGGGTGCCTTCCTTCTGTCCATACTCACACCCCGGTCCCACACACACTCCTGCCTCCTCTAGTAACTGTTTACAGTACCACAGGTCAGGCTGCATCCCCACCACCTGCAATGGAAAACAGAAAACTCACATAAGAGATCAAATCATTAACTCCAGAGTATTTAGAATTAATCAGATGTTGAATCACATGTTTTTCCTCCAAAAGGTGAATGTCTCTTGAAATGCCCATATGACAAACAGCAGTAGTCATTCTAGTGCTCTACCTGACCATACAGTGTACTATTTGCCCCATGACTAACCTTGGCCTTCTCAATGGCTGCTTGGGGTAGATACAGCCGGGGAAATACGAAAGCTCCTCCCATCATCGGCTGACAGCTGATCCCTGGGATATTGTTCAGAAACTCTGGGACCCAGTTCATGTTATGGACCAGCATGGCCCGGATAGACTGGGTCTCCTGGCGGAGATGGGAGAGAAGACGGAAAAGAAGGACACTGGGAGAGCATATTGTATGGGACACTGAGGTGCCGTTGTGAATAGGGAAAGGAATACATTTGTTTGATTTTGATGAACTATTTCTTATTTTAGACTTCAATGATTGTAGAGCACTATCATTAAACTACTTATGACTAAATGTTACATGGCATATGCAATCTATTAAGCCTAACGTCATACATCTATTTTGATGGGTCTCACCTGGGCATAGACCGGGTATGAGGGGTCCCCTGGCCTGGGAGGGTTAGCCATGAGCTCCAGGGCTAGCTGACCAGTCACAGGGGCACAGATGTCAGTGGAAAAGAGGGTGTAGGCGTACCTCATGACGGCGGGGTCAAGGTTCACCAGCTCCACATACCCCCCGCGAAGCCCACACCTGTGCAGGGAGGAGACACATACAGAATAGTGGTCAAACACTGGCCTGCTGGTTTCAGTACAGGCTTTTACACCATAGGAAACCTGAAGTGGATCTCTTAGGGAACTGCCAGCTATTTTATTTACTTTTGTCACTATTGAGTTTGTGTTGGCAGCTCATATATTGTCTAAGATGGCCCTAATCCATGTTTGCTCTAACGCTCATGCTGAAGGAATTTGACCATTCTAACGAAGTAGTAGGCTAGTAGCTAATTACTTAAGTAGCTAATTGGGTAATACGATCCAGATCATTGTAGAGTACAGTAGGCTATAAGTATGTATGAATCCTTCCTCATCTCATTCATCCAGCAGCATTCTAATAGATGCATCATGGTGGCATTCTGAACTTTAGACCAGTCAATTACAAAACCTCCTAATACAGTTCACCTTCAGTTGAATGCATGAATCCGTTAGTCTATTGCCTTAGAAGACAGACAGTGCTGCTGTACAGTACTCACTCTCCCATGAAGCCTTTGGATGCTGAGTGGAAAGAGGCCAGCTCCACTGTGTGAGAGAGAGGAGGCCCCATCTCAGACAGTACCTTCTTATAGGAGACAAACTCACTGCCCTCCTCGAATACACTTTCCTGATACACCTGTGGATCAAATGAAACAGCGAGGGGTGCGTGGAAGACAGAACAACAACTCACTACATAGTCAATATAGAGGGAAGTGAAATATTTGTGATTGAAAATAAGCGATTTGCCAGGTGAAAGTATAGACAGGAAGTCACCTCATCAGCCATGAGAAAGAGCCTCTCCTCAGCAGCGAATCGGATCACCTTTTCAATACACTTTCTGCTCTGAACATGACCTAGCAACAACAAAACAAATGAGACTATCCATAAATACTGCTGAGGTAACTTGGCTGCAAAAAGGTTTACTTTACATTCTTCATAGGGACAAATAGTGGGGTACTACTGTCAAATAGTGGGGTACTACTGTATCAACCATCATGGAACCGGAACAACTCGTTACCTGTAGGATTCCCCGGGTTGATGACATACAGGGCAACTGTGTTGCAGACACCCTTAGAGGCCTGTAATGCTCTGCGTAGCTCCTCCACCTCCATTGCCCAACCCTGCTCCTCATCTAGGTAGTAGGGAACAACGGCTACACCAAACCTTTGCAACATCCTTTTGAAGGAAGAGTAGGTGGGCACAGCAGTCAGCACACCTGTCGGAAGTGAGGCCTGATTGTGGAAGTCAGCCAGCATCTTCAACACTTGCTAAAAACAGAAAATAGATAGGGAAAGATGAATGAGAGACATGGTGATGATGATGATGATGATGGTGAAGATGATTCTCACCATTATTGACCTTTGAGAGCCAGAGGTCATGAAGATATTCTCGGGGGACGATGGTACACCACCATCCCGTCGAGAGATGAAGTTGGACACACTGCACTGTATATAAGAGATACCACCAGTGGGTGTGTATGAGCCTGATAAGATAGAGAAGAAGAACAAACAGGTAAACACATACCAGCCAGGTCACCCGTGATACAAGTCAGTATTCAACGTCCATCCATGTCTGAGGATGTCGGGAGATGATGTGTAAATTGTCCAGTAGACGCAACAGTGAGCACTTGCCTTCAAGTAGTTTTCATTTTGCTAAGGTGATGGCTGTGAGCAACTGCCTCTGGTGCCAATTTTTTTTTTTAAGCCTATCCTAACCTTAACCATTCAGAGTTAATGCCTAACATTAAAAAGTCAGAGTTAATGCCTAAACTTAAACCTAAGAATTCACAGTTAATGCTTGTAGCTTGTATCTTGCTTGTATACTGGATTTAACAGCTAACAGGACCCAATTGCAGTCCACCTTACCTACACTCCCCCCATCACATGCTCCCAGCAGGCTTTGGACCCTCTGTCTAACGTCCCCTGGCAGTTTGTAACTGTGGATCAACTGAGGGTAGAGGCAGGCTGCAAGAACCTGGCGGGCGCACACACACACACACACACACACACACACACACACACACACACACACACACACACAGGTTTAAAGCAAAACAGCAAATACACCATATTTAGACAGTAAGGGTTATCAGTGGACACTCAGACAGAAAGGTCGAATGTCAGGAGGACATTACTTGTCGGACGAAGGTCAAGGGTTGGACCCCTCCTCTGTGTTTGTCTCCCCAGCTGACATCTATCACATCCTTACAGGGCTTCCTTCCTCCCTATCAGAAACAGATGACATACTGCAGTGTAAGTCCATGTATATATATTAGCTGTATACTACATTGTGTTTTACGTGAATATGCAATGAACTGTATGCACAAGTCAAAATATATCTAGCTATTCTATGTCTGAAATAATAGGCATACATGTGACTTGAGAATCAAAGTCACGAACATCAGATCAGGGTCCGGTTTCCCAAAACCTAAGTCTAAGTTCATCTTTAGAACCTTCGTAGGAGCATTATAAAATATCCGAGCTGTTTCCTAAAACCATTGTTACGAAAGTTGCACTGGAAGACGCTCGATATTTACCGACTGACTGCCTCAAACCACTAGTAGAACAACTAAGTGCGTTGTCAGAGGCTTTTTTGCCCTTGCGCATCACTTTATACACAGACGATCTAAACTTAGAATCAAGATGTTTATCTGTCTCAGAACAAAGTTGACTACAAAAACAAAGTTGCCATTGTCTTGGGTAATTGTTACAAACAAACACAGGTTAAAAAGATGATTCAAATAAAAACTCAATGGCCAGTTTATTAGATACACCCATCTAGGGTGTACACTGTGGGGGGGACACTGCAAATAGTCTGGGTAGCCATTTGACTAGATGTTCAGGAGTCTTATGGCTTGGGGGTAGAAGCTGTTTTAAAGCCTCTTGGACCTAGACTTGGCGCTCTGGTACCACTTGCCGTGCAGTTGTGCAGAGAGAATGGTCTATGACTAGAGTTGCTGGAGTCTTTGACAATTTTTAGGGCCTTCCTCTGACACCGCCTGGTATAGAGGTCCTGGATGGCAGGAAGCTTGGCCCAATGATGTACTGGGTCATTCGCACTACCCTCTGTAGTGCTTTGCGGTCGCAGGCAGAGCATTTGCCATACCAGGCAGTGATGCAACCAGTGATACTCTCGATAGTGCAGCTGTAGAACCTTTTGAGGATCTGAGGACCCATGCCAAATCTTTTCAGTCTCCTGAGGGGGAATAGGTTTTGTCGTGCCCGCTTCACAACTGTCATGGTGTGCTTGGACCATGTTAGTTTGTTGGTGATGTGGACACCAAGGAACTTGAAGCTCTCAACCTGCTCCACTGCAGCCTCTTTGATGAGAATGGGGGCATGCTCGGTCCTCTTTTTGCTGTAGTCCACAATCATCTCTATGTAGCAAGTCACAAACTTGTGACTCACTGTCTGAAGGAGTCATCCATTTTTGTGAATGGGTTGATATAGCTAATAAACTGACCACTGAGTGTGGGCATAGGCTTATACACTGCTCAAAAAAATAAAGGGAAGACTTAAACAACACAATGTAACTCCAAGTCAATCACACTTCTGTGAAATCAAACTGTCCACTTAGGAAGCAACACTGATTGACAATACATTTCACATGCTGTTGTGCAAATGGAATAGACAACAGGTGGAAATTATGGGCAATTAGCAAGACATCCCCCAATAAAGGAGTGGTTCTGCAGGTGATAACCATAGACCACTTCTCAGTTCCTATGCTTCCTGGCTGATGTTTTGGTCACTTTTGAATGTTGGCGGTGCTTTCACTCTAGTGGTAGCATGAGACGGAGTCTACAACCCACACAAGTGGCTCAGGTAGTGCAGCTCATCCAGGATGGCACATCAATGCGAGCTGTGGCAAGAAGGTTTGCTGTGTCTGTCAGCGTAGTGTCCAGAGCATGGAGGCGCTACCAGGAGACAGGCTAGTACATCAGGAGACGTGGAGGAGGCCGTAGGAGGGCAACAACCCAGCAGCAGGACCGCTACCTCCACCTTTGTGCAAGGAGGAGCAGGAGGAGCACTGCCAGAGCCCTGCAAAATTACCTCCAGCAGGCCACAAATGTGTATGTGTCTGCTCAAACGGTCAGAAACAGACTCCATGAGGGTGGTATATGGAGGCCCGACGTCCACAGGTGGGGGTTGTGCTTATAGCCAAACTCCGTGCAGGACGTTTGGCATTTGCCAGAGAACACCAAGATTGGCAAATTTGCCACTGGAGCCCTGTGCTCTTCACAGATGAAAGCAGGTTCACACTGAGCACATGTGACAGACGTGACAGAGTCTGGAGACGCCGTGGAGAACGTTCTGCTGCCTGCAACATCCTCCAGCATGACGTTTGGCGGTGGGTCAGTCATGGTGTGGGGTGGCATTTCTTTGGGGGGCCGCACAGCCCTCCATGTGCTCGCCAGAGGTATCCTGACTGCCATTAGGTACCGAGATGAGATCCTCAGACCCCTTGTGAGACCATATGCTGGTGCGGTTGGCCCTGGGTTCCTCATAATGCAAGACAATGCTAGACCTCATGTGGCTGGAGTGTGTCAGCAGTTCCTGCAAGAGGAAGGCGTTGATGCTATGGACTGGCCCGCCCGTTCCCCAGACCTGAATCCAATTGAGCACATCTGGGACATCATGTCTCGCTCCATCCACCAACACCACGTTGCACCACAGACTGTCCAGGAGTTGGCGGATGCTTTAGTCCAGGTCTGGGAGGAGATCCCTCAGGAGACCATCTGCCACCTCATCAGGAGCATGCCCAGGCATTCTAGGGAGGTCATACAGGCATGTGGAGGCCACACACACTACTGAGCCTCATTTTGACTTGTTTTAAGGACATTACATCAAAGTTGGATCAGCCTGTAGTGTGGTTTTCCACTTTAATTTTGAGTGTGACTCCAAATCCAGACCTCCATGGGTTGATAAATATGATTTCCATTGATCATTTGTATGTGATTTTGTTGTCAGCACATTCAACAATGTAAAGAAAAAAGTATTTATGCTTAATTGTGGTAATTGTAGGCTACCGTCTGTAGTTTTTGCCTCAATATATTTCATGCTGTGTAACATTCTAGCCAGGGTTACCAACAGCCCCAAGAGCACTATTATTCATTGTTTTCTCCTCTGACTTCCTAAAGTGATCTGCCCAGCAGGTGAAACACTTGTGTCAGTTTCCTCCTTAAAGGGAGAGTCCACCCAAATTACATATTGGTTTCCTTCCACTATAAGCAGTCTTTGGACATGATTTGACAGCAATCAATGCTTTGGTTTTGTTTTAGCATTTGTGGCACAAATCCTAGTCTTAGTACCAATATTAGCATTTTTCACACTTCATGTCCAAATCATTCGAAAGTATAATTGATTGTGAAGCTCAACAAAGTCACTTGCAGATGATTTGAATGAATGAATATGTGAAAAATGCTAACATTGGCACCATGACTTGAATGGGATTTGTACCACAAATGCCACAAAGTCATAGTGCCAATAGCCTATTAGTATTTTCTGTGCGTCATGTTCAAATCCCTCTGGTGGCCCTTGGGGCTGATTTAGCAATAGACTAAGCCTCCTCTATTTGCAAACATATACACTAGGTGGTCATAGCTCTCTAAGAGCTGACTCTAAGAGCTGATGTATAAATAGAATATGACTTATAAATGCCTCATGAGCTTAGTTCAACTGTCGTACCCCATCAGAACCTAAAATATAAGCTTGTTTTACTCTAATGTTTGTAAACAAAGTAAATGTGAACAAACACTATTAGAGTCCTGCATTGGGTCGGATATTCATAGTTCTTCCCGCTGGCAGGTGGAATGAAAGCATTATTTCAAACTTAGGGTCAGCTTGCGTTTCAGAACAATTATATTTCAGTTCGAAACGTTCAAATCATGAATGTGTTTTGTTTTACAAACCAAGGAGCTTGTTGTGTATAGGCCTAGGCTGTACACTGAGTGCACAAAACATTAGGAACACCTGTTGAATCTGACAATTAATCTTAATGGTTGTACAGTCGTCTCAAATAAAACTGAAGGACCTCGTCGTTCCTCTGGACCCTGATCTCTCTTTTGAAGAACATATCAAGACTGTTTCAAGGACAGCTTTTTTCCATCTACGTAACATTGCAAAAATCAGAAACTTTCTGTCCAAAAATTATGCAGAAAAATGTATCCATGCTTTTGTCACTTCTAGGTTAGACTACTGCAATGCTCTACTTTCCGGCTACGTTTGGATAAAGCACTAAATAAACTTCAGTTAGTGCTAAGGTCGCCCGCAGCAAGGCAACATATGGCTGCTAGAATCCTGACTAGAACCAAAAGAATCATATTACTACCAGTGCTAGACTACATACCTACACGTGGCTCACAAGGCAGGGCTGCTAGAATTTCTAAGCAAACAGCTGGAGGCAGGGCTTTCTCCTATAGAGCTCCATTTTTATGACTAGAACCAAAAGATTTGACCGGTTCGCCTCTCTCCACTGGGATTCTCTATTAGTGGGTTGAGTCACTGATGTGATCTTCCTGTCTAGAGCGCCCCCCTCAGGATGGTAAGTTGGTGGTTGAATATATCCTCTAGTGGTGTGGGGGCTGTGCTTTGGTAAAGTGGGTGGGGTTATAGGCATCATCGGATGGGGCCACAGTGTTCCCTGACCCCTCCTGTCTCAGCCTCCAGTATTTATGCTGCAGTAGTTTATGTGTCGGGGCTAGGGTCAGTTTGTTATATCTGGGCCTGTCCTATACATGGCTAATTCTCTCTCTCTTTCTCTCTTTCTTTCTCTCTCTCGGAGGACCTGAGCCCTAGGACCATGCCTCAGGACTACCTGACATGATGACTCCTTGCTCCCCAGTCCACCTGGCTGTGCTGCTGCTCCAGTTTCAACTGTTCTGCTGTGATTATTATTTGACCATGAAGGTTTTATGAACTGGCCATGTTCTGTTATAATCTCCACCCGGCACAGCCAGAAGAGGACTATAGCCTTGTTCCTTTCTAGGTTTCTTCATAGGTTTTGGCCTTTCTAGGGAGTTTTTTAGCCACCGTGCCTACACCTGCATTCTCTGATTTGGTGGCCTGCCCTTTGAGATACCTACGAAGGGCTATATAAATACATTTAATTTGATTTTTGATTTGATTTGATTTCCAACAAATATAGCCAGTTGACAAGGCACGCCTCAAAACATGTTCATGTGTCACTGATTCTTTCTCCTTCCACAAAATGTTTCCACAATGCAGTATAATTTACAGAATGATGCAGTAAATATATAGCAAATAAACAATACAGTACTTTATTGTTAAGTTGTATTGTAATAATATTACACCAATTGCTAACAGTGAATATGTAATTATATATTACAGCATACCAATAAATATTTTAGGTTTTATATCACTTGTTCTTGTAGAGGCCTTAACAAAGGCTTCTAAACTGTCATGACTACTAGCAGGGCCGGATTAAGGGCTAAACAGAGCAAAAGGACCTGGCTAAACTCTCAATCATTAAAGGTTTGAGACTTGCTTCCACTCTGATGTGTTCCTTATGTACATTTAATTGTTAGGGAACTACTACCGCATATCACTTAAATTGGTACAGCACTCTCATTAACAGGTGCAATGAGTATTGCCTCTTACACGGCATATGTGTTAATAAGCCACAACAATAGCATGCAGCCACCAAAGGTTTTTGGCGCTCCATAGTTACAGTATGGTATTGTTTTCTGTGGGGTGGTACTAAATTACTGGCAGCACAGTAGCCAGTAAATTACTGTAGATTTACAGGACAAATATATATATATATGTATTAAACAAATATGGTACTGTATATTCTGTGGGGTACAACATTCTCACTAATGGGTGCAACAAAATACAAGGCATGCCTCAAAGATTCTTTGACCGCCCACAACATTTTCCCACAATGCACCATCACAGTATGCTACAGTAAATTACTGGCAGCACATTAGCCAATAAGTTACTGTAGATTTACAGGACAAATATTTTTTTTAAATGGCATGGTACTGTATATTCTGTGGGGTACCGTATTCTCACTAATGGGTTCAACAGAATACAAGGCATGTCTCAAAATAGGATCATGAGCCAGAGATTATTTCACCGCCCACAACATTTTTAATCATTTTTATTTTATTTAACTTTTATTTAACCAGGTAGGCCAGTTGAGAACAAGTTCTCATTTACAACATTGCACCATAATTCATAGTATGCTGCTATGAATATACAGCAAAACAGGTGATACAGTACTTTTACAGCAGTGCAGTGCAACACCATTGAACCCCTATAATGCATTGCTTTTTACAGTACAGTACTGTAAAATAGAATTACAGTAGCTAACTGTGAAAGTTTTGCAGTAAATTTACAGCAATCTGTTAACGTGTGTCGCTGGGATACTGTTAACTCTATTTACATCATTCTATGTTCTATATAGGGCTAGGATAGGCCACTGTGATGTCTTACCTGTGTGACTTCTGTTATAATCTGATTGGCTCGTCTCACCAAGGGCTCCAGCTCTGTCTGTTTGATGCTCCTCATCTTGAGGCAGATCTCTCTCAGGCAGAAGAGTAACATTCTACTATCACACCTGCTGGTCCTCTCAGATAAATAGAATAGAATCTGATGAGATGCCTATTGACTTGTCCACTTCTATGGTTCCTTGATCTTTTCTCATGCTGATGGTGAGGAAGTGAGTAGGGGTAAAGCTCCCTCCCAAAGTTATTTTTTGTATAGGAACCAGTAAACGGATTAGTTTTGCAAGTTGAGCCTGCTTTAAAGTTGCCCCAGGCAAATTCCAGTAGGCCTGGCCCAAAACAGATATTTCTGGTTCATCCACATTGTTAGTTTATTTTTGTGGAAAAATTGTGTTTATTATATTTCTTTCCACATAGAATTCAATAATTCAATTATACAAGTACAACAAACAAAGCAAACACCCCAAAAAACGAAAATGTAATCTAGATACAGTACATCCCAATTGCACATCATACCATACAATAACACCTGCATTCATATGCCATCACGCCATTTTAGTTGTTACCTCAGATCACATATCTTACACATATCAATTATTAAATGTCTATCATGACTCTGTATATTCTAACCAGGGATCCTAATTCTTATGAAAAGACTGTGGACTACCTTCTACTAGTGGCATTGGCCTCATTAATCCATTGAGTGATATTGGAAGGATCCTCATGGTTCCACAGTTATACATTTTTTAGTCATAGCTAAGCAAAAAAAACATCTCTGAAAAGTAAGTTGTAGATCAGATCGATCTCCAAGGATTGTCATCGTGGGAGTTAAATGCAGGCCTACTTCCCTATGAAGGACCTCATGTCAAATTCTTTCCATCTCCAGCCTCCTTTATTAATGTTTAGGGCAGGCCCATGTCACGTGTAGTGAAGTGCCCGTTTCTGTTTTACAGCGAGGGCATTGTGGAGACAAGTCTTATTTAAAGACGCACCATTTCCATTAAAGTAGCTTGGGTAGACTGGAAGATAGTGTTGTTTAAGTTAGACATTATATTCCAGTTCACCCAAGGTACTTTTATGGAAATGGTGTCGTTTAAGTTGGAGACATTATATTCCAAAGTTTTATGCACATTGTAATACTAAATGAGAACTTGGATGGGACAACAGTTCTACAGAGTAGCACATAGTCTCGTCTAAATACAACCATCGATTTGGAAGAGCATTCCCTTCTATGTTTTAGTTGTTAAACGATGGACACTTCAAATGAAGTGAGAGCTTTAGGCTTCATGTTTCAAAATGAAAAGCCACTCCACTGGAATGTCATCATTTGAGCATTACACAGCACATGCTGTGAAGAAATGGGTTAAACAGCTACCAGTTACAGTAGTTTATTGATTAAGAGCCTACCTAGTGCATCCCTCTGCTATTTCTCTTTCAACCTTGTTGTGGTAGCTTTGGAATATTTCGATAATAGGCTATAGGTTTGAGACATCTCACTGGGCACACACTGGTTGAATCAACGTTGTTTCCACGTCATTTCATGCATGTCAACAAACACTTACCATACAATAAAAGTGTATTTATTAAGATAAAGGCAGACTTCTATTTCCATGGTTCTACCAGGCGAGACTTTAATTACCTAAGCTATGATTTCACAACTCCAAAGACAAGAATGTCTATGGAGTTATGAACGTATGGTTTCCAGGAAAATGCAGCATCAACTACGAAGGTCCACTATCACTCAATATTTGTAAAAGTGTCCACTGTATACTATTACTACTATATCCTTATCATAAATTATAATTTACATACTCAATAGGCGGTCCGCGGTACGAATCCAGACTGAGTATGGGATCAATACGGACCAGGGGGTCCAACTAACTCAGAAACTCAGTTGTGCATTCAGTTTACTGCTGTAGAGAGTTGTAATAGTGTAATGCAAAATGTGCATGGGCAGTGTTCCTCTTGTTATGTCATTCACTGACAGACCTGTCAGAAAAACACATGGCAACATGTGTAAAACTGCAGGAAATTAGATTTTAAAGTGTAAACTTTTCTTTCCACCCCATGCCAAAATGTGTAGAGTTGCAGGAAATTAGCTTTAAAACTGAAAATGTTCTCTCAGCCAAAAAAGAAGGGTGTAAACAGTTTGGGTTCGCATTGGTCGCGAGGTGGGGGTTTGTTACTACACAGATAAATGGCAATATCCATACAGCCACCAAGGAAATGTGTGTGACCAACTCGACGTCTACTCAGATGCCTCTAAACAAGAAGTGTCAAACTTATTCCATGGAAGGGCCTAATGTCTGCTGGCTTTTAGTTTTTCCATTCAATTAAGACCTAGACAACCAGCTGAGGGGTTCCCTACCAATTAGTGACCTTAATTTATCAATCAAGTACAAGGAAGGAGCGAAAACCTGCAGATACTCAAACATTTTTTTATTTGATTTTACTGCTTACCTGATCTGGAAGAGAGTTCCATGTGGCCGTGGCTCGATTTAGTACCGTGAGTTTCCCAGCCTCTGTTCTGGACTTGAGAATGTGAAGAGATGGTGACATGTCTCTTTGGGTATGGGTGTTTGAGCTGTGTGTTAGCTGTTTGAAGTGACATTTTGGTGCTTTCAACACGTCAATATCTCTCACAAAGATAAGTGGTGATGCAGTCAATCTTTCCTGTACTTTGTGCCAGGAGAGATTGACATGCATGTTCTTGATATTAGCTCTCCGAGTACAACAAAAAAGTATGAACATGTATTCACTGTAAATCGCTCTGGATTAGAATGTCTGCTAAATTACTATAATGTAAAATGTATGTTTATGGGCCAACTGTAGTTGTCCTATGTTCTTCTTTGTGGCACTTGACCATATAACTGGGGAGTTGTCCAGGTGTGATAAAATGAGGGCCTGTAGGATTGTTTGGTTGATTGTGATGTCAAGAAAGCAGAGCAGCACTTTATCAAGGACAGACCTCTTCCCATATTAGCAGCTGTTGCATCAATATGTTTTGACCAATCTAGGGTTACACCAAGCAGATTCGTCTCCTCAACTTGCTCAACTGACACATTATTAATTATTATGCCACTAGATTTAGATGAGGTGTAGAGTTTAGGGAAGGATTTGTTTCAAATATATATATATTTAGGATGAGCTTATTACTAGCCACCCATTCCAAAACTGACTGCAGCTCTTTGTTAAGGGTTGCAGTGCTTTCACTTGCTGTGATAACTGATGTGAATAATGTTGAGTCATCAGCGTACATTAGCCTCTGCTGAGTCAGGACACACTCTTTGCACAGCACTTTGATACAAAGTGATTTCCGTAGCAGATTAGGAGAGCCTTTTCGCTACACCTAACCCTAACCTCAGTCTGCTACGTTAAATCTCCTAATCGGCTATGAAAAAGTCACTTCGGTATCGAAGTGAAAAGAGTGTTTACCCTGCTGTGTCCCCAACAACCTGATGTTCAAGATTTCAGGGGAAATGGAACGAGAGCATGTGACACGACTTCCACTTCCATGTGACATGACCTCCACATTTACAGGATTGGTTGAACAGTGCAGAAGAGAACTTCCCCAAACAGTTTTTGTTCTTCTTATGAAGACCAGTATGTAGGGCAGTGGTTTTCAATGTCGGGGTCGCAAAAAAATTAAGAGTACAGACTATTGTATGGGACAATACACCATTTATTTTTTAAGATAATTTGACAAATAAAATGCTATTTTCATTTTGATTAGAAATGAAAATGCAATGAATTCAAGTTTACCGATTTTAAGGCTGTGTCATTAGATTTGGTGTAGGGTGAGGTCGTGAGAAATTCATGTGGGAAAAATGGCATACCCAGAAATTCTGGCAGAAAAACTGGGGTCCCCACTGAAAATGTTTGAATACCACTGATGTAGGGGATCTAGTTTCAGGAGTGTACTTTACGCCTGCTACGTTACATAGACACACAGGCTTTACTCAAGGTTAGTGATAGGTCAGTAGTAAAAAAATGAAACAGTAAAGGACCAAAACAGCTGTGTTGAGGTATACCATACTCTGCCTGGTTAGCGCTAGACAGGCTTCCATTAAAGAAAACCCTCTGTGTTCTGTTTTTTCAGCTGCAGATTATGACTGAAAATGTCAAAAGCTGCACTGTAGTCTCATAAAACAGCTCCCGCAATCTTCTTATTATCCATTTATTTCAGCCAATCATCAGTCATGTGTGTCAGTGCCGTACATGTTGAGTGTCCTTCTCTATAAGTGTGCTGAAAGTCTGTTGTTCATTTTTTTACTGCACTGAGGCTAGGAAACACCTTCATCACCGATAAATATACGATAATCGAGAATTTCAATAAGCATCTTTCTACCACTGGCCATGCTTTCCACCTGGATACCCCTACCCCGGTCAACAGCTCTGCACCCCCCACAGCAACTTGCCCAAGCCTCCCCATTTCTCCTTCACTCCTTCCTCCTTCACTCCTTCCTCCTTCACTCCTGGACCCCTTTTTTTGGTCCTGTAATAATCAGCGTTGATAAATTATAAATCGGTCGACTAACCCCTACCCCGATCAACAGCCCTCCATCCTCCTCGCCCAAGCCTCCCCATTTCTCCTTCACCCAAATAGCTGATGTTCTGAAAGAGAGGCAAAATCTGGGCCCCAACAAATCAGCTGGCCTAGACAATCTGGACCCTCACTTTCTAAAATTATCCGCCGCAATTGTTGCAACCCCTATTACTAGCCTGTTCAACGTCTCTTTCGTATCGTCTGAGATCCCCAAGATTGGAAAGCTGCCGCGGTCATCCCCCTCTTCAGAGGGGGAGACACTCTAGGCCCAAACTGTTACAGACCAATATCTATCCTACCCTGACTTTTTTCGAAAGCCAAGTTAACAAACAGATCACCGACCATTTCGAATCCCACCGTACCTTCTCCCCTATGCAATCTGGTTTCCGAGCTGGTCATGGGTGCACATCAGCCCCGCCCAAGGTCCTAAACGATCTCATAACTGCCACTGACAAAAGCCAATACTGTGTAGCCGTATTCATCGACCTGGCCAAGGTTTTCGATTCTGTCAATCACCGCATTCTTATCGGCAGACTCAACAGCCTTGGTTTCTCAAATAACTGCATTGCCTGGTTCAACAACTGCTTCTCAGACAGAGTTCAGTGTGTCAAATCGGATGGCCTGTTGTCCGGACCTCTGGCAGTCTCTTTGGGGGTGGAGTTCAATTCTTGGGCCGACTCTTTTCTCTGTATACATCGATGATGTCGCTCTTGCTGCTTGCTGCTGGTGATTCTCTATCCACCACTGCGACCTGTATGCTCTTCTGCTGGCCCTCGCTTCATATTCGTCGCCAAACCCACTGTCTCCAGGTCATCTATAAGTCTTTGCTAGGTAAAGCCCCGCCTTATCTCAGCTCACTGGTCACCATAGCAGCACCCACCCATAGCACGCGCTCCAGCAGGTATATCTCACTGGTCAGCCCCAAAGCCAATTCCTCCTTTGGCCGCCTTTCCTTCCAGTTCACTGCTGCCAATGACTGAAACAAATTGCAAAAATCACTGAAGCTGGAGACTTATATCTCCCTCACTAACTTTAAGCATCAGCTGTCAGAGCATCTTACAGATCATTGTACCTGTACATAAGCTCACCTGTAAATAGTCCATCCAACTACCTCATCCCCATTTATATATATTTTATTTTTGCTCCTTTGCACCCCAGTATCTCTACTCTATATTCTGCACATCTATCACTCCAGTGTTTATTTGTTAAATTGTAATTGCCTTACCTCCCTATTTATTGCCTTACCTTCCTAATTTTACTTCATTTGAACACACTGTATATTAACTGTACGTTTGTTTATTCTGTGTAACTCAGTGTTGTTGTTTGTGTCGCACTGCTTTGCTTTATCTTATAAATAAAGGTGAAATAAAGACATTTAAAAATACTGTGAAGTAGCATTGTATCTAGTCAAACACAATTTGTTCAAAAAGTTTACGAAGGGTCGGCATTGAGGCTTATGGAATGGAAGGAGTAAAAGGCCAGCAACACTCTTATCCAGTCCTCCACGAAAGAACACCATATATAGATTCTACAGACCCTACTAAGTACTCCCAACCCCACTTTTACATTGGCAAAAATAAAATCTCTACAGCACAACATTGTAAATAGACCATGAAAATTAGATTTAACAGTGGTTACAATCTCTTTTTAAAAAATTAAAAAATAATGTATTGCAATTGCATATAATCACCATAAAGAATTGCCATTGATTAAATGTATATCTTTTGAATGAGTTATCGACATTGCAAAGTTTTGAAAGTTTAGTCAGTACCATACAAAAGTGTCATCATTTTTGCTCCTGGCAGGATAGTTGTTACGAACACAACCTTGAAACTGCTATTCAGATCTTAGCACAGGCTTTTGATTTGGTAAATACTACAATGCTGCAAATTCTGTTACATTTCTGATATTTTGTTAATATTCAGAGCATATTGTTAGAATCTCTGATTGTTAAACTCTAATTTGACTATAGCTGTATTATAGCACATAGTAAGTCAAGTGTAATGTGTTCAATAGAATGGTTGAGAATCTGAGGTGATTTAAAACATCCATCTTTTGTCAGTAGGCCTATGAGGTTTTAGTGTATTTATATACTTATTGAATATGACATTAAAACTGTTGTTATAGAATAACAAATGTCTTGGATTAAATATTTTTATCCTCACAAACAAATAAACAGTCTGTTTATTTGTCATTTTTACATCTTAGTAATTTAGCAGATGTTCTAATGCAGAGCGACTTACAGTTAATGCATTCATTTTATGATAGTTAGGTGAGACAAACATATCACAGTCATAGAAAGTATTGAATTGACATGATGGACTTTGGATGTTAGTGAATATGGCCAAAATCTATCCTTACCTTAAATGTAAACTTTCACTTATTCCCTTAGTTCCAATATCTGCCCCACAATGGCAGATCTTAACAAGGTAACGTTCTTATTGTTAAGAAGAGTGAGCATTTAGAGGGGATCTACACTGTCTGAGACAGGTAGTTTCATTCTCTAATGCCGAAGTTTGACAAAATACGGAGAATATGTTTTTTCTGTGGACATGCATGACTTGAAGCAAAATAATTATGTTAAAAGCAGCTCACGCCCGTCTTTGTTCAATCCAAATGCTGAATTTTTCAACTCAGGTCATGTGTTGTCTTAATTTATTATTGAAATATGGTCTGTTGAAAGATAAAGATGTTAAACAATGTTACTGGTTGCAATTTTCTTCTCTGTACTGTGATTGTGTCTGAAGTTAAATGTATTATTCATCTTTGGGCTGTAAGGTTAAGCCAGTTTCCAGGAGAACTCCTTGAGGAAGTGCAGGTGGAAGTTCTTCAGGCGTTTCAGTACCTCTTCCATGGTTTCCACTGGGGTCATGACACACAGTCTACAGAGAGAGATGAGAACAAATCAGTGGGGAAGTATAACCGTTTAAATAGAATGATGAGGCTAATGCTATGCTTCCCTGTTCATTTCCATAGGATGAGTAGTGGATATGGAGCCATTGACTACTGGAGTGTTTTATGGTGACATTTCCATGTCCAGAAGCTGTTGACAGAGAGAGGATTGTACCTGATGTGGTGGGTGCCTTCCTTCTGTCCATACTCACACCCCGGTCCCACACACACTCCTGCCTCCTCTAGTAACTGTTTACAGTACCACAGGTCAGGCTGCATCCCCACCACCTGCAATGGAAAACAGAAAACTCACATAAGAGATCAAATCATTAACTCCAGAGTATTTAGAATTAATCAGATGTTGAATCACATGTTTTTCCTCCAAAAGGTGAATGTCTCTTGAAATGCCCATATGACAAACAGCAGTAGTCATTCTAGTGCTCTACCTGACCATACAGTGTACTATTTGCCCCATGACTAACCTTGGCCTTCTCAATGGCTGCTTGGGGTAGATACAGCCGGGAAATACGAAAGCTCCTCCCATCATCGGCTGACAGCTGATCCCTGGGATATTGTTCAGAAACTCTGGGACCCAGTTCATGTTATGGACCAGCATGGCCCGGATAGACTGGGTCTCCTGGCGGAGATGGGAGAGAAGACGGAAAGAAGGACACTGGGAGAGCATATTGTATGGGACACTGAGGTGCCGTTGTGAATAGGGAAAGGAATACATTTGTTTGATTTTGATGAACTATTTCTTATTTTAGACTTCAATGATTGTAGAGCACTATCATTAAACTACTTATGACTAAATGTTACATGGCATATGCAATCTATTAAGCCTAACGTCATACATCTATTTTGATGGGTCTCACCTGGGCATAGACCGGGTATGAGGGGTCCCCTGGCCTGGGAGGGTTAGCCATGAGCTCCAGGGCTAGCTGACCAGTCACAGGGGCACAGATGTCAGTGGAAAAGAGGGTGTAGGCGTACCTCATGACGGCGGGGTCAAGGTTCACCAGCTCCACATACCCCCCGCGAAGCCCACACCTGTGCAGGGAGGAGACACATACAGAATAGTGGTCAAACACTGGCCTGCTGGTTTCAGTACAGGCTTACACCATAGGAAACCTGAAGTGGATCTCTTAGGGAACTGCCAGCTATTTTATTTACTTTTGTCACTATTGAGTTTGTGTTGGCAGCTCATATATTGTCTAAGATGGCCCTAATCCATGTTTGCTCTAACGCTCATGCTGAAGGAATTTGACCATTCTAACAAAGTAGTAGGCTAGTAGCTAATTACTTAATTAAGTAGCTAATTGGGTAATACGATCCAGATCATTGTAGAGTACAGTAGGCTATAGTATGTATGAATCCTTCCTCATCTCATTCATCCAGCAGCATTCTAATAGATGCATCATGGTGGCATTCTGAACTTTAGACCAGTCAATTACAAAACCTCCTAATACAGTTCACCTTCAGTTGAATGCATGAATCCGTTAGTCTATTGCCTTAGAAGACAGACAGTGCTGCTGTACAGTACTCACTCTCCCATGAAGCCTTTGGATGCTGAGTGGAAAGAGGCCAGCTCCACTGTGTGAGAGAGAGGAGGCCCCATCTCAGACAGTACCTTCTTATAGGAGACAAACTCACTGCCCTCCCCGAACACACTTTCCTGATACACCTGTGGATCAAATGAAACAGCGAGGGGTGCGTGGAAGACAGAACAACAACTCACTACATAGTCAATATAGAAAGAGGTGAAATATTTGTGATTGAAAATAAGCGATTTGCCAGGAGAAAGTATAGACAGGAAGTAACCTCATCAACCATGAGGAAGAGCCTCTCCTCAGCTGCGAATCGGATCACCTTTTCAATACACTTCCTGCTCTGAACATGACCTAGCAACAACAAAACAAATGAGACTATCCATAAATACTGCTGAGGTAACTTGGCTGCAAAAAGGTTTACTTTACATTCTTCATAGGGACAAATAGTGGGGTACTACTGTCAAATAGTGGGGTACTACTGTATCAACCATCATGGAACCGGAACAACTCGTTACCTGTAGGATTCCCCGGGTTGATGACATACAGGGCAACTGTGTTGCAGACACCCTTAGAGGCCTGTAATGCTCTGCGTAGCTCCTCCACCTCTATTGCCCAACCCTGCTCCTCATCTAGGTAGTAGGGAACAACGGCTGCACCGAGGCTTTGCAGCATCATTATGAAGAAAGAGGAGGCGGGAACAGCGGTCAGTACACCTGTCGGGAGTGAGGCCTGATTGTGGACCAACAGCTTCAGAACCAGCTAAACAAAAAAAAAGGAAAATAAAGAGTGAAAGATGAATGAGACAGACACGATGATTAAGATTATTATTATTATGACAATGGTTTTGATGATGATGGTGAAGATGATTCTCACCATTAAAGACCTCTGGGAGCCAGAGGTCATGAATATATTCTCGGGGGACGATGGTACACCACCATCTCGTCGAGAGATGAAGTTGGACACACTGCACAGTATATAAGAGATACCACCAGTGGGCGTGTATGAGCCTGATAAGATAGAGAAGAAGAACAAAGCGATGTATATCAAATATAAACACACTTCACATGCACACTGAACAAAAATATAAATGCAACATCTAAAGTGTTGATCCCATGTTTCATGAGCTGAAATAAAAGATCACAGAAAAAGTCCATATGCACAAATAGCTTATTTCTCTCAAAATGTTGTGCACAAATTTGTTTACATCCCTGTTAGTGAGCATTTCTCCTTTCCCAAGATAATCCATCCAACTGACAGGTGTGGCATATCAAGAAGCTGATTAAACAGCATGATCATTACACAGATGCACTTTGTGCTAGGGACAATAAATGGCCACTCTAAAATGCCTCAGATGTCTCAGTCTTTGAGGTAGCGTTCAATCGGCATGCTGACTGCAAGAATGCCCACCAGAGCCGTTGCTTGAGAATTGAATGTTCATTTGTCTACCAATGTTGTTGTAAATAATTTGGCAATAAGTCCAACCAGCCTCACAACCACAGACCAGGTGTAATCCCACCAGGACAGGACCTCCACATCCGGCTTCTTCACCTGTGGGATTGTCTGAGACCAGCCACCCAAACAGCTGATAAAAATATGGGTTTTCACAACCAAATAATTTCTGCACAAACATTCAAAAACGGTCTCAGGGAAGCTCATCTGTGTTCTCGTCGTCCTCAGCAGCGTTTGACCTGACTGCAGTTCGCTGTCGTAACCGACTTCAGTGGGCAAATGCTCACCTTCAATGGCCACTGGAACGCTGGAGAAGTGTGCTCTTCACGGATGATTCCCGATTTCAACTGTACCGGGAAGATGGCAGACAGCGTTTATGGCGGAGTGTGGGCGAGCGATTTGCTGATGTCAGTGTGGTGAACAGTGTGCCCCATGGGGCCGGTGAGGTTATGATATGGGCAGGCATAAGCTATGGACAATGAACACAATAGCATTTTATCTATGGCAATTTTAATGCACAGAGATACTGTGACGAGAACCTGAGGCCCATTGTCGTGCCCTTCATCTGCTGCTATCACCTCATGTTTCAGCCTGATACTACATGGCCCCATATCGCAAGGATCTGTACACAATTTCTGGAAGCTGAAAATGTCTAAGTTCTTCCATGGCCTGCATACTCACCAGACATGTCACCCATTGAGCATGTTCGGCATGCTCTGGATTGACGTGTACAACAGCGTGTTCCAGTTCCGGCCAATATCCATTAACTTCACACAGCCATTGAAAAGGAGTGGGACAACATTCCACAGGCCACAATCAATAGCCTGATCAACTCTATGCAAAGGAGATATGTCGCTCTGCATAAGGAAAATAATGGTCACACCAGATACTGACTGGTTTTCTGATCCATGGAATCTGTAATAGATGCATACAGTGGGGAGAACACGTATTTGATACACTACCAATTTTGCACGTTTTCCTACTTACAAAGCATGTAGAGGTCTGTAATTTTTATCACAGGTACACTTCAACTGTGAGAGACGGAATCTAAAACAAAAATCCAGAAAATCACATTGTATGATTTTTAAGTAATTATTTGGCATTTTATTGCATGACATAAGTGTTTGATACATCAGAAAAGTAGAACTTAATATTTGGTACAGAAACCTCTGTTTGAAATTACAGAGATCATACGTTTCCTGTAGTTCTTGACCAGGTCTGCACACACTGCAGCAGGGATTTTGGCCCAATCCTCCATACAGACCTTCTCCAGATCCTTCAGGTTTCGGGGCTGTCGCTAGGCAATACGGACTTTCAGCTCCCTCCAAAGATGTTCTATTGGGTTCAGGTCTGGAGACTGGCTAGGCCACTCCAGGAACTTTATATGCTTCTTACGGAGCAACTCCTTAGTTGCCCTGGCTGTGTGTTTCAGGTCGTTGTCATGCTGGAAGACCCAGCCATGACCCATCTTCAATGCTCTTACTGAGGGAAGGAGGTTGTTGGCCAAGATATCGCGATACATGGCCCCATCCATCCTCCCCTCAATACGGTGCAGTCGTCCTGTGCCCTTTGCAGAAAAGCTTCCCCAAAGAATGATGTTTCCACCTCCATGCTTCACAGTTGGGATGGTGTTCTTGGGGTTGTACTCATCCTTCTTCTTCCTCCAAACACGGCGAGTGAAGTTTAGACCAAAAAGCTCTATTTTTGTCTCATCAGACCACAGGACCTTCTCCCATTCCTCCTCTGGATCATCCAGATGGTCATTGGCAAACTTCAGACGGGCCTGGGCATGCGCTGGCTTGAGCAGAGGGACCTTGTGTGTGCTGCAGGATTTTAATCCATGACGGCGTAGTGTGTTACTAATGGTTTTCTTTGAGACTGTGGTCCCAGCTCTCTTCAGGTCATTGACCAGGTCCTGCCGTGTAGTTCTGGGCTGATCCTTCACCTTCCTCATGATCATTTATGCCCCACGAGGTGAGATCTTGCATGGAGCCCCAGACCGAGGGTGATTGACCGTCATCTTGAAGTTCTTCCATTTTCTAATAATTGCGCCAACAGTTGTTGCCTTCTCACCAAGCTGCTTGCCTATTGTCCTGTAGCCCATCCCAGCCTTGTGCAGGTCTACAGTTTCATCCCTGATGTCCTTACACAGCTCTCTGGTCTTGGCCATTGTGGAGAGGTTGGAGTCTGTTTGATTGAGTGTGTGGACAGGTGTCTTTTAAACAGGTAACGAGTTTAAACAGGTGCAGTTAATACAGGTAATGAGTGGAGAACAGGAGGGCTTCTTAAAGAAAAACTAACAGGTCTGTGAGAGCCGGAATTCTTACTCGTTGGTAGGCGATCAAATACTTATGTCATGCAATAAAATGCAAATTAATTACTGGATTTTTGTTTAAGATTCAGTCTCTCACAGTTGAAGTGTACCTATGATAAAAATTACAGACCTCTACATGCTTTGTAAGTAGGAAAACCTGCAAAATCGGCAGTGTATCAAATACTTGTTCTCCCCACTGTATCTGTATTCCCAGTCATGTGAATTCGATAGATTATTTCAATATCAACTGTAACTCTGTAAAATTTTTGAAATTGTTACATGCTGAGTTTTATATTTTAATTTTTGTACATTGACAGTCATGATGATCGGCAACTTTAGTACATTCAAAAAACGTAACAAAAAAAAACGTGTTTCCATAGGCCCAATTGTAGTCCTCCTTACCTACACTCCCCCCATCACATGCGCTCAGTAGGCTTTGGGCCCTCTGTTTAACGTCCACTGGCAGTTTATCACTTTCGACCAGCTCAGGGTACATGCAGGCTGCAAGAACCTGACACACACACACATGCATGTATGCGTACACACACAAAGGTGTAAAGAGATAGAGTTAACAAATACAACTTATATTTATTTAACCTTTATTTTACTAAGCAAGTCAGTCAATAACAAATTCTTATTTACGATGACGGCCTCCGGTTGTGATTCAGCCTGGACTCAAACCAGGGTGTCTGAAGTGACGCCTCTTGCACTGAGATGCAGTGCCTTAAACCGCTGTGCTACTCAGGAGCAAACAGGCAGGATTAACGGGCGACACTCAGACAGAAACAAAGGTTAGAATGACATTACCTGTCGCACAAAAGTCAAGGGTTTTACCCCTCCTTCGTGTGGGTCTCCCCAACTGACGTCTATCACATCCATATAGGGCTTCCTCACTCCCTATCAGAAACAGATTACATACTGTAGTGTAAGTCAATGGATATTCATAAGTATACTATATTGTGTTTCACATGAAAATGCACTTCATTGCATGGACAAGTGAACATGTATCTAGCCGTTCGTTGTCTGAAATAATATAACATGATGCATGTGACTTTAGTATTAAGGTCGCTAACATCAGGTCAGCTCCGTGGCTGAACTATTAGATCTTACCTGTGTGAGTTCTGTTCTGGGTTGCTCGGTAGAGAAGAGACAATAGTTGTTTAACCTGGAGTATTCCGTGTGGCGGGCTGAATAAAAAGTATATTCCTTATCGGTCTTGTGGGTGTCAAGTGATAGGGTTGCGTCTTTCGAATCCGGTATCAGGAAGAATAAAAGTCAGAATCTGTCGTTAATTATCTTTAATTAAATTCAAGCAATAAATGGCAAATGCAATTTTCGTATATACGGGTTCACTGTATCACCACGCAGGGCAAGCAGAGAACTGACAGGATGTAAGTAAACAGATGTTCTTATACTGTGATAGACGTCGTTCCAACTCATCTGTTGGCCTAACACAGTAGAGGCTGAGCGTGGTTTAGACTTGCTCAGCCTATCGCAGGCCCTCAGGCTGGTCCCCGCATCTTGGTGCTTCTTGGAGTCCACCCTCTGTCGATGTATAGATTCTTACTGTTCTGGTATCACACCCTAGTTATAACAGTTGCTCAGTTCCTGCTATTGTGTTGTTCAGTATTTTTCCATCTCAGTTAAACCTCGGGATATACCCCTCCCTATACCTGATTAACCACAACTTTGTAACATGCAGCAAGTCACACCATGTGCTCAATATTGGCACGGCAAATGTATTAAACAGTACACCGCTTTACAACATGCAAGTCACACCATGTTGCTCAGTTATTGTCACACACACACACACACACACACACACACACACACACACACACACACACACACACACACACACACACACACACACACACACACACACACACACACACACACACACACACACACACGCCCTGTCGATGGCAAAATCCCTGGCATCACATTTTCTTACTGGGCGAACAAAATACAAAAATACAATACAAAATATAACGTGTAAATACCTGTTATTAAATGGGAAACAGCAGGTTCATTGTGCAGGGCTGAACGGTATTGATGGCTGTCGTTGGAAAAATCTGTAGCATGAAGACAACTGTGTTAGTAGTGGCTTATGTGACCATTACATCGGTGTATGCTAGCTAACACACTTATTTACAGCAATCATATGCCAAAGCACATCCCGGAAAGCCCCTCAATCCCTAACAGGTACCATATACCCACACATGTATACATTCTTTATTTATTTTATTTTACCTTTATTTATCCAGTCAAGTCAGTTAAGAACAAATTCTTATTTTCAATGACGGCCTAGGAACAGTGGGTTAACTGCCTGTTCAGGGGCAGAACGACAGATTTGTACCTTGTCAGCTCGGGGGTTTAAACTTGAAACCTTCTGGCTACTAATCAGTAATGTACAGCAAACTTGTACACATTGTAAAATAGAAAACAGTATTCAGAACGTGACCTACCCCTTGCGTCACATTTTCATACTGGGGAGACCTGACGTTCGCGATCTCCCCCTATCTGCAAGCAGGGCCAATCACAACACACCTTATTGTCATCAGAGTTGAACTAACCAATAAGAATGCTTGAACATTAAATACACATTTCTTTAGAGGCAAGTGGAAACATAACCAACCCTGTTACACAAACACACACACACACACACACACACACACACACACACACACACACACACACACACACACACACACACACACACACACACACACACACACACACACACACACACACACACACACAAAGCAGCTGTTGTTTAAAATGCATTAATCCTAAATCCTTACACAAGCCATACATCGAGCAGTCCTTGATCCTGCAATATCCTATTGATCTTTTTGGCAACTAGACTCATTTTCCTATTTTGGTTTGTGCTGTCCAATTTTGAGTTTAGAATTGTGTTAAAGTCCCCTCCACAGATAAGAGTGCCAGTGGTTTCTGTGGCAATTAAATCAAACACCTTCCTGTAGAAGACCATGTCACTCCCTGGGGGTGCATATACATTAAATAATGTAACTTCCTGTAGAAGACCATGTCACTCCCTGGGGGTGCGTATACATTAAATAATGTAACTTCCTGTAGAAGACCATGTCACTCCCTGGGGGTGCGTATACATTAAATAATGTAACTTCCTGTAGAAGACCATGTCACTCCCTGGGGGTGCGTATACATTAAATAATGTAACTTCCTGTAGAAGACCATGTCACTCCCTGGGAGTGCGTATACATTAAATAATGTAACTTCCTGTAAAAGACCATGTCACTCCCTGGGGGTGCATATACATTAAATAATGTAACTTCCTCGTTATCCAGTTTACATTTAACAAGTATAAATCTACCCTCCTTGTCTTTTATTTCTGACAAACTCAAAATTAACTGAATTTGGGATCAAGATTGCAACTCCTCTTCTACCCATTTTGTAAGAAGAAAAAAAGTATTCCTATATCCCATTTTCTTGAGTTTCTCGTGTTCAGGTGTGGATAAGTGCGTTTCCTGCCAGAATAGTATGTCACCTCTCTCCCGTTTCATCTTTGCCATTACCTTACTTCTCTTGATGGCACTCCCCAGTCCGTTTACATTGAGACTGATGACCTTACTTCTCTTGATGGCACTCCCCAGTCCGTTCACATTGAGACTGATTACCTTACTTCTCTTGATGGCACTCCCCAGTCCGTTTACACTGAGACTGGTGACCTTACTTCTCTTGATGGCACTCCCCAGTCCGTTCACATTGAGACTGATTACCTTACTTCTCTTGATGGCACTCCCCAGTCCGTTTACACTGAGACTGGTGACCTTACTTCTCTTGATGGCACTCCCCAGTCCGTTCACATTGAGACTTATGACCTTAAATTCCCCATGATGCATCGATATGAATTTAAAAAACCTGTGCAACATATCTGCCTGCTAATCATGAGCCTAAAAATGAACAAAAAATCAAGAACGATAAAAGTAAACCAAAGTGGGAAAATACTTTGGTATTTGGACTCATGTCAGAGGACTGTCTCTTGCCTCTGGGGTTTGAGGGGGATGAGTCTGTCCGTAGGAGTGGCCCCTCACTCAGATATGAAAATGCATGACGTTACAAACAAGACCTGGTGGAACCGAAAATAATAAGGGCTCCTATTTCGTCGCTTATACACATCGGTTAATTACAAGTGAAAACTATTTCGGTCATGCTTGCATATCATGAATCCTCCCCTTGATACGCCCGTTGTCAATGTGTCATTAATCCTTAGCTAATATATATGTTATTAACGTGACGCTACTTAGTGTGTTCATAAAGAACACATCATTTTGGCTATTCACCCTTGTTCGGCATTGGGGGAAAATAGGGGAGATATTTGACCTATTGCAATGTCAACCGTAACAACCCAAAGTCTTAACAGCTCGCATGACTTAATTCTGTTAAATCCAATTCAGTGTCTTCCATCTTCCCGTTGGAAATGCCTGAGTCTCTCTCGGGTGTGAACGTCCTCTCGCCAAGTTGGTTTCCCTCTTTCTCCATGACTCAGCTTGTCGACATCGATCCACGGGAGAGCCTGCTCTAGTCTGTTTCAGTATGATATGTTGGATAAAGGAATAAAGACAGACACCAATGTCAAGTTCAATACGCTTGTTCAATATGCATTGTACAAATACCTACACACGGAGTCCGGGGAACAGTCCAGCTAGTCGAGAACCTATCAAACTAGACTCCATAACAGAGTCTTTCCACTGGTGATGTCGCCTTTCTCCTGGCGGTATACTCCACTGGGAAGCCCCTTGACTTTAGGTCCTCAGCCGCCTCGTCTGCATGCTCGTATGTAACCGGGCCATCTTCCAGAAATACCCATTTTTGCCGGGTATGGTGTTTGGAAGCGAATACCCTTCTCTTTAAGTGCTTTCTTAATGGGGGTGTATTCTTTCCTTTTCAGTATCTCTCCCACGTAGTCATGATCAAAGAACACTCGTTGGCCTTGGAAGTTAACAGGCTTTTTCCAGGTTGCATGTAAGACTTTCTCTTTGACTGAGAATTTTAGGAACCGTACTACTGTGGATCTGGGTGGGGCGCCGGTGGGGGTTTTGAGGCCAGAGCTCGGTGTGCTCTCTCAATTCCCAGGTCGGTGTCATCTTGAGTTTAGTTTAGTTTATTTTTACAGGGACAGTGCACATTAATCAACGTTTCAGTAAAAGTGCCGGTTTTAGCCAGCCGGCTAATTTTCAACCGCAGTCTCTGGGCAGATTATTAAAAGCAATTACAATATAGACAATAGCAACATAGGACAAGCAAGACATAGCATACAGACAACAAAAAGCAGCAAGACAAAATTCATAAAAGCAACAAAGTGTTTCCACACCTCACAAGCTACAGACAACATGGAAAGTGGTAACACACAGCTAGGGATCATGTTCACAAATCTGATTGACCTTTAGCCATGTCTTCAAGCATTTTGTGAAAGTGTGATATGTGGTGCAGTTATGTGTGTCTGATGGCAGTGTATTACAGACATGGGAAGCTCTCACAGAGAAAACGGATTTACTAAAGGTGCCTTTTCTTAAGGGAACTATACAGTCACCTCTCTTGGTGGACCTTGTGGATCTGCTGCCATATGTTTGGGTTTTCTGTTGAACAAAAATACTGAGTGGAGGGGGAGCCAGGCCATTTAGGATCTTGAATACAAGACATGCATCAGTGTATTGCGCAAGATTTTCCCAACTCAGGAGCTCATGCTTTCTGAGGATATAACAGTGATGATGGCTATTGGGCTTCCTATCAAGCACTTTGAGAGCCTGTTTGTAGACAGACCGAATAAGTCTTAATGTTGTACAGCAAGCTCGGGCCCAACTAGTCAAGCAGTATGTTAAGTGGGGGAGTATCATAGATTTGAAGTACAGTTTTGCTACATCTGTAGTCAAACAATGTCGTATAAATCGGAAATTAGCTAGGTTGAATTTGGTTATTTGAATGACCTTTTTCACATGCTTTTTAAAAAGAGAAGGTTGGAATCAAGTATGATGCCAAGGTACTTAAAATCAGATACCACCTGGAGCTTCTCCCCTGACACATAGACATCTGGCTCAATAGCATCTGTTGCCCTCTTTGTGAAGAACACGCAAACAGTTTTTCAAATTGAGATGCAAACACGAGTCACGGAGCCACTTTGTAACCTGGACCATTACAGTAGTGAGTTCTTGTGCAGCTTGTTGTTTGCTCTTTGCATGCACATATATCACTGTATCATCTGCATACATTTGAACTTCAGACACAGTACAGACAGAAGGCAGATCATTCATGTACAGGCTGAACAGGAGGGGCCCCAGTATTGACCCTTGGGGCACGCCCACATCGGACAATTTATTTATTTGTATTATTATTATGTTTCTTCTTGGGCCTCTATAACTATATCTATTGTTTTTAGTTTTTGTTGTTGTGTGATTTGGATTAATCCCCTCTACCACACGGAACCCCACTAATCTACTGACGGAGCGCAAGAGGTGGCTAACAACATACCTCCATCCTATGCTAGCTTGCTACCAATGGCCTGGCCAGCTGTCTAAATCGCCGTGACCCCCAACCAACCTCTCCACTCACTGGACCCTTTTGATCACTCGACTAAGGATGCCTCTCCTTAATGTCAATATGTCTTATCCATTGCTGTTCTGGTTAGTGTTTATTGGCTTATTTCACTGTAGAGCCTCTAGTCCTGCTCACTATACCTTATCCAACTTATTAGTTCCACCACCCACACATGCAATGACATCTCCTGGTTTCAATGATGTTTCTAGAGACAATATCTCTCTCTTCATCACTCAATACCTAGGTTTACCACCACTGTATTCACATCCTACCATATCTTTGTCTGTACATTATACCTTGATGCTATTTTATCGCCCCCAGAAACCTCCTTTTACCCTCTGTTCCAGACGTTCTAGACGACCAATTCTTATTGCTTTTAGCCGCACCCTTATTCTTCTCCTCCTATGTTCCTCTGGCGATATAGAGGTGAATCCAGGACCTGCAGTGCCTAGCTCCACTCCTATTCCCCAGGCGCTCTCTTTTGATGACTTCTGTAACCGTAATAGCCTTGGTTTCATGCATGTTAAAATTAGAAGCCTCCTCCCTAAGTTTGTTCAATTCACTGCTTTAGCACACTCTGCCAACCCGGATGTTCTAGCTGTGTCTGAATCCTGGCTTAGGAAGACCACCAAAAACTCAGACATTTTAATTCCAAACTACAACATTTTCAGACAAGATAGAACTGCCAAAGGGGGCGGTGTAGCAATCTACTGCAAAGATAGCCTGCAGAGTTCTGTCCTACTATCCAGGTCTGTACCCAAACAATTTGAACTTCTACTTTTAAAAATCCACCTCTCTAAAAACAAGTCTCTCACCGTTGCCGCCTGCTATAGACCACCCTCTGCCCCCAGCTGTGCTCTGGACACCATATGTGAACTGATTACCCCCCATCTATCTTCAGAGCTCATGCTGCTAGGTGACCTAAACTGGAACATGCTTAACACCCCAGCCATCCTACAATCTAAACGTGATGCCCTCAATCTCACACAAATGATCAATGAACCTACCAGGTACCCCCCCAAAGCCTTAAACACGGGCACCCTCATAGATATCATCCTAACCAACTTCCCCATCTAAATACACCTCTGCTGTCTTCAACCAAGATCTCAGCGATCACTGCCTCATTGCCTGCATCCGTAATGGGTCAGCGGTCAAACGACCTCCACTCATCACTGTAAAACGCTCCCTGAAACACTTCAGTGAGCAGGCCTTTCTAATCGACCTGGCCGGGGTATCCTGGAAGGATATTGATCTCATCCCGTCAGTAGAGGATGCCTGGATATTTTTTTAAAAGCCTTCCGAACCATCTTAAATAAACATGCCCCATTCAAGAAATTTAGAACCAGGAACAGATATAGCCCTTGGTTCTCCCCAGACCTGACTACCCTTAACCAACACAAAAACATCCTATGGCGTTCTGCATTAGCATCGAACAGCCCCCGTGATATGCAGCTGTTCAGGGAAGCTAGAAACCGTTATACACAGGCAGTTAGAAAAACCAAAGCTAGCTTTTTCAAGCAGAAATTTGCTTCCTGCAACACTAACTCAAAAAAGTTCTGGGACACTGTAAAGTCCATGGAGAATAAGAACACCTCCTCCCAGCTGCCCACTGCACTGAAGATAGGAAACACTGTCACCACTGATAAATCCACCATAATTGAGAATTTCAAAAAGCATTTTTCTACGGCTGGCCATGCTTTCCACCTGGCTACTCCTACCCCGGTCAACAGCACTGCACCCCCAACAGCAACTCGCCCAAGCCTTCCCCATTTCTCCTTCTCCCAAATCCATTCAGCTGATGTTCTGAAAAATCTGGACCCCTACAAATCAGCCGGGCTAGACAATCTGGACCCTTTCTAAAATTATCTGCCAAAATTGTTGCCACCCCTATTACTAGCCTGTTCAACCTCTCTTTCGTGTCGTCTGAGATTCCCAAAGATTGGAAAGCAGCTGCGGTCATCCCCCTCTTCAAAGGGGGACACTCTTGACCCAAACTGCTACAGACCTATATCTATCCTACCATGCCTTTCTAAGGTCTTCGAAAGCCAAGTCAACAAACAGATTACCGACCATTTCGAATCTCACCATACCTTCTCTGCTATGCAATCTGGTTTCAGAGCTGGTCATGGGTGCACCTCAGCCACGCTCAAGGTCCTAAACGATATCTTAACCGCCATCGATAAGAAACATTACTGTGCTGCCGTATTCATTGATCTGGCCAAGGCTTTCGACTCTGTCAATCACCACATCCTCATCGGCAGACTCGACAGCCTTGGTTTCTCAAATGATTACCTCGCCTGGTTCACCAACTACTTCTCTGATAGAGTTCAGTGTGTCAAATCGGAGGGTCTTCCGTCCGGACCTCTGGCAGTCTCTATGGGGGTGCCACAGGGTTCAATTCTTGGACCGACTCTCTTCTCTGTATACCTCAATGAGGTCGCTCTTGCTGCTGGTGAGTCTCTGATCCACCTCTACGCAGACGACACCATTCTGTATACTTCCGGCCCTTCTTTGGACACTGTGTTAACAACCCTCCAGGCAAGCTTCAATGCCATACAACTCTCCTTCCGTGGCCTCCAATTGCTCTTAAATACAAGTAAAACTAAATGCATGCTCTTCAACCGATCGCTACCTGCACCTACCCGCCTGACCAACATCACTACTCTGGACGGCTCTGACTTAGAATACGTGGACAACTACAAATACTTAGGTGTCTGGTTAGACTGTAAACTCTCCTTCCAGACCCATATCAAACATCTCCAATCCAAAGTTAAATCTAGAATTGGCTTCCTATTTCGCAACAAAGCATCCTTCACTCATGCTGCCAAACATACCCTTGTAAAACTGACCATCCTGCCAATCCTCGACTTTGGCGATGTCATTTACAAAATAGCCTCCAATACACTACTCAACAAATTGGATGCAGTCTATCACAGTGCAATCCGTTTTGTCACCAAAGCCCCATATACTACCCACCATTGCGACCTGTACGCTCTCGTTGGCTGGCCCTCGCTTCATACTCGTCGCCAAACCCATTGGCTCCATGTCATCTACAAGACCCTGCTAGGTAAAGTCCCCCCTTATCTCAGCTCGCTGGTCACCATAACATCTCCCACCTGTAGCACACGCTCCAGCAGGTATATCTCTCTAGTCACCCCCAAAACCAATTCTTTCTTTGGCCGCCTCTCCTTCCTGTTCTCTGCTGCCAATGACTGGAACAAACTACAAAAATCTCTGAAACTGGAAACACTTATCTCCCTCACTAGCTTTAAGCACCAACTGTCAGAGCATCTTACAGATTACTGCACCTGTACATAGCCCACCTATAATTTAGCCCAAACAACTACCTCTTTCCCAACTGTATTTAATTTATTTATTTATTTTGCTCCTTTGCACCCCATTACTTTTTATTTCTACTTTGCACATTCTTCCATTGCAAAACTACCATTCCAGTGTTTTATTGTGCTATATTGTATTTACTTTGCCACCATGGCCTTTTTGCCTTTACCTCCCTTCTCACCTCATTTGCTCACATTGTATATAGACTTGTTTATACTGTATTATTGACTGTATGTTTGTTTTACTCCATGTGTAACTCTGTGTCGTATCTGTCGAACTGCTTTGCATTATCTTGGCCAGGTCGCAGTTGTAAATGAGAACTTGTTCTCAACTTGCCTACCTGGTTAAATAAAGGTGAAATAAAAATAAATAAAAATAGCTAAGAGTGGGCGACAGCTCATTGCTCACTCTGACACACTGAGTTCTGCCTTCAAGGTATGATTTCATCCATCTCAAGGCATAAGGGAAAAGTTGAACTTGGACAATTTTGTGATGAGAATCTCAGGGTTAACAGTATCAAATTTCCTTCCTTAGGTCCAGAAACACAGCCCCAACAATGTCCCCTTTGTCCATCTTGGACTTCACATTTTCCAGAAGAAAGCAGTTGGCTGTTTCTGTGGAGTGTTTCGCTCTGAAGCCAAACTGCATGGACTGTAATGTGAAGGGGCTGTTGTTGAGGTGGGCAATCAGTTGTTCTGCTACACACTTTTCAACAACCTTTGACACCACAGGTAGTATATTAATGGACCTGTAGTTACTCACGTCAGCAGGGTCGCCTGATTTAAAGATGGCCGCTGTTATGGCCGACTTCCGTACCCTTGGAAACACCCCGAGGCCAATAGATGTGTTGGTGACCTTAGTAATGGGGCCAATGAGTGACTCTTTGTAGTTTTTAAGAAAGGTAGAGTCCAGCTCAAACACATCTTTGGCTTTAGAGTTCTTTAGTGAGCTAATCACCTTGTTCACCTTTGACTCAGAAACCTCCCTTATGATGAAGACAGGTTGAGCATAATTTACTAGCACTGTAAGTTATGTCCTTGAATAGACCCTCCACGAATTTGGGCACAGTCTTTTTCTACGCCCTCTACTACATTATAAAGTTTAATGTTTCGACGTGAGAATTCTTTGAGTTCTGTCACTTTTGCCTGTAGTGCATGTTGGCTTTTCAGTGAATGTTCAAGTATTTCCTTGACTGCAGAGTTCCATGTGTCCATTTCCCCAATGCGCTGTTCTGCGTCCCCCATTCTTGTAGATATGCTGTGAAGTTCCATGTGTCCGTTTCCCCAATGCGATGTTCTGCGTCCCCCATTCTTGTAGATATGCTGTGAAGTTCTAATTTGTTTTCTTCAAGTTTCTGGTTAAATGTCCTTCTTGAACTCATTTAGTTATTTTCTTACATTTTCTCGAAGTTCCTCTTGTAAGCCTGTGAGCGCCTCGCGCATGTGAAGATTGAAAATATGCTTGGCCTATCATGAGGGTGTCTGTATGTTAAAAGCAACATTTTGCAACATATGATGTGACTAGCGGAAAGGCTGTGGCTGGCCTTGAGGTATAAGTAGTTATCATGAGTTGTGGGAGACATGTACAACACGTAGGCAGTTAAACAGACTGCCTTTTGTTAGAACTCAAACTTAGCAGTAACAAGAACCAGATATGAGATAACGGTATTTAGGGGATGAGCGCATAGATATTCTACCCAGCAACAACTACACCTGCCAATGGGAGCGCCCGGGGGCTGGGACCAGTTGGGGCGCCAACAATCAACATAGATTGAGTAAGTTTAAACCACACTTGATCTCTACTCTGACAGGCCAGCTCGGAAGCAGGAACTACTACTGTCAGAGTATTTAAAGAAGATATCTTTAGGGTGTTGGCCAGTTCTCTGTTCTACCCTGCGTGGTGTTACAGCGGACCCGTATATACAAAAATGGCATTTACCACTTATTACTTAGCTAATAAAAAATACATAGCATAAAATCGGTGACTCAGTGTCATACTTATCCTGATACCAGATTCGATCAGCGCAACCCTTTACACGCAATTCCACCTTTATCATCTCACGAAATGAGGGTTATTTTGCTGCTGCTATCTTATTTGCGCTGGCATTAGCCATCTCGTGTTCATCGACGATTATATCTGTCGTATGGGCTGTTGTTGTAGCTCCTCAACCTTTTCCATAAGTTATTATAATGCTCAGAGTAAATACTTGAATTTAGTGGGGGAAATACCCAACCGATGTGAAGAACGAAAAACTAGGCAGCCATTTCCTAAGTTGCGTCACCATAAAGCCCCCTGTGCAATACTTTTAAGAAAGCTTTCTTGGGATGTGTATTGAATCAATGTTTGATAATGTGTTATTCCCATGCCAAAAAAAAATATGTTAAATAGTGCCTTTGAGACTGAGACAAGAGACCAAACAAAACAGCTCCCAGTGATATGTGGGTGGTTATTCATTTATTTCACCATTGTTAATTTACCTTGCCACCTTTCACCCTGTCATCACAAACATCATCCATTCCCACCATCTCCTTCTCACACACACACATTTTAATAGTCAAATAGTGATATTGTCTATTAAATATGTTTTTAAAATCCATTGGAATGATTGCAAGAAGGCTATTACAGTAGTGAATGCAGACCAACACGACAATTTCAGTTCTGTGAATAATCACATATTATAAGGTCCGTTCCATCAGGAATTTTGAAACAGACATCGTGTCCTAAAGGCATAGTCTGTTGGAAAAGTCCAGGTTTATGTAGTTTTATCTCATTTTTGTTTCTCTCCTTGTTGGATCTGTAGTGAAGGGCGTTATTACTTTATTTGCCTCACTTCAAGTATAATTGTTTGTTTTTCCCCTCATGATCAATAATAGAGTATTTCACAATGAGAGTGTAGTATTATACTAACATAACATTAATTCACACCTTGTTCCAAGGCTCGCTCTCGGACCATAATATTCATGAACGCCGGTTTCTATCGGAGGTAAATAAAAGATGACCCACGCTACTTCCTGTTTTGATAACAAAAAAAAACGGTCATTTCGTCTTTAGCTATGGATAGACATAACGAGCTATCATGGAACGCCATCTCTTTACTAACAGGTAGACTGTTAAAATCAAGACTCATAACTATCAACAGTGCATTGTGCTTTTGGGGTTGAAATAACGTTACACCTGTGGTTCCCAACTGTTGTTGTGGGGAGATGGCACTGAGCGCGAGCGGTTGGGCTCCAACGCCTGTGCCAGCCACATTCCAGTCTGTACATGGTGGGCCCGCACTGGCTAGCTGCAACACGGTTTTGATGTCGGTGCGAGTGTCGGTTTGCCATTCTGGAATTCGACCGCTTTGCCTCCCCGGAGCTGTCGATGAGGTTCTCCATCTTCAGCTTAGTATGGACCCCAGCAAAGCTGGAGAGTTTCGGCTAGCACTGAGGGACAGTAGCGGAAGCGGCCGTAGTGTGGTAAGTGACATACTGCAACGTCTAGCTACCTAGCGAGGTATCTTGACATATGTAATGTCATGCAAACAATTGTATGCGTTGACATAATAAATTGCACACACAACATTGTTCTGTTGGTTTGAGCAATGTCAGTTTAGATACATTTTCTTTGACATAGCTACTGAATTGGAATCTTGTTTATTCAAATTACACAGTAATTCCATTGCTGGGAAACGATGTCGTGTGGTTTTTACAATCATCTGTCATTGTGTCTATCTGAACAAGGGAAGAACCGTACTAAATAGGAGACCGTATGTTCTCTCTTTCTCTCCCGCCCTCTCTCTATAGTCAAACGTTTGGACACACCTATTCATTCCAGGGGTTTTGTTTATTTGTATTATTTTCCACATTATAGAATAGTGAGAAGACATCAAAACTATGAAATAACACATATGGAATCATGTAGTAACCAAAAAAAAGTGTTAAACAAAAAAGAGATTCTTCAAACTGCCCACCATTTGCACACTTGGCATTCTCTCAACCAGCTTTATGAGGTAGTCAATGCATTTCAATTAACAGCTGTGCCTTGTTAAAAGTTCATTTGTGGAATTTCTTTCCTTCTTAATGCGGTTGAGCCAATCAGTTGTGTTGTGACAAGGGATTGCTCTATTTGGTAAAATACCAAGTCCATATTATGGCAAGAACAGCTCAAACAAGCAAAGAGAAATGACAGTCCATCATTACATCAAGACATGAAGGTCAGTCAATCCACAAGAACCTTGAAGGTTTCTTCAAGTGCAGTCGCAAAAACCATCAAGCGCTGTGATGAAACTGGCTCTCATGAGGACCAGAACAAGAAAGGAAGACCCAGAGTTACCTCTGCTGCAGATAAGTTCATTAGAGTTACCAGCCTTAGAAATTGCAGCCCAAATAAATGCTTCAAGTAATGGACGCATCTCAACATCAACTGTTCAGAGGAGTCTGCGTGAATCAGGCCTTCATGGTCCAATTGATGCAAAGAAACCACTACTAAAGAACACCAATAAGAAGAAGAGACTTGCTTGGGCCAAGAAACATGAGAAATGGACATTAGACCATGAATCTGTCCTTTTGGTCTGATGAATCCAAATGTGAGATTTTTGGTTGTAACCGCTGTGTATTTGTGAGACGCAGAGTAGGTGACCGGGTGATCTCTTCATGTGTGGTTCCCACCGTGATACATGGAGGAGGTGGTGTGATGACGTGGGGGTGCTTTGCTCATGACACTGTCAGTGATTTATTTAGAATTCAAGGTATACAGTGGGGCAAAAAAGTATTGTCAGCCACCAATTGTGCAAGTTCTCCCACTTAAAAAGATGAGGCCTGTAATTTTCATCATAGGTACACTTCAACTATGACAGACAAAATGAGAAAAAAAATACAGAAAATCACATTGTAGGATTTTTACGGAATTTATTAAATTATGGTGGAAAATAAGTATTTGGTCACCTAGAAACAAGCAAGATTTCTGGCTCTCACAGACCTGTAACTTCTTATTTAAGAGGCTCCTCTGTCCTCCACTCGTTACCTGTATTAATGGCACCTGTTTGAACTTGTTATCAGTATAAAAGACACCTGAACACAACCTCAAACAGTCACACTCCAAACTCCACTATGACCAAGACCAAAGAGCTGTCAAAGGACACCAGAAACAAAATTGTAGACCTGCACCAGGCTGGGAAGACTGAATCTGCAATAGGTAAGCAGCTTGGTTTGAAGAAATCAACTGTGGGAGCAATTATTAGGAAATGGAAGACATACACGACCACTGATAATCTCCCTCGATCTGGGGCTCCACGCAAGATCTCACCCCGTGGGGTCAAAATGATCACAAGAACGGTGAGCAAAAATCCCAGAACCAGACAGGGGGACCTAGTGAATGACCTGCAGAGAGCTGGGACCAAAGTAACAAAGTCTACCATCAGTAACACACTACGCCGCCAGGGACTCAAATCCTGCAGTGCCAGACGTGTCCCCCTGCTTAAGCCAGTACATGTCCAAGTCCGTCTGAAGTTTGCTAGAGAGCATTTGGATGATCCAGAAGAAGATTGGGAGAATGTCATATGGTCAGATGAAACCAAAATAGAACCTTTTGGTAAAAACTCAACTCGTCGTGTTTGGAGGACAAAGAATGCTGAGTTGCATCCAAAGAACACCATACCTACTGTGAAGCATGGGGGTGGAAACATCATGCTTTGGGGCTGTTTTTCTGCAAAGGGACCAGGACGACTGATCCGTGTAAAGGAAAGAATGAATGGGGCCATGTATCGTGAGATTGTGAGTGAAAACCTCCATCAGCAAGGGCATTGAAGATGAAACAGGTCTTTCAGCATGACAATGATCCCAAATACACCGCCCGGGCAACGAAGGAGTGGCTTCGTAAGAAGCATTTCAAGGTCCTGGAGTGGCCTAGCCAGTCTCTAGATCTCATCCCTATAGAAAATCTTTGGAGGGAGTTGAAAGTCTGTGTTGCCCAGCAACAGCCCCAAAACATCACTGCTCTAGAGGACATCTGCATGGAGGAATGGGCCAAAATACCAGCAACAGTGTGTGAACCTTGTGAAGACTTACATAAAACGTTTGACCTCTGTCATTGCCAACAAAGGGTATATAACAAAGTATTGAGAAACTTTTGTTATTGACCAAATATTTATTTTCCACCATAATTTGCAAATAAATTCATTAAAAATCCTACAATGTGATTTTCTGGATTTTCTTCCCCCTCTTTTTGTCTGTCATAGTTGAAGTGTACCTATGATGAAAATTACAGGTCTCTCATCTTTTTAAGTGGGAGAACTTGCACAATTGGTGGCTGACTAAATACTTTTTTGCCCCACTGTACTTAACCAGCATGGCTACCACAGCATTCTGCAGCGATACGCCATCCCATCACGTTTGCGCTTAGTGGGACTATCATTTGTTTTCCAACAGGACAATGACCCAACACACCTCCAGGCTATGTGACCAAGAAGGAGAGTGGATGGAGTGCTGCATCAGATGACCTGGCCTCAACAATCACCCGACCTCAACAGAGTGAAGGGAAAGCAGCTAACGAGTGCTCAGCATACAGTTGAAGTCTGAAGTTTACATACACCTTCGAAATACATTTAAAATGTTTTTCACAATTCCTGACATTTAATCATAGTAAAAATTCCCTGTCTTAGGTCAGTTAGGATCACCACTTTATTTTAAGAACGTGAAATGTCAGAATAATAGTAGAGAGAATTATTTATTTTTATTATTATTGATTTCATCACATTTCCAGTGGGTCAGAAGTTTACATACACTCAATTAGTATTTGGTAGCATTGCCTTTAAATTATTTAACTTGGGTCAAACGTTTCGGGTAGCCTTCCACAAGCTTCCCACAATAAGTTGGGTCAATTTTAACCCATTCCTCCTGACAGAGCTGGTGTAACGGAGTCAGGTTTGTAGGCCTCCTTGCTTGCACATGCTTTTTCAGTTCTGCCCTCAAATATTCTATAGGATTGAGGTCAGGGCTTTGTAATTGCCACTCCAATACCTTGACTTTGTTGTCCTTAAGCCATTTTGCCACAACTTTGGAAGTATGTTTGGGGTCATTGTCCATTTGGAAGACCCATTTGCTTCCAAGCTTTAACTTCCTGACTGATGTCTTGAGATGTTGCTTCAATATATCCATATAATTTTCCTTACTCATGATGCCATCTATTTTGTGAAGTGCACCAGTCCCTCCTGCAGCAACGCACCCCACAACATGATGCTGCCACCCCCATGCTTCATGGTTGGGATGGTGTTCTTCAGCTTGCAAGTCTCCCCCGTTTTTCCTCCAAACATAACGATGGTCATTATGGCCAAATAGTTATATTTTTGTTTCATCAGACCAGAGAACATTTCTCCAAAAAGTACAATCTTTGTCCTCATGTGCAGTTGCAAACCGTAGTCAGGCTTTTTTATGGCGGTTTTGGAGCAGTGGCTTCTTCCTTGCTGAGCGGCCTTTCAGGTTATGTCGATATAGGACTCATTTTACTGTGGATATAGACACTTTTGTACCTGTTTCCTCCAGCATCTTCACAGGGTCCTTTGCTGTTGTTCTGGGATTGATTTGCACTTTTCGCACCAAAGTACGCTCATCTCTAGGAGGCAGAACGTGTCTCCTTCCTGAGCGGTATGACGGCTGCGTGGTCCCATGGTGTTTATACTTGCGTACTATTGTTTGTACAGATGAACGTGGTATTTTCAGGCATTTTGAAATTGCTCCCAAGGATGAACAAGACTTGTGGTCTACAAAAATTGTTTTCTAAGGTCTTGGCTGATTTCCTTTGATTTTCCCATGATGTCAAGCAAAGAGGCACTGAGTTTGAAGGTAGGCCTTGAAATACATCCACAGGTACACCTTCAATTGACTCAAAGTATGTAAATTACACTATCAGAAGCTTCTAAAGCAATGACATAATTTTCAAGAATTTTCCAAGCTGTTTAAAGGTCACCTTAGTATATGTGAACTTCTGACCCACTGGATTTGTGATACATAAATTAAGTAATCTGTCCGTAAACAATGTTTGGAAAAAATTACTTGGGTCATGCACAAAGTAGATGTCATTACAGACTTGCCAAAACTATAGTTTATTAACAAGAAATTTGTGGAGTGGTTGAAAAACGAGTTTTAATCACTCCAAACTAAGCGTATGTAAACTTCCGACTTCAACTGTATGTGGGAACTCCTTCAAGACCGTTGGAAAAGCATTCCAGGCTACTTTGAAGAATCAAAAATATATATTTTGATTTGTTTAACACTTTTTTGGTTACTACATGATTCCATGTGTTATTTCATTGTTTGTCTTCACTATTATTCTACAATGTAGAAAATAGTCAAATTACACAAAACCCCACACCTGAGTAGTTGTGTCCAAACTATTCTTTTTTTCACAGTTCATTGCAGAGTTTGACTTGCGCTCAGTGCAGTATGAGGTGAAGTCTCCACGCCTTCACGAGATTTATTTGGCAACGCCCCCTCACGACTGCATCTGCTTCAACTTCTGCTGCGATCTGGAGGCTGAGCAGTGGGCCACAGTGGTGATGTCATCCCTAAGAGAGGCACACAGAGGTCAGAGGGCATGGCAGTCTTTCTCTAGTCTAGTTTGCTTGTTTAGCTGCATTCCTGTCTTGTTGTGTCTTAGTCTCCTCCTAGAACCCCATACTGTGGCTAAAACAATAGAATGCTGTCTCACAATTGACCGTTCTTTCTCTTTCATTGTAGTTGCTGCAAATAGTTCCCCACATCCTCTGGATGACCGACAGAAGCACACTGCAGCAGTAGCTCTAGAACAGTGCAGCACAGCCTCCTTACCACTCACTGGTAAGTGCACTCATGCTTCCTCCACTCTCTCTTTTTCTACCATACTTGCATGGCAACATACAGTACATTTATGCATTTTTATATAGTATTAGTAATTGAACCTGTTTTCTCTCTGAAGAGGAGCTGCGCCTGGAGCTTGCCCGGGCGATCGAAGCAGGCGACAGCCAGGCTGCTGCTCAACATGCATCTGCTCTGGCTCACCAGAAGGTGGCGCTCACCATCCAACTGTCTGAGAAGAGTTACGCAGAAGGAGAGATACGGTGAGAAGAAGTAACAGGCAGTAGGTTTAGGGGGGAATTAAGATAAGTTGTGTTAATGGTGCTATGTCTGTATTGCAGTTTGGCTGTGGCAGTGGAGGACATTTCCTCTTCCTGTTGCGTCACAGTGAAAGTTTTCCCACACATGACCGTCACAGCACTCAAGCAGCAGGTCAGATCAAAACTTCTGTGGTCTTCTGTTTGCTTGAGTACTTGTGCTACATTGTTAAATGTTCACAAATCTCTCTTCTCTGTCTGCATTGCTATCAGGTGTTTCTGGAGTATGGCTTCCACCCTCTCGTGCAGCGCTGGGTGATAGGGCAGTGTTTGTGCACAGAGCCCAGGTCCCTGGCCTCGTATGGAGTCCAGAGGGATGGGGACATGGCCTACCTCTACCTGATCTCAGCCTGCCATGCCCGCCTCACCCGCCAGCTGTTCCAGCAGGACCAGGAGGGCATCCTCCTCACCCCACCTCTGCCTACCAGCAACGGGTCTACGTCCCAGGACTGGAGGGGCTACACCCTGCCCTCCAGGCTCAGCCACAACTCCCAGGGTAAGTTTGTGCACACACCCACAGAGACAGACGCACCCACGCACACAGCAGTGCACATACTAATAGCCACAAGAAGTAAATTGAAATAATTTTGCCAAAATTAGGCTATAAAAATGATATTACTCTTGTCTGAACAGACATAAATAAAATACTACACCAGAGAGCATAATTTAGCTACTGAGGATAAATGGCTTCAATAAAGAGCAGTGGATTAAGTTTTATTACACATACTTACACGGGAAGGCCACAATTTGGGCAGCACAAGCACCAAATATAGAACAGCTTGTTGCATTGTGGCCATAGATATAATCCATAGAAGGATTTTGGAACATCTTACCCTGGCACTTTGACTGTTAAACTCATTGGTACACTAGCAATGGCTGCCAGTCCTGATTTAAATGGGAACTGGCATCTATGGATTATATTTATATGGTTGGTTGCGGTTTCTGTTAGGAAATATTTACATTTCAGACATTGGAGAAATGTGCCTGTCATCCATATGCAATGGGTGAGTAACCTATTAAGGCTACTACCATTCCAGTGTTTAATTGCTATATTGTAATTACTTTGCCACCATGGCCTATTTATTGCCTTACCGCTCTTATCCTACCTCATTTGCACCTGCTGTATATAGATTTTTCTACTGTATTATTGATTGTATGTTTGTTTATTCCATGTGTAACTCTGTTGTTGTATGTGTCGAACTGCTTTGCTTTATCTTGGCCAGTTCGCAGTTGCAAATTAGAACTTGTTCTCAACTAGCCTACCTGGTTAAATAAAGGTGAAATAAAAATACATTTAAAAAAGGCGTCCACCCATGCAGCCAGCGTACATCAATAAATTAGGGATATTGGCCAAATGAGCCACATTTAATGTCCTTAAAAGCAGCCTATAACAAATGACAAAAACACTATTCCTTGTGTTTCAATGTGTAGCACATTACACATTTTGTTACGTTACAGCCTTACTGTAAAATTGATTAAATTGTTTCTTTCTTCCTCAATCAACACACAATACCCCATAATGACAAAGCAAAAAGAGGTTTTAGAATTTCTTTCACATTTATTGTGGACCACTCAAGGACATTGAGACTTGTCCCAAAGCCACTCTTGCATTGTCTTGGCTGTGTGCTTAGGGTCGTTGTCCTACTGGAAGGTGAACCTTCGCCCCAGTCGGAGGCCCTGAGCGCTCTGGAGCAGATTTTCATCAAGGATCTCTCTGTACTTCGCTCCGTTAATCTTTCACTCAATCCTGACTGGTCTTCCAGTCCCTGCCGCTGAAAAACATCCCCACAGGCTGATGTTGCCATCACCCTGCTTCACCGTAGAGATGGTTCCAGGTTTCCTCCTGACGTGATGCTTGGCATGCAGGCCAAAGAGTTCAATCTTGATTTCATCAGACCAGAGAATCTTGTTTCTCATGGTCTGAGAGTTTTGGCAGAGAGTCCTTTTGGCAAACTCCAAGCAGGCAGTCATGTGCCTTTTACTGAGGCGTGGCTTCCGTCTGGCCACTCCACCATCAAGGCCTGATTGGTGCAGTGCTGCTGGAAAGTTATCCCATCTTCACAGAGGCACTCTGGAGCTGTCAGAGTGACCATCGGGATCTTGGTCACCTCCCTGACCAAGGCCCTTCTCCCCCGATTGCTCAGTTTGACTGGGCGGCCAGCTGTAGGAAGAGTCTTGGTAGTCTTGTGCGGTTGCCGTACCAGGTGAAGATACAGCCCGACAGGATGCTCTCAATTGTGGGTCTTAGGGGCAAAGTAGAATTCCTTCAGCCTCCTGATGTAGAAGAGGCACTGTTGCGCATTCTTCACCACACTGTCTGGACCATTTCAGGTTGATTGGACATGATTTGGAAAGAAACACACCTGTCTTTATAAGGTCCCACAGTTGACAGTGCATGTCAGAGCAAAAACCAACTCATGAGGTTGAAGGAATTGTCCGTAGAGCTCCGAGACAGGATTGTGGAAGGGAACCAAAACATTTCTGCAGCATTGGTGGTTCCCAAGAACACAATGGCCTCCATCATTCTTAAATGGAAGAAGTTTGGAACGACCAAAAATCTTCTTAGAGCTGGCCGCCCGCCAAACTGAGCAATCGGGGGAGATGGTCCTCTTGACAGAGCGCCAGAGTTTGTCTGTGGAGATGGGAGAACCTTCCAGAAGGACAACCATCTATGCAGCACTCCACCAATCAGGCCTTTATGGTGGAGTAACCAGATGGAAGCCACTCAGTAAAAGGCACCACACAGCCCGCTTGGAGTTTGCCAAAAGGCACCTAAAGGACTCAGACCATGAGAAAAAGATTTAACTCTTTGGCCTGAATACCAAGTGTCACGCTTGAAAGAAACCTGGCACCATCCCTACGGTGAAGCATAGTCATGGCAGCATCATTCTTTGACAATATTTTTCAGCGGCAGGGACTGGCAGACCAGTCAGGATTGAGGGAAAGTTGAACGGAGCAAAGTACAGAGAGATCCTTGATGAAAACCTGCTCCAGAGCGCTCAGACTAAAGCGAAGGTTCACCTTCCAACAGGACAATGGCCCTAAACACACAGCAAACACAACGCAAGAGTGGCTTTCGGACAAGTCTGAGTGTCCTTGAGTGGCCTAGCCAGAGCCCGGACTTGAACTTGATCGAACATCTCTGGAGAGACCTGAAAATGCAGTGGCTTGCGAAAGTATTCACCCCCCTTAGCATGTTTCATGTTTTGTTGCCTTACAACCTGGAATTAAAATAGAGTTTGTATCATTTGCTTAACACAACATGCCTACCACTTTGAAGATGCAAAATATTATTTGTGAAACAAACAAGAAATAAGACAAAAAAAACAGAACTTGAGCATGCATAACTATTCATCCCCCAAAGTTAATCATTTGTAGAGCCACCTTTCGCAGCAATTACAGCTGCACGTCTGTTGGGGTATGTCTCTATAAGCTTGGCACATCTAGCCACTGGGATTTTCGCACATTCTTCAAGGCAAAACAGCTCCAGCTCCTTCAAGTTGGATGGGTTCCGCTGGTGTATGGCAATCTTTAAGTCATACCACAGATTCTCAATTGAATTGAGGTCTGGGCTTTGACTAGGCCATTACAAGACATTGGAATCATAAATGTTTCCCCTTAAACCACTCGAGTGTTGCTTTAGCAGTATGCTAGGGTCATTGTCCCGCTGGAAGGTGAACCTCTGTCACAGTCTCAAATCTCTGGAAGATCTCATTCCTTCAATTCTGACCAGTTTCCCAGTCCCTGCTGATGAAAAACATCCCCACAGCATGATGCTTCACTGTGGGGATGGTGTTCTCGGGCTGATGAGAGGTACTGGGTTTGTGACAGACATAGCGGTTTCCTTGATGGCCAAAAAGCTTCATTTGTCTCATCTGACCAGAGCACCTTCTTCTATATGTTTGGGTAGTCTCCCACATGCCTTTTAGCGAACACCAAACGCGTTTGCTTATTTTTTTCTTTAAGCAATGGCTTTTTTTCTGGCCACTCTTCCGTTAAGCCCAGCTCTGGAGTGTACAGCTTAAATTGGTCCTATGGACAGATACTCCAATCTCCGCTGTGGAGCTTTGCAGCTCCTTCAGGGTTATCTTTGGTCTCTTTGTTGCCTCTCTGATTAATGCCCTCCTTGCCTGGTCCGTAAGTTTTGGTGGTTGGCCCTCTTGGCAGGTTTGTTGTGATGCCATATTCTTTCCATTTAATGGTGCTCCGTGGGATGTTCAAAGTTTCAGATATTTTTTTATAACCCAACCCTGATCTATACTTCTCCACAACTTTGTCCCTGACTTGTTTGGAGAGCTCCTTCATGGTACCACTAGCTTGGTGGTGCCCCTTGCTTAGTGGCGTTGCAGACTCTGGGGCCTTTCAGAACAGGTGTGTATATATACACTGAGATCATGTGACAGATCTTGTGACACTTAGATTGCACACAGGTGGACTTTATTTAACTAATTATGTGACTTCTGAAGGTAATTGGTTGCACCAGATCTTATTTAGGGGCTTCATCATAGCAAAGGGGGTGAATACATAGCACACGCACCATTCTTAAAATTATTTAGACTTTTTTTTTTTTCATATCACCAATTTGGACCATTTTTATGTATGTCGATTTACATGAAATCCATTTAAGTTACAGGTTGTAACGCAACAAAATAGGAAAAACGCCAAGGGGGATGAATACTTTTGCAAGGCACTGTTGCTGTGCAGCGACGCTCCCCATCCAACCTGACAGAGCTTGAGAGGATCTGCAGAGAGAAATTTGAGAAACTCCTCAAATACTTGTGTACCAAGCTTGTAGTGTCATACCCAAGAAGACTCTAGACTTTAATCACTGTAAAAGGTGCGTCAACAAAAGTACTGAGTAAGGGGTCTGAATACTTATGTAAATGTGATATTTCAGTTTATTTTTTATAAATGTGCCATTTCTAAAGACCTGTTTTTGCTTTGTCATTATGGGTTATTGTGTGTAGATTGATGAGGAAAAACTATTTAATCCCTTTTAGAATAAAGCTGTGGAAAAAGTCAAGGGGTCTGAATACTTATCAAATGCACTGTATATGGAAGTACAATTAACAAAAATATAAAACATGTAAAGTGTTGGTTTCATGAGCTGAAATAAAAGAAACCAGACATTTTCCATATGCACAAAAAACGTATTTCTCTCAAATTTTGTGCACAAATTTGTTAACATCCCTGTTAGTGAGCAGTTCTCCTTCGCTAAGATAATCCATCCACCTGACTGGTGTGGCATATCAACAAGCTGATCAAACAGCATGATCATTACACAGGTGCGCCTTGTGCTGGGGACAATAAAAGGCCACTCTAAAATGTGCAGTTTTATCACAACACAATGCCACAGATGTTTTGAAGGAGTGAGTGCAAATGACATGCTGACTGCAGGAATGTCCACCCGAGCTGTTTCCAGAGAATGTAATGTTCATTTTTCTACCATAAGCCACCTCCGACATCGTTTTAGAGAATTTAGCAGTACAATCACAGACCATGTGTAACCACGCTAGCCCAGGACCTCCACATCCGGGTTCTTCAGCTGCAGGATGGTCTGAGACCAGCCACCCGGACAGCTGATGAAACTGTGGGTTTGCACAACCTGTCAGAAACCATCTCAGGGGTGCTCATCGCCTCACCAGGGTCTTGACCAGACTGCTCCCCTTCGATGGCCACTGGTACGCTGGAGAAGTGTGCTCTTCACAGACTAATCCCGGTTTCAACTGTACCGGGCAAAGGGCAGACACTGTGTATGGCATTATGTGGGCAAACAGAGTGCCCCATGGTGGGGTTATGGTATCGGCAGGCATAAGCTACGGACAACAAACAATTGCATTTTATTGATGGCAATTTGAATGCACAGAGACACCGTGTCGAGATCCTGAGGCCCATTGTCGTGCCATTTATCCACCACCATCACCTCATGTTTCAGTATGATAATGCCCAGCCCCATGTCGCAAGGATTTGTACACTGAAACTGAAAATGTCCCAGTTCTTCCATGGCCTGCCTGCTCACCAGACGTGTCACCCATTGAGCATGTTTGGGATTCTCCGGATCAACGCGTACGACAGCGTGTTCCTATCAACATCCTGCAACTTCGCACAGCCATTGAAGAGTGGGACAACATTCCACAAGCCACAATCAACAGCCTTATCAACTCTATGCGAAAGAGATGTGTCCTGCTACATGAGGTAAATGGTCACACCAGATACTGACTGGTCTTCTGATCCAAGCCCCCTACCTTTTAAAAACAGTATCTGTGACCAACAGATGCATATCTGTATTCCCAGTCATGTGAAATCCATAGATCTGGGCCTAATTAAATAATTGAAATAGACTGATTTCCTTATGAATTGTAACTCAGTAAAATCTTATTGTTGGATCTTGCATTTATAAGTTTCTTCAGTGTAGTTTAGTGCATCTCCAATATATTGTTAAATCGAGAATCGGCATCCTATTTCGCAACAAAGCCTCCTTCACTCATGCTGCCAAACACCCTCGTAAAACTGACTACCCTACCATTCCTTGACTTCGGCGATGTCATCTACAAAATAGCCTCCAACATTCTACTCAGCCAAATGGATGCAGTCTATCACAGTGCCATCTGTTTTGTCACCAAAGCCCACCACTACCCACCACTGCGACCTGTATGCTCTCGTGGGCTGGTCCTCGCTACATATTCATCGCCAAACCCACTGGCTCCAGATCATTTAAGTCTTTGCTAGGTAAAGCTCCTCCTTATCTCAGCTCACTGGTCGCAATAGCAACACCCACCAGTAGCACGAGCTCCAGCAGGTATATTTCACTGGTCTTCCCCAAAGACAACACCTCTTTGGCCGCCTTTCCTTCCAGTCCTCTGCTGCCAATGACTGGAACGAATTGCAAAAATCACTGAAGTTGGAGACTTATATCTCTCACTAACTTTAAGCATCAGCTGTCAGAGCAGCTTACCGATCGCTGCAGCTGTTCACAGCCCATCTGTAAGTAGCCCATCCAACCAACTACCTCATCCCCATATTTGTTTTTCTGCTCTTTTGCACACCCTCATCTGCACATATCACTCCAGTGTAAATTGCTAAATTGTAATTACTTCGCCCCTATTGGAGTATTTATTGCCTTACCTCCTTACTTCATTTGCACACACTGTATACAGATTTTTATATTGTGTTAGTGACTGTGTTTGTTTATCCCATGTGTAACTGTGTTGTTGTTTTTGTTGCACTGCTTTGCTTTATCTTGGCCAGGTCGCAGTTGTAAATGAGAACTTGTTCTTAGCTGGCCTATCTGGATAAATAAAGGTTAATTTTTTTTTTTTTAATTTAAAGTGATCGTTTCCTGATCTCAGATCTCTCAGATATAGGGCAGACACTTCAAAACAAACTTCCTTTAGATATTCTTTGGGACTGTTTTTCCATTTATGAATATGTATTTCTATGGGCTTATAGCAGTAAGGCCAAATTCAATGTTTCATTAAATAATTTAAAAATATATTTCATACCTAAAGGGGTCCTAAAATTCTAAATCAAATATCTAAATGATCCTTGGTATGACCATCTTCAAACAATTCCATATGTTGGCTTAGTAGAACCCTCCTTTAGACTCTAGATCAGGGCTGTAAGCTCATTTTATTTGTATTTTCTCCAACCCTAATCTAGCGCACCTGATTAATTAGCTGAATCAGGTTAGTTACAACTGGGGTTGAAAAGAACCTACGGGAGGGTAGCTCTCCAAGAACAGGGTTGGAGAGCCCTGCCCTAGAGGGTTAAGGAACTGGTTTAGATTAATAAATAGGCCTCCAATAATAAAACAAATTATAAATACGAAAGTATATATAAAGTTCCAAAATTGCATCCTATCAGAATAGCGAGTTGCACAGTAGGCAGCATTAGGCTATTTGTGTGGTATTTATACAAAAAAAAATATGCTAATGTCTCATGTAAAGGACATAGAATTGCATGAAATGTGTTTTATAAAAGGCTCATTTATTTTTTCAGACCCTGCATGTGTGGATATCCTAAAAACGTGTCTGTATGCCAGTATGCAAATATAGATGCATGCGATGCTTTATTATAAAAGGGGACTGATCACTCATTTACCATTGTTGTGATTGACTGTAGGGAGCACCGGACGTGAGGCTGACAGGCTGGGTATGAGCGAGATCACAGAGGCCCTCAACTTGGAGACTCTGCAGATCAACAATAAACCTGATCAACCCTGCAAAGCCAGTAAAACACAGGTACAAACCCAATGTTTTCATATTTATGTGGTCAGCTGTTGGCTTCAAGCACAATTGAATTGTTCTACACAAGATGATAGTTGAGGACATACTTTCTCTTTCCCTGATAGAAACCTAATATTTCATATAGCTAGTATACTGAACATCACTGCTCTTTACGTCTGACACGCAGACAGAATGGGTTTGTCCCTCCTGCACCTTTATCAACAATCCTTCCCGACCAGGCTGTGAGATCTGCAGTACAGCCAGACCTGACTCGGGGGCACCGCCTCATACAACAGGTACTGTATCTATTGCATAGAGTAGACAGAACACATCACCTGCATTCTAAACTACAATATTGTATTTATTCCCTGTCTGTATTAAAGGAGAAAGGAAGAAGAGTGGAGCAGGGGGAGATTGGTGCATTGATCAGTTGACTGCCTCGCAACCTTTACCATAGCCTGGATGACTGATCACACACAACTGACACCAACTTACTGCTTCTTAGGTAAAAACCCACTCCTGACAAACACTAGAGGTATATCAACGCTGTCGCACACATGGAGCGCCACTTGCAGTGGCTCACAAAAGGAACTACCTGTATAGTCAATGGGAGCTGGCTTTTTGACTCTCCTCTGGACATGATGGCAGTCAGCAACCTTTGCCTTGTGGTAGACTTTATTTATTTTACATTGGGGAGGGATGGAATAGTCCTATATTTATTCCAGAGGGGTAGGTGGTGCTTCCCTTCTCTCTACCTGATATCTCAGATGAGAGAATATGGTATATTTTGAAGTTGGCCAACTGGGATACTTTTGAGTATTGAAAGTGCAGTTTAAAACCAAGGCCTGTATTCAAACTCAGAGTAGGTGTGCTGGTCTAGGATCAGATGTATTTTAGATCATAATTATATAGACATGGGGGACCTGATCCTAGATCAGTACTCCTACTCTGAGATACATTGTGAATACAGGCCCAGGTCTTGCTGGTCAATGGTTGGTGCCATTTGGTTTGATGGGATGAGGGGAATTAGTTGCTATGAGGCAAGTCTGGGAGTGACAGGGTTTTAAAGTGATTTTATTGTTGAGGCGTTTCACCTATTTGTCATAAGTTTCTCTGTCTGAACTGTGTTAGTGACAGAATGTTATGTTTTGTCAAACATAACTGTATAAAATGGTGTTAGCTGAATAAACATACGTTGATCAAGTTTGAGTTAAGTTTTTATTTGAGCATTTATAAATTAGTGTCTGTACACATGGTTCAAATGAAGTGTATGTATGTATGTATGTATGTATGTATGTATGTATATATATATAAAGACAATTCTTAGTTCATATAGTAGATTATGGACATTTTCAGTTGCCAAGAGGTTGGCTTAAGGATACTGCTTCCTTAACATTTTCTTTTGTTCAGTTTCATCCCTTAGAATATTCACTCAGGCCCAATGACATAACCAAAACACAGTGCATTATTTATTTTCTTCAGGTACCATAAACCAATCCCATGCACACAAGCCCTGAACCCAATACAACCTTTTAGTTGCCAGACAAGCCCAACCCAATACACTTAACCACTCCCCCCGCCAACTTCCTATTCCTTCCAGGCAAGTCAGTCAGCCTACTCCTTGGGGAAACCTTCGTTCCATAAAGGCAGGTTTAGGAGCAGTTTCACCTCAGGATAGATAGTTCCCATATAAAAAGGCAGGTCTGGGACCAGTCTTCCCCCAGTTACCTGTTGTTTACTTCCAGAAGAGAATGTTCCAGAGCAGCAACCAACAGGGGTAGATCAGCAGAGCCAGGAGCGGATAGACCAATGAGCCGTAGAGGGCGTGGTCCAGGATGCCCTGGGAGATGACAGACAGGAAGAGCATCCAACCATCTTGCAGGGAGACAGGGGTCTCCTGCAGCTCCTGGAAGACGAAGACGCAGTAGAGCAGAGTGCAGCCGGGGCTCAGGAGCACCATGATGGCTGCAGATAGAGCCCTGAGGCAAGAGGGTAAAGTTGTTATTACAGAGCCCTGGAAGAAGAAACACTAATACAGCACTCAAGTCAGTGGACAAGAGGGGGGGAACCATTACACACACTATCTTCACACACAGGGACAATGGAACTAACACTGCAACATCACTGAGAAAACAACAGAATTATTACTTCTACTATAAGAAATCACCCAACACCAGGAGAAAGTTGTGGGTGGGTGAGAGTGTTGAGATTATTACTTGGGTGCATGTGGTGTGATGAAGGCAGCGATGGGTACCAGGGACAGAGCCAAGATGAAGCCCAGGGAGAAGTTGATAAGGGCAGTGCAGCCCAGTAACACAGCCAGGTAGAGGAGAGCCACCAGCTTCAGCACTCTCCAGCCCTCCTCTGTACCCTCTCCTTGCAGAAGCCTGGGGGAGAAAGAGAGATAAAATACCCATTTATACCTGGTGCTAACATGCGCCCTTTGTCCTGATCTTGTCCACATTTTCAGACAGGTGTAAACGATTAAAAGACATTTCATTGTGATCAGATCTTCCTGAGCACCTCCATCGGTTGTCAGGCATGCATTGTGTCAGGATATCAATGAAGTGTAAACATCTGGATGGTCAAGCCATTTAAAAATCATATCAACCTCTAAAATCATTGACACATCACAATTTGATTTATAATAAATGTATTAATATTATTTTGAAAGAATATCTGTAAAATCATTTGTATACAGGGACAGGGAGGGAGGCACTAGATAATCTGGTCACAATGTCGATGGATAAGAGATATTTTACACAGACCTTTGTTACAAGGAGCATATGAGCACAGACAATTAGGAGCACAATAACAAATATTTGAGGTAACAAGCCGTTTTTCTTTGCCGAAATGATGCAAGCATGACAGTCATGAATCTGCACTCGGGGGCTGTTTTACAGTAAAGTAATCATTGCAACCATTTTTCTAGGTGCACTTGTGTTCCTAAATTACAATTCCAGGTTGCACACAGCAAAATATTTAGGCACATATGCATGTAAAATGGTAGCACTGTAGAGCCCTGCCTTGATTAGATATTGATCAGATCACGAAACGACACGAGTTACAAGGGGGGACATGGTGAAATAAAATAATTTACTGCAGCCACAGTATCGTCAAGGTGTGTGTGTGATCACGGGGCAAACCTGGCATATTGTATGCATATTTAGTGTGTGAGAACCTGCATCATTTACATTTAAGTCATTTAGCAGACGCTCTTATCCAGAGCGACTTACAAATTGGTGCATTCACCTTATGACATCAGCCATCTTATGTTTTCTTTGAGTGTGTGTGTATATGTGAGAAAGATGAGAGGGTGTGCATGTGTGTGTACCTGTGTGTGTTGTGTGGCAGGGCCAGTCCTGCGGTGTAGATAGCTATAGCAGTGAGGACCACAGCTTCCGTCTCAGACACAGGGAAGTGTTGCACAGCCATCTCCTGAGAGAGGATAGGGAGGGTGTACAGAGCCACCCCTGTCATGTGACTGATCACTACTGGAGTCAGGATAGACAGGACCCCTGGGCTGGAGGGCTGATGGAGGACAGAGGGAGACAGGAGGAAAGAGTCAATTATACTGACATAGACCAATAGGTTGATGACTTCTAGAGATGTAAAAAGGTAGATACTATAGTTACAAAACACACACCAGAAGTGAGCACACACACACACAGCTTGTTTACTTCTCCATAACTGACCTGCACTCCCCCAGCCACCCCATCCTCTGTTCCTGGTGGAGAAGCACCTAGCTGAACCCACAGGTCTAAGGCCTGTTACTTCCATTAAGGACAAAACCGATATGCAGTGTATCATCGACATATACACAGCCTCATTCAGAGCAATCTCATCATGACTTAAAGTTGAAATCCTTAACGAAACTGCCATGTCCGTTTACCCCATGGACATCATTGCACATGCGCTCGAACAGCAGAATGTACTGCTATTTGTTTTACCACATTGCAACACTCCTCACCCCTGCTTCGTCAAAAAAAAAAATTGATAGCAACGGCATTAGGGCGGTTAGCAGCACTGTTTCCCCTACTGCGGATTCCAGCTTTAATGAAGTTGAACATTCAGCTTAACTATGCAAACATATCATTAACCCACATTAGGCCTTTTGGCTAACCTAATTAATTTACTAATATAGGAGAATGGACCAAAATGAATATCCTTTCTGTCCATTTACAGTTGAAGTCAGATTTTTACATACACCTTAGCCAAATACATTTAAACTCAGTTGACAATTCCTGACATTTACTCCTAGTAAAAAAATCCCTGTTTTAAGTCAGTTAGGATCACCACTTTATTTTAAGAATGAGAAATGTCAGAATAATAGTAGAGAGAATGATTTACTTATTTACGGCCAAACAGTTCTACTTTTGTTTCATCAGACCCGAGGACATTTCTCCAAAAAGTATGATCTTTGTCCCCATGTGCAGTTGCAAACCGTAGTCTGGCTTTTGTTCTGGGATTGATTTACTTGGATTTTCCCATGATGTCAAGCACTGAGTTTGAAGGCCTTGAAATACATCCATAGGTACACCCCCAATTGACTCAAATGATGTCAACTAGACCATCAGAAGCTTCTAAAGCAATGACATTTTCTGTAATTTTCCAAGCTGTTTAAAGGCACAGTCAACTTAGTGTATGTTAACTTCTGACCCACTGGAATTGTGATACAGTGAATTAAGTTAAATAATCTTTCTGTAAACAATTGTTGGAAAAATTACTTGTGTCATGCACAAAGTAGATGTTAACAAACTATAGTTTTGGCAAGTCTGTTAGGACAAGAAATTTGTGGAGTGGTTGAAAAACTAGTTTTAATGACTCCAACCTAAGTGTATGTAAACTTCCGACTTCAACTGTAATTCCCACACAAGTGCATCTCAAACCTCCAACTCTTGGACAGGTCTCCCTTGGGAAAAAGATAATGGGACTACCTGGTTAAAAAAAACGGTTAAATAAAAATAGAATCCCCTATTGTCCCAGAGGTGGAAGGATACGCGCAACAGCAGAATGACAGCCAGCAGGCCGAAGGCGGGCATGTAGTAACCAATGGAGACGAAGCGAGAGAGCGAGGGCATAAGGTAGAAGAAGTAGGACTGGTGCAGACGCTCCAGGAGGTTGTTCAGCTTCCGGTACATCCCCTCCAGGAGCCTGAGGGACACACACAGGTTTATTTCCATGTCAATTTCACTGTGAAAATGTCTCCATAGAAACGCCAAGAGTTGCATTTGAAGGCTTTCTGATCATCTAAATTGAAGCTTGAACATTATCAGCAGCTGACCTGCCAATGGTGGTGGTGTCTGTCTTGTACTGTCTGAAGCTGTTGATGCCCCTAATGGAGGCGGCCTCTATGTGGTATCTGAGGAACAGGCCGTGGTCCCCCCAGGGTCGCCCACTGGCCTGCTTCAGCACCATCAACATCATGGTCTGGGCCGCGTGGCTGTAGCCCGATGTAGTGTCCCAGTCGTTCCTCTGGAGCTGGATGGAGAGAGGACAGTCAGCATGACAATCAGGCAATTAAACATGTCATTACTGGCTTCTCCTTACCTGGCATAGAAGAATGCACAACACAAAACATCTATGTGTTCTATTATTAGACCTCTGAAAGCATTACAAATTTACAGCATGTACTTTCTGCAACAACATCAAATAACTTCACCACACATGGAGGCTAAAAGAGACTTTTTTTTTTCCTCCTTCGAGACGTCGCTCTAAGGCCCTTCTGCTAGCTTTCTGAATCACCGTGTCTCCAGCCAGTCCAACCACTCACTGGACCCCTATGATCACCCGGCTACGCATGCCTCTCCCTAATATCAATATGCCTTGTCCATTACTGTCCTGGTTAGTGATTATTGTCTTATTTCACTGTAGAGCCTCTAGCCCTGCTCAATATGCCTTAACCTACCATTTAGTTCCACCTCCCACATATGCGGTGACATCACCTGGTTTAAATGTCTCTAGAGACAATATCTCTTTCATCATTACTCAACGCCTAGGTTTACCTCCAATGTACTCACATCCTACCATACCTCTGTCTATACATTATGCCTTGAATCTATTCTATCGCGCCCAGAAACCTGCTCCTTTTACTCTGTTCCGAACGTACTAGACGACCAGTTCTTATAGCCTTTAGCCGTACCCTTATCCTACTCTGTTCCTCTGGTGATGTAGAGGTTAACACAAGCCCTGCAGTGCCTAGCTCCACCCCTACTCCCCAGGTGCTCTCATTTGTTGACTTCTGTAACCCGTAAAAGCCTTGGTTTCATGCATGTTAACATTAGAAGCCTCCTCCCTAAGTTTGTTCAATTCACTGCCCTAGCACACTCTGCCAACCCGGATGTCCTAGCTGTGTCTGAATCCTGGCTTAGGAAGACCACCAAAAACCCTGACATTTCCATCCCTAACTATAACATTTTCCGACAAGATAGAACTGCCAAAGGGGGCAGTGTTGCAATCTACTGCAGAGATAGCCTGCAGAGTTATGTCTTACTATCCAGGTCTATACCCAAACGATTCGAGCTACTTTTAAAAATCCACCTTTCCAGAAACAAGTCTCTCACCTTTGCCGCTTGCTATAGACCACCCTCTGCCCCCAGCTGTGCTCTGGACACCATATGCGAACTGATTGCACCCCATCTATCTTCAGAGCTCGTGCTGCTAGGTGACCTAAACTGGGACTTGCTTAACACTCCGGTCATCCTACAATCTAAGCTTGATGCCGTCAAATCGCACACAAATTATCAACGAATCGACCAGGTACAACCCCAAATCCGTAAACACGGGCACCCTCGTAGATCTCATTCTAACAAACTTGCCCTCCAAATACACCTCTGCTGTTTTCCCCTTCAGCGAGCAGGCCTTTCTAATCGACCTGGCCCGGGTATCCTGAAAGGATATTGACCTCATCCCGTCAATAGAGGATGCCTGGTTGTTCTTTAAAAGTGCCTTCCTCACCATCTTCAATAAGCATGCCCCGTTCAAAAAATGTAGAACCAGGAACAGAAATAGCCCTTGGTTCACTCCAGACCTGACTGCCCTTGAACAGCACAAAAACATCCTGTGGTGTACTGCATTAGCATCAAATAGCCCCCATGATATGCAACTTTTCAGGGAAGTTAGGAACCAATATACACAGGCAGTTAGGAAAGCTAAGGCTAGCTTTTTCAAGCAAAAAAACTGCATCCAGTAGCACAAACTCAAAAAAGTTCTGGGACACTGTAAAATCCATGGAGAAAAAGAGCACCTCCTCCCAGCTGCCCACTGCACTGAGGCTAGGAAACTGTCACCACCGATAAATCCACTATAATTGAGAATTTCAAGAAGCATTTTTCTACGGCTGGCCATGCTTTCCACCTGGCTACCCCTACTAGAGGTCGACCGATTAATCGGAATGGCCGAAGTTTTCATAACAATCGGAAATCTGTATTTTTGGACACTGATTTGGCCATTTAAAAAAAAAATGTTTATACCTTTATTTAACTAGGCAAGTCAGTTAAGAACACATTCTTATTTTCAATGACGGCCTAGGAACGGTGGGTTGACTGCCTCGTTCAGGGGCAGAATGGCTGATTTTTACCTTGTCAGCTCGGGGGATTCAATCTCAGTCCAACACTCTAACCACCTGCCTCTCATTGCACTCCACGAGGAGACTGCCTGTTACACGAATGCAGTAAGCCAGGGTAAGTTGCTAGCTAGCATTAAACTTATCTTATAAAAATCAATCAATCGTAATCACTAGTTAAACTAGTAATATCATCAACCATGTGTAGTTATCTAACGTGTCTGGCATTGCATATAATCGATGCAGTGCGTATCGTTGCTCCAATGTGTACCTAACCATAAACATCAATGCCTTTCTTAAAATCAATACACAGACATATATATTTTTAATCCTGCATATTTAGCTAAAATAAATCCAGGTTACCAGGCAATATTAACCAGGTGAAATTGTGTCACTTCTCTTGCATTCATTGCATGCAGAGTCAGTGTATATGCAACAGTTTGGGCCGCCTAATTTGCCAGAATTTTACGTAATTATGACATATCATTGAAGGTTGTGCAATGTAACAGGAATATTTAGATTTATGGATGCCACCCGTTAGATAAAATACGGAACGGTTCCGTATTTCACTGAAAGAATAAATGTCTTGTTTTTCGAGATTTGACCATATTAATGACCTAAGGCTCGTATTTCTGTGTGTTATCATGTTATAACTAAGTCTATGATTTGATAGAGCAGTCTGACTGAGCGATGGTAGGCAGCAGCAGGCTCGTAAGCATTCATTCAAACAGCACTTTTGTGCGTTTGTCAGCAGCTGTTTATGACTTCAAGCCTATCAACTCCCGAGATTAGGCTCGTTTAACCAATGTGAAATGGCTAGCTAGTTAGCGGGGTGCGCACTAATAGCGTTTCAAACGTCACTCGCTCTGAGACCTGGAGTGGTTGTTCCCCTTGCTCTGCAAGGGTAACGCTGCTTCGAGGGTAGCCGTTGTCATTGTGTTCCTGGAACATCCAATAGTCAAATGTTAATGGAATACAAATGGTATAGAGAGAAATAGTCCTTTAAGTCCTATAATAACTACAACCTAAAACTTCTTACCTGGGAATATTGAAGACTCATGTTAAAAGGAACCACCAGCTTTCATATGTTCTCATGTTCTGAGCAAGGAACTTAATTGTTAGCTTTCTTACATGGCACATAATGCACTTTTACTTTCTTCTCCAACACTTTGTTTTTGCATTATTTAAACCAAATTGAACATGTTTCATTATTTATTTGAGGCTAACTTGATTTTATTGATGTATTATATTAAGTTAAAATATTGCATTTTTTAAAAAAAATCAAAAACGGACAATTAATCGGTATCGGCTTTTTTTGGTCCTCCAATAATCAGCGTTGATAAATTATAAAAATCGGTCGACTAACCCCTACCCCGATCAACAGCCCTCCACCCCACAGCAACTCGCCCAAGCCTCCCCCATTCCTCCTTCACCCAAATCCAGATAGCTGATGTTCTGAAAGAGAGGCAAAATCTGGGCCCCAACAAATCAGCCGGACTAGACAATCTGGACACTCTTTCTAAACTGATCTGCCGAAATTGTTGCAACCCCTATTACTAGCCTGTTCAACCTCTCTTTCGTATCATATGAGATTCCCAAAGATTCTAAATCTGCCGCGGTCATCCAACCTCTTCAAAAGGGGGAGACACTCTAGACCCAAACTGTTACAGACCTATATCTATCCTACTCTGCCTTTCTAAGGTCTTCGAAAGCCAAGTTAACAAACAGATCACCGACCATTTCGAATCCCACCGTACCTTCTCCGCTATGCAATCTGGTTTCCGAGCTGGCCATGGGTGACACCTCAGCCACGCTCAAGGTCCTAAACGATATCATAACCGCCATCGATAAGAGACATTATTGTGCAGCCATATTCATCGACCTGGCCAAGGCTTTCGACTCTGTCAATCACCACATTCTTATCGGCAGAGTCTGCAGCCTTGGTTTCTCAAATGACTGCCTCGCCTGGTTCACAAACTATTTCTCTGATAGAGTTCAGTGTGTCAAATCTCTATGGGGGTGCCACAGGGTTCAATTCTCGGGCTGACTCTTTTCTCTGTATACATCAATGATGTCGCTCTTGCTGCTGGTGATTCTTTGATCCATCTCTACGCAGACGACAACATTCTGTATACCTCTGACCCATCTTTGGACACTGTGTTTAACTAACCTCCAGACAAGCTTCAATGCCATACAACTTCCTTTCTGTGGCCTCCAACTGCTCTTAAATGCAAGTAAAACGTAATGTTATTCAACCGATCGCTGCCCGCACGTCCAGGTTCTTAGACGGTTCTGACTTAAAAAATGTGGACAATTACAAATACCTAGGTCTCTGGTTAGACTGTAAACTCTCCTTCCGGACTCACAATATGCATCTCCAATCCAAAATTAAATCTAGAATCGGCTTCCTACTTCACAAAAAAAAAAGCATCCTTCACTCTGACCATCCAAAACTGACCATCCTACCGATCCTCGACTTCGGCGATGTCATTTACAAAATAGCCTCCAACACTCTAGTCAACTAATTGGATGCAGTCTATCACAGTGCCATCCGTTTCGTCACCAAAGCCCCATATACACCACCCACCCCTGCGACCTGTATGCTCTCGTTGGCTGGCCCTCGCTTCATACTCATTGCCAAAGCCACTGGCTCCAGGTCATCTACAAGTCTCTGCTAGGTAAAGCCCCGCCTTATCTCAGCTCACTGGTCACCATAGCAGCACCCACCCGTAGCATGCACTCCAGCAGGTATATCTCACTGGTCACACCCAAAGCCAATTTTTCCTTTGGCCGCCTTTCCTTCCAGTTCACTGCTGCCAAAGACTGGAACGATCTGCAAAAAACACTGAGGCTGGAGACTCATATCTACCTCACCAGCTGTCAGAGCAGCTCACAGATCACTCCACCTGTAAACAGCCCATCCAACTACCTCATCCCCATACTGTATTTATTTCTTTATCTTGCTCCTTTGCACCCCAGTATCTCTACTCGCATATTCATCTTCTGCACATCTACCATTCCAGTGTTTAATTGCTATATTGTAATTACTTCACCACCATGGCCTATTTATTGCCTTACCTCCCCTTGTCCTACCTCATTTGCACATACTGTAAATAGACTTTCTACTGTATTATTGACTGTATGTTTGTTTATTCCATGTGTAACTCTGCGTTGTGTGTCAAACGGCTTTACTTTATCTTGGCCAGGTCGCATTTGCAAATGAGAACTTGTTCTCAACTAGCATACCTGGTTAAATAAAGGTGAAATAAAATAATAATAATAATTCAAACTTTTTTTACTTACTCAAGTAATTACTCAAGGCATTTGGACTTCTTCCCTACCTTGCCCTGGATGGTACACAGGACCCCTATCTTCTGGCAGAAGGCGTAGAAGAGGTTGGCCAGGTCCAGGTTTGGCAGCTGGCCGTTGAGCCCCTCCAGAACCAGATCCAGACTGGTGATGACATCACTGCTCAGCTCCAAAGACAGGGCTGCCTGGATGGAGCCACCTCTTCCCTGCAGTGGAGACCAGTCACCACCTGAGGGATCCAGCAGGAGGCACAGCGGTGGCAGGTTTGTTGGAATAGAACAGGGCTCTCAAACCCTGTTCCTGGACAGCTGTAACTAACCTTATTCAGTTTATCAACCAGCGAATTATTAGAATCCGGTGTGCTAGATTAGAAATGGAGGGAAAACCTACAGGACAGTAGCTCTCCAGAAACAGGATTAAAGAGCCCTAGTATAGAGACATTGATAACACATACAGTCTATAATGGTGTCTCTAAAACTGGTGCATTACAGGGTTACATTATTACAGAGATGCAGGTACGGAGTACTGACCAGTGGTGTTGGTGTGGTGGTATCCCTCCAGCCAGGCCTGCATGCCGATCAGGTCATGTTCATTCACCAGGAAGATAATGTCCTTAGCCCAGTGGATCTGACCTAAGAAGAGACCAATCATTGACAGAATTTAACATTTGGAAATGGTCTGTGTGTGTGAATGTTAGTAATAGTAGTATGCTTACTCCTGAAGTACTGGGCGAGGCCCAGCAGAAGGCCCACTGCCTGGTTGTTATTGTTTCCCTCACTACAGGGAGCACTCAGCACCAGGGCTTCAGTACGAGGGGCTCTGGGGGCCCGCAGGATCCCATACACGTTAGTGCCCCGCACCATCTGACCGAGACAAACCGTGAGAAGGATCAGTGAGAGAAAGAGAAGAAATTAAAGCCTGTGTTGAGATACAGAGGAAGAATGTGTGTGTGAGAGTGTGTGCGCGCACCAAGATTAAATAGGAGCTTATGTTTAATATGTAGACATCTTTGTCTCAGCCCACACGCACATATCTCTCTTTGTTTTCATCTGGGAAGGGAAGCTTGCGGGTGAAGCTCTGAGTGAACACTTCCAGCCCTCGAGACTGCATGGTCTTCACCAGCCAATCCACCGGCATCCCACTACAGAGAGAAGTGAGGAAGGGAGAAGAAAACAATTAAAACACAGAAGGAATATTGTGAGTGGTTATCACTATTATAGCTGCATTTGTGATAGGTAGGATAAGCACTGAATCCAAAAGTAGGGGTTAGTGATAGCTCGGGGTGAGTTTTTCCTGGTCACATGAACAAGAGAAGCTCCTGGCACTAGTGATGGCTATAGGAGGAAGGCTTATTAGTTTGACTCACCCTACTTTCTTCTTGTGAGCAGCAAACTCCCTACCGGTGGCCAGAGCCCTCTCACCTGCTGGGAAGCGTTCCTCCACCATGGTGGAGCCCATGGCGTTCTCTGACATGTAGGTGCGCAGGGTGAACGGCTCAAAGGCCAAGCCCATGAACCATGCCACACCCGCCAGGTAGCACATAACACTGGGGAGACATCTTTATATCATTTGAAAGCATTTGCATCATACACATTTAGGAGGTAGGCTGGGGCGGTAGGTAGCCTAGTGGTTAGAGCGTTGGACTATTAACCGGAAGGTTACTGGATCAAATCCCCAAGGTGACATGGTAAAAATCTGTTGTTCTGCCCCTGAACAAGGCAGTTAACCCACTGTTCCTAGGCCGTCATTGAAAATAAGAATTTGTTCTTAACTGACTTGCCTAGTTAAATAAAAGGTCAAATAAAATAATACAAATAGTACAAGTGGATAAGGTGCATCAAGAGGACGCCCTGTTCCATTCCACTTCCCCAGCAAATTCAATATTCTACCATTGATATTCTGCCAGGAAGGACTCACCAGATTGGTGCATTAAGACGGGTGAGAAGTTTGGTCAGGGCTCGCCTTCGGTTTGGGTCAGACAGCAGTCCCATGTTGTTGTTGCCTTGACACCTCTCAGACTGGCTCAGCTGGACCTTTGCAAACAAAGCCCCAGTCAATAATATTCAATATGAATGTAGTTTTTAGTCATCCCCTCGCATTGTAGGCATCGATAGTGTTAATCTAGCTAGCTAACTGCTAACCTTTGTAATAAAAATAAGCAGTGCTAAAGAATATGGTCCATTATTATCAATTAGCAGATGTTAGCTAGCTAGCTAGTTGCCTAACTAAGCAGCAGAGAATCAGCAACCTTGCACGTGCAAAAATCCGCAACTCACGTTATTTTAAATTAAACAATGTATTTATACAATACCTTTACAAAATGTGTAGTTAACCAGAGCCTACTTTTCGGGCACAATGGAAAGGCCCAAGATTTGACAGGTGTAGCTAGCCAGTACTTTACTGCTATAGATTTTCCACCGGTCTTTTTTCTTGGTTCTTATCGGACGATTGTGCGACGGACCAACTTCCGCTTTAGCCAAGAAATTATAAAAACAGAGATTACCCCATTGGATTTGTGACTGGCTCACCCTGTTGGTTTGGAAAATGAATTGCCTAAATAAATTCACAGAACTAATTCAGGGGTGTATTTATTACTCAGATCCTGTTGGCAGACGTTTTGCACCAGAATTCGACTAATGAATACACCCCCATGTGACGCTACACTCAAACTGTTTTATTTTTGCTGACTGATTGATTTATCCAATCCCAGATTCTGATGGAGCTATAGATGTAGGACTACCTCTGTCCACAAATAATTTCGGCCCATTTATAGATTAGTCAAAACACATCAATGGGTTTAAATGTAATTGTTTATAAAGGCATTTCATACAAAAGCAGAGCACGAGTGTACAATAAAAAAAGACAACATTAATCCTCTATCTACTCCTCCCTCCACCTCCCCTGGCCATTCACTATAGGCCAATCTACCACAAAGTCCAAGCTACACCACATCACTCTCCGGTCAGTGCAGACACCTCCTGAAGATGCCATCTCACCACCTCATCCAACACTTTGCTGACGGCCTGTCATCAGTGTCTCGAGGTGGTCCTGGTGGAGTCGGGCGTCCATCTGTAGCAGGGCGATGTGCCCACCACGGGGCAGCAATGCCAAGGCCAGTGATATGCCCCCCTCAACTCTCTTCAGCATGGCACAGGTCTGCCAACGCCGTCTCGTCCACAAAGCCTGCAGTGCAGGCGCACACGGTAGTCACGCATGGGGATACCCGCGTCGATCAGTGCCCGAGAAACTCTACACCATTCATTAGTCGGATTCCGTTGCAAAAAGTGAGTGTTTCTATTGGACACATTTAAGTTGGTCCCTTCCCGTTTTGTTCAGTTTGGTGTTTGCTTCTGTTTGGTTCCTAGCGTCAACGATAAAGTTTCCGTTGCAAAACATTTCGCAACAGAAGAAAAAAACTCTTAACTACTAACGAATACTCCCCTGAGAACATGAAACTGAGAAACTTAAAATTGGTTCCAAATCCCAAAGACTGGATATACAACCACTTTCATTCCCCATTTTAAGAATTGGGGCGGCAGCGTAGCCTAGTGGTTAGAGCGTTGGATTTAGTAACCAGAAGGTTCAAACCCCCGAGCTGACAAGGTCGTTCTGCCCCTGAACAGGCAGTTAACCCACTGTTCCCAGGCCGTCATTGAAAATAATATGTTCTTAACTGACTTGCCTGGTTAAATAAAGGTTAAAAAAAATGTAAAAAAATAGTGCAGATTCCACCACAACCCATTTCATAATTAATTCAGATCTGAAATAGCTGATAACTTGACAAAAATCTATATTTGAGAGCGTTAGTCAACACCGCTGCCTCACACGTCTGCTTGAGGTGAAGGCTGTGGTCTTGCGGTCCCCTTTTCCTCTCAACTGTGCTGAAGGTGGCCAGTTGTTGACAGCGCGGTCATGGAGATAGTATTTGTTGTTATCTAACTAACGTCAGCTAGATATATATATATCCATCTTGCTAGTTTAGCAATAAACGTACTTCACGAGGGCCATACACAACTGGCAGCGCTTTGGTATTTCCCTGTTCTATGTATGCAGACCCGTCAGCGTGGGCAAATAAACCATACCAGTAGCTTTTCTTCAATCTAGACGATATCCTTGGTCGGACAATAATTCCAGGCCTGCCATCTTTTGAATGTTTGAACTGGAGTACAACTACGCACGTGTGTAATAGACTACATTGCCCATGAGTAGATAATAGTGGTTTTAGGGATTCAAAACCAGACGATTTGGCGACCTCGCCAAAAGATTTAGGATGTATTCATTGCGCCGATTATGTTGCAGAATGTTTTACAACGTTTATTCCAAACGGAAAACGTTTTGCAACGAAAACGAGTTACTTTTGGACAAATTCGGGTTCGCTCAATTTGCTCTAGTTTGACTCTTAAACAGTAAACGTTTATGTTGCAAGAGGTAACGAATAAACCGTTGGTATAATCTGTGTTGGGACTAGGGTTTGAGTCCGCCAGGCCACCCCCTAATTAACTACACTAGTGTCAGGAGTTGGATAGCACCATTGAAAGCATGTTCCAGCCTAGTTTTTGGCATATTTCATTGTTCATAGAATGCAGTGTACTAAAGTTTAGACCCACATACAGTACTATTCAGCTTGAATTCTACATGTAATACATCTCCTACTTCCATACAAATGCTTCGACAGCTGAAGCAGCACACATTTTATTCCGGAAAGGTAGACATTTGTGAATTGTAAACAGTAAAACAAAATATTGACAGAATATCCTCTGAATTACTTTAATTTATTGCCAAACTCTTTGAAACGATTGCCATTGTTATGTCAGATCTAATATTGCTGGAAAATTACAGTATGAATAACTAAGTGGGCATATGCGTAAATGATCCAATACAGCTAGAATAGTTAATATTTGGTAAATGTAGTAGTAATTTAAAAAAATACATGAACATTTCAGTCATGATGTAGCCTCTTGGATGTTGTCCTGATTTATAAAGTTTGCCAGAAATAAGACCCACATATGAACACTCCTAGAGCAGTATGCCGTTATGTACACCACAAGATTACAACAAAAAAAAACATTCCAAACTTTGACACTTTTAAAAATAAAATTTATTAGCATCTCTAATGTGTATAAATAAAACATATGAAACAATGCATATACTGTACGTATAATGTAATGAGCTGAACAATGACTGGATTATGTGATACAAAGGAGCAGTCTTGTTTTTAGTTTTAGTTTTTTTGCCAGTATGTCTGTGAGAAAAAAACATGTACCTTGAAATCAAGCATTTTAAACAATACGCATACCTATAAGTTGCAACTCTACATTCTGTCATAAGAATGAAACAAACAAGGAAAGGAGAGAGGTCAAGAACAGCAATAGGGGAAAAACATGGAAAACAAATTGTCTTGTGATCCCTTCTGAGAAGCTTTTTAAAATGTTTTAGCATCAATATATTGTTATTAAGTGTGTACTGGTTCCACTAACAATGTTGAGGCAAAAGCCACAACACTATACACACTGAACTGATCAATTTAAAGAGTATATTTAACGCATTTGGAGCTCCACAAATTAATTTTTAAAAGGGTCCTTTATTAGCAGATCTTACATTTTAGGGACCAAAAAGCATTCAGTTTTAATCCATGGATTAAAATATGGTAAATTAAAAGGAGAGATTACAAATTCTAGACTTTCTCTGGCACAAACAGAAACAACAAATCACTGTTTTGTTCATTTCTGTTTGTAATTGGGTTCACCATTCTCTGTAATGACTTCCCTGTTACAGGGCCAGAGAATGGGCACTTTGTGGGGTGTTGGAATTGGCTCTCTAAGGCAAAAGGTAAAGAAAGGAAGGGACCTCTCTTCCTCGGTCACCCAATTAGTTGTATTTTGGTCATGCTCTTAACACTCAAGTCTTAGAGTGACAAACATTATACACAGAGGACAAATACTATTTCTGAAATATGGCCAAAACATTGTCCTAGTCCAAGGTGAGAATATGTTTTTCTTGAAAACCATCCCAGACTTGTAACAGACCAAGAATATAAACTTTTGACAACTAGAGGCAATGCCCTACAAAACCACACAATCATGTGCGATACTGCCACAGGCAAAATCGGTTTGAAGTTACACTGCGTGGACTTATAATATTCAATTGGCCTTTGTCTCATATAGTAACTCTGTTTCTGGTTCTCCTCCTAAAACGAAAAATATCACAGCTGTAAAGGGGAGCACAACATCCATGACAACAACAACTGCTACAAAGTTCAAAAACAGAGTGGGAAGAGTTTTTTTTTTTGTTTTTGTTTTTTTAAGGTGACGTGTTTGCTTTAATATGCAAGTGTGTGTGACAGTGAAGGTGTTATCATCGGCACCCAAGGATCATGGCGACCTCATTCAGCCTCGTGGAATGAAGGAACTACTTAGTAATAGTTGAACAATGGTCTCTGCTCCAACCCCAAGTCTTTAGAAGAGTGCAAAGATCCCCTTATTTTTCATGTGTGTTTTAGCCCTGATATATCCACGTTCACACGAGCTAAAACTCGGAAAACTCCTTTGCGCATTTTTCCGTTACGGAGACGCGGATCTCTTCCTCCTCATAGTCGTCGAAGTTGCTTGTGTCTCCAGCGCCTCGACACTTTGGTATGAACGGGGCTTCCACCTAAAAACACAGAGCAGCACAACCAGGAGAAGAGTGAGGGAGTTTGCCTTAGTGGAAACAAAGCCAGTACTTGATATTGTAGAGATGCCTAGGTAACGCCTCCTTTCAGCAAACTACTTCATGAAGTTATTCTAGTAAGTCAAATAGAATAATAATAATAATAATAAAACATTATTATTACGCCATATAATTACTTTTATTTCAAATTATTACAAAAGCCACAAACAATCTCATTAAATCATTGTTCAAAACAAGTATTAGGGCTAGTACTTTATCTCGTCTAGGCTGCAGAATGAGTTTCAAATCTGTAGGGCTTGTTTCTCTTATACATAAAAATACACATCAGTTATATTAGCACATTTGCAGCATTTTTTCTTCCATAAGGATCCTTCTGACCGTTTGTCTGTTTAAAAAGTGACAGGATTTCACTTAGTAACTATAGTAAAGCCTGCATTAAGCTAAATCAGAAAAAAACTATGGCTGATTTGGTGGGGGGGACAAAGAACATCTTTGCCTGTTTGGCAGTTGTTCGTTTTCAAGCCAAATAATACATGTGAACCAGCAGGCCGAAGTCACTTGCAGAATATGCAAAAAGATTATCAGGGCAAAGGATATACAGATTACAAACGTGCAATCATAAAAATCGCCCAACCCTACAATGCTCAAGAAAGTTCTACTGGACATCAATAAAATAGTGTTTCATAAAAGTTAGGTGCTAAAAAGAGCAATTCAACTTTGCATTGTTTGTCATCTTCCAACATAGCCTTGAACGTACCTTCCTCTCGTAGATGGCGATCCAGTCCGTTGTGGCGAACCACTTGTGTCCCTTGATGTCGTTTACACCGTTCTTCAGGTTGCCGTAGCGTTTGGTCAGGTCCACCTGCAGCAGGTTCCTCAGCAGGTCCTTCAGGTCAGAGCTGAAGTGGGATGGGAAGCGGACCTAAAGGGGGACACATGTTGAGGTTTGTCTAAATGGTAATGTATTGAGAAACGTACATTTGCTCCTCGTTAGCCCTCTAAAGCAAGTGACTGATTTAAGACGGAAGAGGCTTTCACAACAAACATAAGCCAAAAGCCAGACAAGCCTTCATTTGACAGTTAACTCCCACTGAGTTTAGTTTACTTAATGAGAACAAGACAGGTGTTCAAAATGTGTTAAACGTCAGGTGAAATAGGTTGGCCAGGTTGTAAAATGGACTTGTCCTTACCTTTCCAGACACAATCTTCTCATAGATCTGAATGGGCTGGTCAGCGAAGAAGGGAGGGTATCCAGCAGCCATCTCATATATAAGGACCCCCAGGGCCCACCAATCCACTGCTTTGTTGTAGCCCTACACACAGCACAATGACAATGTAGTTCACATTCAGATATCTAATCCAGGGAAACAAACTGTTGCATCTCTTCAAACGGAGTAATTTCATGTGCTGTGTGTCTGTCACGACTCCCACCTTGCTGAGGATGATCTCGGGCGCCAGGTACTCTGGAGTTCCACACAACGTCCAGGTTCTGCCTTTTACCCTCTTGGCGAATCCAAAGTCGGTCACCTGACCACCAAGAACACGTACAGTCAGTAAAGCAACATAGCAGAGAAAACACAACCCACCACTACAGTACAGTCCACAGGGAGTGATGTGTCCCGCAGTGCTCTAGTTGGGTCTGTGCTCACGAGTACACAGTACTGGCACCTCAAATGTTCTACTGCTGAATACCAGCATCTCTGGTGAAATATTGGCTCAAACTACAATGATCCACTTCAAATATACCTGGATGTAGCCGTGGTGATCGATTAGAAGGTTCTCAGGCTTCAGATCTCTGTAGATAAGGTCAAGTGAATGAAGGTACTCAAACGTCAGTACTATCTGGGCTGCGTAAAACCGTGCGTGCGGTTCACTGTGAAGGAAGAAAAGACAGAAGAATCCGTTAAACTGATGATATAGGGGCAGAAAATTAAACAGTTGTAATTAACTACATAAGCACTGAAACAAAGTATAAGTTACAAAATTATCCAAAACAAATGTTCTATCAACAAATGGAAAATCTATAAACAATCTGTAATCAACATTCTTTTGTGTTGAGGTGCAGAAATGTCAGCAGACAGACACTCACCTGAACCTTCCGATTCGTCTTAGATGTGAGAACATCTCTCCTCCTGGAACGTACTCCATCACCATGTACAAATTGGAGTTGTCCTGTGGAGGGACACAAATCCATACAGATACTTAGATGATAATAATTGAATAACCTAATAAATAGGCCAGATTGAAAAACACTGACTTTTTTGGTTTTGTGAACTGTACCTTGAAGGCATAGTCAAGTCTGACGAGGAAGGGAAAAGACACAGCCTGCAATATTCTCTTCTCGTTTAGCGTGTGTTCTATTTGCTTGAGTTTCACCACCTAATAGACAAGGAAGTGATCATCAGACAACTGTATTGACCAACAAATTAATTAATTATATATATATATATTATTTACTGTTAGTGATGGCATGACAAAACAGTACAGAGGTTGGGGAAGGGGTCCGTTTTTAAACTGCATTCCATTTCAGTAATGAAAATGATATAATAATAATCCAGACACTCACAAGTCAGATCATATCTGTGCTAGTGATTGGAGGGCCAGGCAGACATTACTGCCGCCAATCCTGACACTACACAATGATAAAGTACTTATGTTATGCTACAATCTAACAACTACAGTGTTTAATATCATTGTTGCCCTCTCCCCTTTTTTTTCTTCTTCTAAAAAAAAAAAAGGCCAGCTATTTTCCACTGGGCACCCACCTTTTGCTTGTCCAGTATTTTCATGGCGAAGAACTGCTCTGTTCCTTTATGTTTGACCAGCATGACTCTCCCGAACGAGCCTGTACCCAGGGTCTTTAGCCTGTCAAAGTCATCTAGGCCCGTCGTGCTCTGGAATGGGTAACACAAAACATACAAAGTGGATTAAGCATACCTAATGGATCGACCGCAGCAGCAATCCAAGTTTTTTACTCGGTTAAACTTAGATATTATTCACATCCTTTCTCCTCATCTCCTTTTCAAAACACATTGGTGAAGTACCTTGGACCTTCTCCCCCAATACGGTTGAGAAGGCCAAGAGAATGTGAGGAATAGCAGAAAAAGTAAATGAGAAATAATCCCCAAACCCTGGATTTGTAGCTCCAGGCAAGGCCTCGGAGCATTGAAACATCTCACCTGTGGTGGACATTCCCATTTCCGTAAGAAGTCTTCTTTGGCTTTGGCTAGAAACTCTTTCACTGTATGGAAGGTAGAAACACAGGCACATTTAGCCTATAGGAAGGAATTGTCGGTCAACGCATAATGATTGATTCCTAATTAATGACTTTCGCTTGCATGGAGCGGGCAACAAAGTACAAAGGAAATCTTAAATGGAACCTTATGTGGGAATTCTAGAAAGGTGCTGGGGATCAATAGTGACAAAATCAGTATGAAGTGAAACTTATTGGAGACAAAGATAGGTAAGGTGTAACTAACCAAACGCCCATCTGCATTGAACATCCACAAAATACATGTACGGAGTAAAGGGAAACAAACAAAACAGTTCTGTTTCTAATGATACAAAACACACCAACCAAGACAGGCAGTCTAAGTAAGAAGTGAAGCCAAGAGCCCTATGTCATGTTTCTGTTTTTTTAAATGGAGAGGGAGGTGTAAGAATTCACTAGACAGGAGGAGAGACTGGTCCCTCATGAAGCATGAAGAGCTCTTGAGCATCACTTTCTTTCTGCACTGACTGTGCATTAGGGCCTAATACTGTTGAGGGAAAGGCTGACACTCACAGCATTGTTTTTGACGAGCAAGGACAAACCAACATACATGGAAAAACATAGCAGACAGCAGATATCCAGAATGACAGAATGCAGATGACAAAAACAGAGGTTTTGGTAATGGTTTTAGCAGAATATAGATTGAAGCATATAGTGAACCTCTACTACAAGCCAAGCTTGGGTTAATTTACAATAGAATCTTCTGTCATTTTGGGCATCTAGTGGAAGAATGGGCATACCAAAAGTCTCTATAGATCACCCAAGGATTTGCAGGAACAATCACCCACATGGATGGGATGATGTGGAAGAAAGAGACAGAAAGAGATAGATTTATGTACTAACAACAAGTATATCAGATCAACAAACATGGACCATATGCAGTGAAGAACAACAGAAGTTGACAGCGAAGGAAAGAAACAGTAAGAGAGAGAGAGAGTAAGTTGTCATTCTAATCCTGTGATTTAGTTTGACACAGAAAAACAAGACTGTAATAAACAGACTCATGTGAGTATGAAAAAGTCACAACATGCATGACAGAATTACTAGGATCGTATGATCTGTAGTAAACCGAATGCTTCAATCAATGTGCAGTTCTTTTTTAAATTTTATATAGGCTACTCTGTATGTTGAACCCCTAAATATCCTACATTACCCTGGACTGACAAGTAGACTACTGTATTGTAGGGCCTGAACCATACCAGTGTCACAATTTTTTACATGGCAAAAATAAAAACAAAGCAGACCAAACTCTTTGGTACTTTAAAAACCTGCTGTATGTAAAATATTGTGTGCTACAGCTTGGAAAATAAATACACGTGATTCTGGATGACAACACAATGATGTACGTTTCCAACATTAGTGTTGTTTCCCTAAAGAAGTAAATCTGCTTCATGTTTTGTTTCCTTGCCACGATGCTAAGGAGTATCGTGATACTGGTATCATCCCTGCTCTACTGTATGACATTCAAGAAGGCAATATACGACCACATAGCTAATGTAAATGTTTACAGTTTTGACAAGGCACCAGAACTGGTCATGGTTTACTGTACTGAATGTGAATCGAACCTAGGCTAATGTAACAGGGTTAGTTATGTTTACACTTACAACTGCAGAAATGTGTATTTAATGTTCATGTATTATAATTGGTTGGTTCAAGTCAGATGTCAATAAGGTGTAGTGTCATTGGCTAGGCTTGCAGATAGGAGATTGCGAACGTAAATTCTTCCCAGTCTGATAATTCATGCAAGAGGTAAGTCACATTGTGAAATAATGTATTCTATTTACATATTTACAATGTGTATAAGTTAGTTCACTATGTACATTTCCTTATGTATTTATACACACACACACATGTACAGAACCCATTATATATTGGGGGCTTCCAGTGATGTGCTTTTGTATGCATGTTATTGCTGTACGAGTGATTTAGCTATGTCCTAAAATGTAATGGTAGCATTAGCTCCCTGCTAATACACTCATGCTAAAATCTGCAGCCATCAACATAAAGCTAAGCACATCTTTGTCTATCATCACAGGAATAAACAACAATCAACTGGGATCTGTCTAGAAATGCTTTATTATACAAAGCAAGAATTAGGAAGTGCGATCAGATCTGTTACACCAAGTGTCCAGTATTGTATAGTAGAATGTACACCTGAGTACAGTAGTACAAAACAGTTGTTAGAGATGAGCAGCAATAAGCTTATATTTCTAGAACATGGTTAGCTAATGTAATGGTTTTCCATTGAAAATGTGAGGCTAACATGTTTATAAACATGGAAGGCTGTGACATTGCCTCAGAATTCAGTGTCAGAATTAGTCTATTCAGCATGACTTAGTTATTGTGTCCACTCCCTCCCTCCCTGCCAAACTGGGAGTGTTTTGACATCTCCCAAGAGCCAAGACAATGAGTCAAAGGTGCTGAGGAGGTTAGCAGGCTAGCGCAACACACACATGGGCTATTATCAGGAACCAGGTTGCTGGCTCTGAACAGCAACAGGCCACACAAATCTGTAGCAGCAGCAGCAGCAGCAGCAGCTCAGGGAACTGTATCAGCTTAGACAGGTTTAACACTAGAAGCTTGGGAGACTGGGGCTCATGTCAGAACTAGCAAGAAAACAAAGTGCAAGCTTTTGGTTGCACTGATCAGATCAAAGAACATAGCTTGCTTCCTGAAACACAGGAAGATACCAGAGGCTGGCCAGGTTCCTGTGCCTCTGCCTGGTCTCTTCCAACACTTCAATAAATCTCATATGAACAGATTAGCAGCATCATAAAGTAACAAAGCTTTTAAACAACCCAGATGCATTTAAGTACTACCTACCATAAATATGTTAAAATATGACCATACATTTTAGTCTACAAAAAGTGAAGTGGATGGAACAGCATATGCAAACTCACAAGTCAGTGGCATTTCCTGGACTCACTTGCGTGAGATTACTTTGCTGCATGCAGTTCACACAAATGTAGATCTGGACACAAACCAATGTCTCCATGGCTGTATAGGCCTTCATGGGAAACATTTAAAGTTTTATCACAGCATGCTATGCATTGATTATCAGCATACGTACGTCAAAGTGTACCATTGCCAATTAATACAACCCCAGTGCTAGTTGCGTCAAAGCTTGTAATACCGCTTATCCTCTGACGAAGGTCTGATGACAAGCCCTTCCAGTCAATGACAAACTGTGCTGTGTGTATCTGTGTCTGAGTGGAGCTTCACATCACTAAGATTAAACAAAGACTCTAAACAAAAAAGACTTGTGAGATAAGTCACTTGGGGAGGTTGTATTACGGGCCTGGTTTTATGAATGAGAAGAGGGCATTTGTCATTTCTTCACCATATTTGGTCACTGTTTAGCAGTGCGCAAGGGGGTAGAGGGAAAGCTGTATATATGCAGCATCTCAAGATGTGGTGGTAGAGGCACAGTCTGTTAATTGAAAACTATTCAAACTACTTATCCTTATTGTGGTTAAACTAACATGTCATTTAAAAATATATATCTACAGTTTATATTTGCAGCATTGGAGTGAACTTCCGGTTGCTAACAAATAATCTATCTTCTTTAACTAGTAAGATTACAAGTTAGCTAAAACATTTCTCTGGAACCTACAAATGCAATATCAAAGCAGGCCTTCATAACTACTCAATTAGACCACCACACGTCAGATGGTCCAGACTTTAGCTGACTGGCTATAAAGCTAACGTTACTGCTAGTAGCTGGCACTGCACATTACTCTGGCTTGGTGATGTCTCACGGGCCTGGTGATGGCTAACGTTAGCTAACGCTGACATAAAACTAGCTCTCATTGACGTTACCTAGGTAGCTACTGACAGCAAAATTGCATTCAATACAACTCGATAGCTAGCTATCTACCTAGCTAGCTAGCATCCTATTCGGTCTGGATACGATAACTAGAGGCTAGGCCCTTTCCCAGCTAATCCCCCCGGTATCGTTAGGCAGGCACAGTAACGTAAACCGTTAGGTTAACGAATATCTTGCTTGAGAATTGCGTTTTGGTTGCCCGATAATAACTATATAGAAACATTGTTGTTACACATTACCACTCTCTAGTTAACGTTAGCGAACTAGTTGGTTGCTAACTAACAGTAGCTATCAAAGTGAGTCCCAGCCCCGAATAAGGTTGCCAATGACAACAGAGAACGGGCTAAAAACGTCCCACACTAGCTAACTTACTAACGTTAGCTATAACATTAGCAGCAAGATAGGCATCTGGATCAGATTGTAACAACTTAGCCACATAGTTACTAAACCATCTTTGATTTTGCTACATATTCATTTGTCGCTAGCTAGCTAGCTAGGATTAATTCACAAACCATTTACTATACCCTGCCTCGCAACATGTTTATGGTGAGTGTGTCATTAATGTAAATGTGCACAACATCAGGGATAAGTGAGCTAGAGCACACTCCTGATTGTCAAAAAACCTGTCCATAAAATGCTTCAAATGTCAACATTACATTAGCATGCTAACTGGCTAGCTAACGTTTGCAGTATAGATAATGCTCAGCGACCATCCCAACTCACCGCTCTCAAGCTCGTTGCCTTTCTTGGCGGTAGCAGTGTTTCCCATCGTATGGAAGACACAGTGGTCGCTTAAACTGCGGGAGATGGTGGTAACGCTAGCTAGATACACTGCGTGTTCCCCTCGTATTCGTCGAAGCTAGCTACAATCGTTATTTTGGATCTATATAGATCGATATGTTACAGCCAAATATGAAAAGAGCCCAAATCCCCGTTCACTACCCCCTTCAGATATTACCCTTCCTAGCTCTTCTCTATCTCGCTAACATGCAGCTAGCGGTCACTGATATCACTTCTCCCCAAAGCATTCGTTGTTGATGGCTTGGTCAAAGACGTTCTGTGTGAAGAGATATCTCACCCAATCTTCTTCGGTGGAGTATAACGGCGGTTGGAATACAATATTAATGGTGCATTACTGCCACCAACTGGACTGGATTATAAATCCGCTACACGTTGTTATACAAAAAAAAGGACATGTAAAAAAATAAATGACTCTGCCAACTAACCCTACACTCATTAAAAACCCACCACCTCATTCCACTATTTAGACCCTATCTGATCCTACACCAGGCCAAAGGGCTTGGAGGACGGGACACTACAATTCAACACACCCTGTAACTTTTCTGAAGTAAAATCTCGTAAACCTAAGTACTTCTATGCAGCTCTCACCACAACACCTATTTTCTGTGATTTGCGTTCCAGTCCTGTGATACAGTTGATAATCATGAAAATGAATGCTAAAAAGCCAACCTTACCGAAGCACATTTAATTCGTAGGCCTATTACTATGTACTTGCAAAATTCTACTACTCATTCGTTACCTCATAGGATCAAATCAAATCCAATGTTATTAGTCACATGCGTCGAATACAACAGGTGTACACCTTACCGTGAAATGCTTACTTACAAGCTCTTAACCAAAAATGCTGTTCAAGAAAGTTAAGAAAATATTTACTAGATAAACTAAAGTAAAAAATAATTAAAAAGTAACAATAAAATAACAATAATGAAGCAATATACAGGGGGTACCGATAACGAGTCAATGTGCAGGGGTACAGGTTAGTCGAGGTATGGGTAAAGTGACTATGCATAGATAATAGACATTGCATAGCAGCAGTGTAAAAACGAATGGCGGGGGGGGTCAATGTAAATAGTCGGGGTGGCCATTTGATTAATTGTTCAGCAGTCTTATGGCTTGGGGTTAGAAGCTCTTAAGGAGCCTTTTAGTCCTAGACTTGGCACTCCGGTACCTCTTGCCGTGTGGAAGCAGAGAGAACAGTCTATGACTTGGGTGACAATTTTTTGTGTCTTCCTCTGACACTGACTAGTTAAAAGGTCCTGGATTGGCAGGAAGCTTGCCCCTAGTGACAGAGGGGCCGTACGCACTACCCTCTGTGGCGTCTTACGGTCAGATGCCGAGCCATTAGGGTTGCACATTTTGGTGAAAATTCAGAGGTGGAAACTTTCCGTGGGAATTAACGCGAATATTTGCAAATTACAGTGCCTTGCGAAAGTATTCGGCCCCCTTGAACTTTGCGACCTTTTGCCACATTTCAGGCTTCAAACATAAAGACATAAAACTGTATTTTTTTGTGAAGAATCAATAACAAGTGGGACACAATCATGAAGTGGAACGACATTTATTGGATATTTCAAACTTTTTTAACAAATCAAAAACTGAAAAATTGGGCGTGCAAAATTATTCAGCCCCCTTAAGTTAATACTTTGTAGCGCCACCTTTTGCTGCGATTACAGCTGTAAGTCGCTTGGGGTATGTCTCTATCAGTTTTGCACATCGAGAGACTGACATTTTTTCCCATTCCTCCTTGCAAAACAGCTCGAGCTCAGTGAGGTTGGATGGAGAGCATTTGTGAACAGCAGTTTTCAGTTCTTTCCACAGATTTTCGATTGGATTCAGGTCTGGACTTCGACTTGGCCATTCTAACACCTGGATATGTTTATTTTTGAACCATTCCATTGTAGAATTTGCTTTATGTTTTGGATCATTGTCTTGTTGGAAGACAAATCTCCATCCCAGTCTCAAGTCTTTTGCAGACTCCATCAGGTTTTCTTCCAGAATGGTCCTGTATTTGGCTCCATCCATCTTCCCATCAATTTTAACCATCTTCCCTGTCCCTGCTGAAGAAAAGCAGGCCCAAACCATGATGCTGCCACCACCATGTTTGACAGTGGGGATGGTGTGTTCAGGGTGATGAGCTGTGTTGCTTTTACGCCAAACATAACATTTTGCATTGTTGCCAAAAAGTTCAATTTTGGTTTCATCTGACCAGAGCACCTTCTTCCACATGTTTGGTGTGTCTCCCAGGTGGCTTGTGGCAAATTTTAAACAACACTTTTTATGGATATCTTTAAGAAATGGCTTTCTTCTTGCCACTCTTCCATAAAGGCCAGATTTGTGCAATATACGACTGATTGTTGTCCTATGGACAGAGTCTCCCACCTCAGCTGTAGATCTCTGCAGTTCATCCAGAGTGATCATGGGCCTCTTGGCTGCATCTCTGATCAGTCTTCTCCTTGTATGAGCTGAAAGTTTAGAGGGACGGCCAGGTCTTGGTAGATTTGCAGTGGTCTGATACTCCTTCCATTTCAATATTATCGCTTGCACAGTGCTCCTTGGGATGTTTAAAGCTTGGGAAATCTTTTTGTATCCAAATCCGGCTTTAAACTTCTTCACAACAGTATCTCGGACCTGCCTGGTGTGTGCCTTGTTCTTCATCATGCTCTCTGCGCTTTTAACAGACCTCTGAGACTATCACAGTGCAGGTGCATTTATACGGAGACTTGATTACACACAGGTGGATTGTATTTATCATCATTAGTCATTTAGGTCAACATTGGATCATTCAGAGATCCTCACTGAACTTCTGGAGAGAGTTTGCTGCACTGAAAGTAAAGGGGCTGAATAATTTTGCACGCCCACTTTTTCAGTTTTTGATTTGTTAAAAAAGTTTGAAATATCCAATAAATGTCGTTCCACTTCATGATTGTGTCCCACTTGTTGTTGATTCTTCACAAAAAAATACAGTTTTATATATTTATGTTTGAAGCCTGAAATGTGGCAAAAGGTCGCAAAGTTCAAGGGGGCCGAATACTTTCGCAAGGCACTGTATATTAATATAATTTAAATGTAAATGTTTTTTTGCATTGGATATATTTACCATATCATATGGAGACAGAAGCATAAACCTTTTACCTTATCATAAGTAGATATATTGCAAATTATTCAAACCTTCCAATATAAATGTAAAAAGCTATTTAGTTACGAATTAAATGAGTTGACTTTACATGGGATGATTTCACTGAACAACAAAAGAAAGGGAATATTTAATGATCCCCAATGATGCATCGCATCTCCCAAAAACGTTATCGGCATACATTTGTAAAATGATAGTCTAGGAACTAAAGCTTTGGTTGTCTTTCTCACAGGCTTCCATGTCTTCTCCCTGGACCTCCTCAATATCCACCTCTTGAACATCCGACTCTGAGGCCTCATCTTCACTGTCACTTTCCGACCTTGTTGAGGATGGTTTGTTGTCAGGCTCAAAAAGCCTAAAATTTGCCCTGATGGCCACCAATTTTTCAACCCTTGTATTGGTCAGCCTGTTGCATGCTTTGATGTGTGTGTGTTCCCAAACAAGAACAAGTTGCGCTCTGAGGCAGCTGATATTGGTGGGATTTGGAGGATGACAGGGGCAACAGGAGAAAAAGCCTCAGATCCACAAAGTCCCTTCCACTGGGTGGCTGATGAGATACAGTGGCTTGCGAAAGTATCCACCACCCCATGGCATTTTTCCTATTTTGTTGCCTTACAACCTGGATTAAAATAGAGTTTTGGGGGGTTTGTATGTATCATTTGATTTACACAACATGCCTACCACTTTGAAGATATAAAATATGTTTTATTGTGAAACAAATAAGAAATAAGACAAAAAAAACAGAACTTGAGCGTGCATAACTATTCACCCTCCCAAAGTCAATGGATGGATTCCGCTGATGTACAGTAATCTTTAAGTCATACCACAGATTCTCAATTGGATTGAGGTCTGGGCTTTGACTAAGCCATTCCAAGACATTTAAATGTTTCCCCTTAAACCACCCGAGTGTTGCTTTAGCAGTATGCTTAGGGTCATTGTCCTGCTGGAAGGTGAACCTCTGTCCCAGTCTCAAATCTCTGGAAGACTGAAACAGGTTTCCCTCAAGAATTTCCCTGTATTTAGCAACATCCATCATTTCTTCAATTCTGAACAGTTTCCCAGTCCCTGCTGATGGAAAAACATCCCAACAGCATGATTCTGCCACCACCATGCTTCACTGTGGGGATGATGTTCTCGGGGTGATGAGAGGTGTTGGGTTTGCGCCAGACATAGAGGTTTCCTTGATTGCCCAAAAGCAACATTTTAGTATCATCTGACCAGAATACCTTCTTCCATATGTTTGGGAAGTCTCCCACGTGCCTTTTTTCTTTCTTTCTTCAAGCAATGGCTTTTTTCTGGCCACTCTTCCATAAAGCCCAGCTCTGTGGAGTATACGGCTTAAAGTGGTCCAATAGACAGATACTCCAATCTCCGCTGTGGAGCTTTGCAGCTCCTTCAGGGTTATCTTTGGTCTCTTTGTTGCCTCTCTGATTAATGCCCTCCTTGCCTGGTCCGTGAGTTTTGGTGGGCGGCCTTCTCTTGGCAGGCTTGTTGTGGTGCCATATTCTTTCCATTTTTTAATAATGGATTTAATTGTGCTCCGTGGGATGTTCAAAGTTTCAGATATTTTTTTATAACCCAACCCTGATCTGTACTTCTCCCAACTTTGTCCCTGACCTGTTTGGAGAGCTCCTTGGTCTTCATGGTGCCGATTGCTTGGTGGTGCCCCTTGCTTAGTGGCGTTGCAGACTCTGGGTCTTTCAGAACAGGTGTATATATACTGAGATCATGTGACAGATCATATGATAATTAGATTGCATATAGGTAGACTTTATTTATCTAATTATGTGACTTCTGAAGGTAATTTGTTGCACCAGATCTTATTTAGGGGCTTCATAGCAAAGGGGGTGAATATATATGCACACACCAGTTTTTCTTTTTTCCCCCCCCCTGAATATTTTTAAATAAGTACTTTTTTCCCATTTCACTACACCAATTTGGACTATTTTGTGTATGTCCATTACATGAAATCCAAATAAAAATCTTTTTCAATTAAGGTTGTAATGCAACAAAATAGGAAAAACGCCAAGGGGGATGAATACTTTTTCAAGGCACTGTATGTTGGCACGACTGACATATTGCATCCCCAAAGCCCTTGCTTGGAAGTGTACTTCGCCAGACTGCCAAGAACCTTGCCCTTATCCAGGCCAAGGTGGCAAGACATGGTAGTGATGACACCATAGGCCTTGTTGATCTCTGCACCAGACAGGATGCTCTTGCCAGCATACTCGGGTCCAACATGTCCAACATGTACGCTGCGGCATGTATGGACTTGAGGCAGAAGTCTTCACACTTTTTGATGTACTTCAGAACTGCAGTTTCCTCTGCTTGGAGCAACAGTGAAGTGGACAGGGCTATACAGATTTCTGCTCTTATATCTATCTACAAGCAGAGTCTGAACATCAGACAGGATGGCATTGTCTCCCTCAATCCGTAGAATGGCTGCTGCTATACTGTAGGTTTCAGGAGTTTCAGGCTGCTTACCACTCTCTTCCAACATCCATGATCCAGGAGGATCCTCTTGATGGAGCTGTCCATATCGGCAGACTGTGATATGGACATTTCTTGGAGAGAATCCCTTCCCCTCTAAGAGACTGTCATACATGATGGCAACACCACCCCAACGGGTGTTGCTTCAATGTGGTGCTCTTATTCTTTTCACTTTGCTTGGTGAGGTAGATTGCTGCTATAACTTGATGACCCTTTACATACCTAACAATTTCCTTGGCTCTCTTGCAGTGTGTATCCATTGTTTTCAGTGCCATGATGTCTTTGAGGAGCAGATTCAATGTATGAGCAACATAGCCAATGGGTGTGATGTGAGGGTAGGACTCCTCCACTTTAGACCAAGCAGCCATCATGTTCGCAGCATTGTCTGTCACCAGTGCAAATACCTTCTGTGGTCCAAGGTCATTGATGACTGCCTTCAGCTCATCTGCAATGTAGAGACCGGTGTGTATGTTGTCCCTTGGGTCTGTGCTCTTGTAGAATACTGGTTGAGGGGTGGATATGATGTAGTTAATTATTCCTTACCCACAAACTTTCGACCACTCATCAGAGATGATTGCAATACAGTCTGCTTTCTCTATGATTTGCTTGACCTTCACTTGAACTCTGTTGAACTCTGCATCCAGCAAATTAGTAGATAAAGCATGTCTGGCTGGAGGGGTGTATGCTGGGCGAAGAACATTCAGAAATCTCTTCCAATACACATTGCCTGTGAGCATCAGAGGTGAACCAGTTGCACACACAGCTCAAGCAAGACATTCATCCACATTTCTGACTACGTTCCTCCATTGAGTAAAAACTTCTGATTCCAGGAGGACCATGAGCTGTTGCTATCGATAAGGTTTCTAATTCATAATTTTCACCACTAATAGAAGTAGAGTGACTTTTGTCAGAGGTTGCATGTTGTGAGCGCTGAGGCAACTTTATGCACTTGGCCAGATGATGCTGAATCTTTGTTGCATTCTTCACATATTTGGCACAGTATTTGTAAATGTACACAGCTTTTCATTCTACATTAGCTGCAGTGAAATGTTTCCAAACATCAGATAGTGCCAGTGGTATTTTCCTGTAAAGATTTTTTTAAATGAGTAAAGAAAATAATAAAAATAATCAACAAAAAAATCCATATAGAGTTAAATAGTTAAGCAGTTAGATTAAACAACTCCTTTGTAAGATAAATGTTTTAAAATGAAACATGTATGGAAACACTCCTCAGTTTGCAGGCTCAAGCACGGTAGAAAAAACTAACTAGCAGAAATTGTTAGCAAGTTAGAAATGATTTAAACACACTTTGTTGTAGGCTGCTATTTACTAGTTAACAAAAAATAATGTATGTAATATACAATATATTCAGTATTGTAATAAAAACTTACCAGAAAGCATGTGGTCCTTGGCTCAGACAGTGTAGTAGTGTGGGCTCAATAGCATCTCATTAGTGTGCAAGATCTTGAGAATCAGTTGTACATGTGATGGAAGAGTGCACTGCACATGTGATGGAAGAATGCACTATGCATGCAGAGGGTTACAATTCCATTAAATGGCGATAGTTTAACCAAAATATGCCACAAGACCTAGAATTGCCTTATGTGTATCCCACAAAAAAGGTTCACTGTTATAAGCTAACTTTTTGGATGAATTTAAGCAAAATTCCCCAAATTCCAGGGCTTAACTTCCCATGGAAATTTACCTGAATTTCTCTGACCCTTTGCAACCCTAGTTGCCATACCAGGCGGTGATACAACCGGTCAGGATGCCCTCGTTCGAGCAGCTATAGAACTTTTTGAGGATCTGGGGACCCATGCCAAATATTTTCTCCTGAGCCAGAAAAAGGCGTTGTTGTGCCCTCTTCACAACTGTCTTGGTGTGTTCGTTGGTGATGTGGACACCAAGGAACTTGAAACTATAGACCCGCTCTACTACAGCCCCGTCGATGTTAATGGGGGCCTGTTGGTCCCGCCTTTACAGTAGTTCACGATCAGCTTCTTTGTCTTGTTCACATTGAGGAAGAGGTTGTTGTCCTGGCACCACATTGCCAGGTCTCTGACCTCCTCCATATAGGCTGTCTCATCGTTGTCAGTGATCAGGCCTACCACTGGTGTGTCATCAGCAGACTTAATGATGATGTTGGAGTCGTGTTTGGCTATGCAGTCGTGGGTGAATAGGGAGTACAGGAGAGGACTAAGTATGCACCCCTGAGCAGCCCCTGTGTTGAGGATCAGCGTGGCAGATGTGTTGTGGATGCGGATGTTGCCTGTAATCCATAGTTTCTGGTTGGAATATTTATGTACGGTCACTGTGGGCACGACATCGTTGACGCCCTTATTGATGAAGCCGGTGACTGAGGTGGTATCCTACTCAATGCCATTGGATGAATCCCGGAACATATTCCAATCTGTGCTAGCAAAACAGTTCTGTAGCATAGCATCCGCGTCATCTGACCACTTCTGTATTGAGCGAGTCACTGGTACTTCCTGCTTTAGTTTTTGCTTATAAGCATGTATCTGGAGGATATAATTATGGTCAGATTTGCCAAATGGAGGGTGAGGGAGAGCTTTGTATGAATCTCTGTGTGTGGAGTAAAGGTAGTCTACAGTTTTTTTTTTCTGGTTGCACATGTGACATGCCTGTAGAAATGAGGTAAAACGGATGTAGGTTTGCCTGCATTAAATTCCCCGGACACTAGGAGCGCCGCTTCTGGATCAGCATTTTCTTGTTTGCTTATGGACTTATACACCTCATTGAGTGCGGTCTTAGTGCCAGCATTGGTTTTTGGGGGTAAATAGACGGCTACGAATAATATAGATGAGAACTCTCTTGGTAGATAGTGTGGTCTACAGCTTATCATGAAGTACTCTACCTCAGGCGAGCAATACCTCGAGACTTAATATTAGACATTGCGCATCAGCTGTTATTGACGAATAGACACACACCCCCGCCCCTTGTCTTACCAGACGTAGCTTCTCTGTCCTGCCGATGCACAGTAAACCCAGTCAGCTCTATATTATCTGTGTAGTCGTTCAGCCACGACTCGGTGAAACATAATATATTACAGTTTTTAAAGTCCCGTTGTTAGAATAGTCTTAATCATAGATCATCCATTTCCAATGCACTTGATCCATCTTCCTCTACTTTATTCATTGTCTCTGCACACGACACCTTCTGCACAACTCTGACCCTGGCAACTTCAACCTGCCTCTCTCGCACCAGACACTTCTGAGCCCCAGCACCATGGACACCCATACCCCCCCCCTCTTGAGTCATGTGTGTCGTAATTATTTCAGCGCTTAAAGCATCAGACAAGCTCAGTGCATACAGTTGATTTTATTTTATACACATAGGGTGTATGGAAAAATGGGCGTTTTAAAATGTAGGTGTTACGCTCGTCGAAACGATAGGACCAAGGTGCAGCGTGGTAGGCCTACATTTGGTCTTTATTTAAAATGAACACCTAAAAACAACAAAAGGAAAATGAACATAACGTTCAGTAGGCTAAACAGAGCTGTACAAAAACAACATCCCACAAAACTAAGGTGGCACAACAGGCTGCCCAAGTATGATTCCCAATCAGAGACAACGATAGACAGCTGTCCCTGATTGAGAACCATACCTGGCCAAAACATAGAAATAAAGAACATAGAGTTTCCCACCCGAGTCACACCCTGACCAACCAAACATAGAGAATAAAAAGATCTCTACGGTCAGGGCGTGACAGTAGACCAATTGATTGGCCGAAAGAACAGACAACTCTTGGTCGAACAAGATTTACTTAAGTTGGCGGCAACCCAAATTAGACTATAGTAGAAGTAGTAGTAGTAGTAGTTGTAGAAGTAGGGAAACGTTGTTCATTACAACTCGTCACGCAACATAACAAACGTTGAATCAAACTGAACGCACCCATTCAGGAGTGTAGGCCTATCAAACCTCAAACCTGGGTCCCTGCCAACTGTCAATCCAACATGTTATTACACCAAGAGTCTCAAACATTTTGACAATGTTGGTAGCTAGCTATGTGTTGTACTAAAATTGTTACCTCATGCTTAACCTCAGAGGTTGTTTTAAAATTCAGATATCTGCATTTTCAAATCGCACACCATATACAAATCTGCATTTTAAAACATTTCACCTGTGTTTTATATTAAAAGTCAAAGTGTTTTTTTGCTTCAATAGAGTGATCAGGGGCGTGCAACTATAGTTTTGCTACACAGAAAATACATTAGTGTAACACATTAGGCAGAAATTAGCTTCATTTTCATCCGATGACAACAGAAGTGCAACGCTATTTGGCTAGTAGCCACACAAGTAAATGAGCTTACAATGAAAAAGCAAGATCTTTCTTGAAACAATGATGCATGGCCATATTTCTATTGTTTATCATAAAAAGAATGTAGCCAGCTACATGTCCTACTGTTTTGTTTGAAGTTCATCTTTCTTGCATTTTACAGAAAAAAAGTACAGAGAAAGGTACCAGAGATACGCAGCTACACATCAGTCCGAGCGCTGTCTGCTGATAGAATGTCCATTCCTAAATTCTCATCTGAGTGGAGAAGTGCAACTGAATTACACAATTTGCCTTAAAGCAGAGCAGAAAGTACAATAAGAATCATTTTAGATCTGCGTTTACAAAATGCAGCAAGATATTTCTTCTGTGTTTAATTTATTTTTTCTGCGCAGAAGTCAAGACAGTACCAGCAAACATCTTCAAGGCAGTACCTATGTTACTACAGGACTGCATTCCAGTGGCTTCAGTCGCCATCCCACCTCTGATACCAGTGTAGCGAATGGCAAGGCAGGGAAGCAAACCTGGGTTGCTGGCAAACCCTCTTGCATCCTGCCAAGAGGGCTAACCAACTCAATGGTAATTGTAACATGAGTATTGTCAAAATAGCTAGCTAACGTTATTTATCATCGGTATGATGCTCCTGGGACATCAGCTAACGTTAGCTAGGATTCAAGGTCTATGCCGGGACAACATATCTAGGTAAAGTTCCCCTGTATAAAACAATGAAGCTAGTTGGCTATCTACATCCCATGTATAAACATTTGAATTTCACTCCCCATCCCATGTTACAGTAGCTTAAGTATGGTTGGATAGCCACAGATGGCTCTTAGCTATAATGACCGTTAGCTACATGTAGCTACCTAACAAAACCTAGCAAGCTAACGTTAGCCCTAGCAACATTTAGAATGAAATAGCTAACGTTACATATCTGTTTCCTTGCTACTTGACATTTCTCAGTCAAGGTGCTAAAAGTTCGCTAGTTAATCAATAAACACACCCCTACCGTCCATAATGAGAGATGCTTGCCTCCTGCTTTTGCAACTAGCTAGCTAGCCGCCAGAAGAAAGTTGTGTGTTGTTGTTCGGATCGTTCGTCTACTGCATAAACAGTCATTGGTCTGCTGTTTGGCGCCGAATGGCGCGTGTCTTTTGGCTAGTAGTAGAACACATCCATGCGGCTCAGTTAGGAACGACAGCCAGCTCTCCACAGCGTCAGGGTGACACATTCCACAGATGACCATACTCAAAGGGGTGTTAAGTGTTTTGGAAATCTGTTCTAACCTACCGTGATCTGTGCCTGTCTAAAATGTATCCAATTTAGGAGCCTTACAGAGACCGGGGAAGTTATAGTTTTGCAAACAGGTGGACCCCATTCAATGAATTCTGTGATTTTTAAAAATGAAAATACGGGTATTTTCTCCTGAACTTGTCTAAACGTGCAACAGCAAGGGGTATGAAAACGTATGCACTCAAGCAATGGGGTTCATCAATACCTTGTGGGATTTGAGGACTGTATTATCACAGATCTTCTAAACCATACTGTACTGTCTTTAGGGGCAGCGGGTAGCCTAGTGGTAAAACCGTTGAGCCAGTAAAGAATCCCGGTGGTGACAAGGTACACCTGTTGTTCTGCCCCTGAACAAGGCAATTAACCCACTGTTTCCTGGAAGGCTGTCATTGTAAATAAGAATGTGTTATTAACTGACTTGCCAGTTTAAATAAATAAAATAAATAACATTACTCTGAAAGACATTGGCATTTCCAATGTATTTCAATGACCATAAAACATGATCAACATGAAGACTTTCATTAGGTACTATTAAGTGGTTGTTGGGTTGGCTTTCTTCTCAATTTGGTTCAGGACAGTGTCCTCTAACAAATAATCAAAGAGGCTGTCTGCCATCCTCATCTTGATGGCCAACTCCCCCTGCTGCCAATTCTGCTTTTGGAGTTGTTCACCATGCAGCTCTTGATGCTGAATGAGACCAACAGGATACATTAGGTCCAGCTGTGTGTGCGTGCATTGGTGCGTGCTTCCGTGCATGCTTACACGTGTGCGTACCTGCATGTGTGTGTGCGTATGTGTGGCAATTATGGACAATGACTACACACTTGTAAAAAGCTTACCAGAATGCGCTCCATCTTTATCCGCTTGAGGCTGATTGTGAAGATCTGGCCAAACTTCAAGGCTGAGTTTGCACTTGTAGGTGTGATGTCTGACCTCTGGCTTCTCCCATGGCAGCCTTTTAACTTCTCCTTCTGGGAATATGTTATTTAGGATCTCCCAGCTGAGGTCAAAAACAGCCTTTAGGATAATTAGAGACATAGGAAGGTCACTCAAAACATTTACATTTACATTTAAGTCATTTAGCAGACGCTCTTATCCAGAGCGACTTACAAATTGGTGCATTCACCTTATGACATCCAGTGGAACAGCCACTTTACAATAGTGCATCTAAATCTTTTAAGGGGGGTGAGAAGGATTACTTTATCCTATCCTAGGTATTCCTTAAAGAGGTGGGGTTTCAGGTGTCTCCGGAAGGTGGTGATTGACTCCGCTGTCCTGGCGTCGTGAGGGAGTGTGTTCCACCATTGGGGAGCCAGAGCAGCGAACAGTTTTGACTGGGCTGAGCGGGAACTGTACTTCCTCAGTGGTAGGGAGGCGAGCAGGCCAGAGGTGGATGAACGCAGTGCCATTGTTTGGGTGTAGGGCCTGATCAGAGCCTGGAGGTACTGAGGTGCCGTTCCCCTCACAGCTCCGTAGGCAAGCACCATGGTCTTGTAGCGGATGCGAGCTTCAACTGGAAGCCAGTGGAGAGAGCGGAGGAGCGGGGTGACGTGAGAGAACTTGGGAAGGTTGAACACCAGACGGGCTGCGGCGTTCTGGATGAGTTGTAGGGGTTTAATGGCACAGGCAGGGAGCCCAGCCAACAGCGAGTTGCAGTAATCCAGACGGGAGATGACAAGTGCCTGGATTAGGACCTGCGCCGCTTCCTGTGTGAGGCAGGGTCGTACTCTGCGGATGTTGTAGAGCATGAACCTACAGGAACGGGCCACCGCCTTGATGTTAGTTGAGAACGACAGGGTGTTGTCCAGGATCACGCCAAGGTTCTTAGCGCTCTGGGGAAAAAAAACACACAAACAATGAGCAATACCACTTAGATTACAATAATCTTGTAAAAAATCATATGTTCGGGGTCAGGACTTCCATTCCCTAGCCTTGCCGAAAAACCACATCAATTTCACATGTAAACACATGATCTTATGTGAAGATCATGTGATAACATGAAATTACATGTAAAAAAGTGATCATATTTTAAATGTTCCAATCATGTGATCCAATCATGTGATATTCCAAATGTGAAATCATGTGATATTCCACATGAGAAATCATGTTTTTTTTCTGTAAGGGTTATGTTCCATATCACCATGTTAACTAATTCACGCTATTGAGTGGCATAGCTGATTGTGTGAATCAATGAGTGAATAGTGTGAATCCATGCTTTTACACAAAGGCTTACCATCCTGTAGCTACATTTGTTGCAGGTCTCCAGATCATCTCCTATGCTCCACCATGTTTTACCGTAGGTATGAGGTACTTTCTGCATATGCTTCCATTTTTCAATGCCAAACTCACCACTGGTGCGTGCAGCCAAAGAGCTTTATTTTCATTTTCCATTAACCATAGCATCGGTTCCAATCTAAGTGCCAATGCCGTTCATCAAGAAAAAGTACCTCATACCTATGATAAAATATGGTGGTAGATCTTTAATGTCATGGGGCTATTTTGCTTCCACTGGTCCTGTGCCCTTTGTTAAAGTCAATGGCAACATGAACTTTACCACGTACCAAGACACCTGCCAGGACACTTGGTTGCAAGTGGATCTTCCTGCAAGACAATAATCCCAAGCACTTGTCAATTGACCACAAAATCAACATTTTGAAATAGCCATCTCTTTCACTTGATTTGAACCCCATTGAAAATCTGTGGTTTGAATTGAAGAGGGCAGTCCAGACGAAGGATATTAAGGATCTGGAAAGATTCTGTATGCAGGAATGATCTAAGATCCCTCCCAACATGTTCTCCAATCTCATTAAAACATTTTAGAAAAAGGCTCAGTGTCAGTATCCTCGCAAGGGGAGGGCGCTATAGAGTATTGAAAACAGGGTTGTCATTCATTTTGAACACTATTTTTAAAGATGTTTTTTTAACTGCTTGTTAAACAAAATTTCTTGTTCTGAGCAATTGTATTATTTTTTTGGAGCATATAATATAGTTCAGTATTTTTTCAATATTTTTTGGTCATCTTTATCAAGGGTACCAATAATTATGGATCCCACTGTAAATCCATATCTGATGACAAAGTGACAGAACACATTGGATGAAGTATTACATTTGTAAATTCTAGAGCAGGCAACATGGTACAATGTGTGATGGAATATGTTTTTCAACAATGAAATCCCTGAATTGAAGTTGATATTTCTCACTCATATATCACTTTTTGTGATCAACTATCACCTTCTCATATTTCAATATTCCGAGTTCCTGTCCTTGTGACCCTTGACAACTTGATTTCAACATAAACATTGATGCCGTTCATCAGCCCATCTCTGACAGTCATGTTTTGTGATAACTGTAAGACTAGGACACTATCTAGTGGAAATGTGTGGTATACTGTATATTTATTTCACCGCCATAGTTTCGAATACAATGTCTTTCAAAAATTGCATTGATATTTAGTGTGTGTAATGTTCTTACTCAATTCCTTGCACCAGTTTTGACGCATTCTAACAGTCAATGTTCATGTAATGAAATTATGTTATGAAATTATGTATACTTGGCCGAATAAAACATTTATTTCCAATTCTGTGATCATGTAAACATTGGCTATAATCTCACTTTTTAAAAGCACAAAGTATTTGAGGCTGGTAAAAGGGTCTTTCTCCCAGATTGTTTCAAGCACATAATGGTTTCAAATTGACATGACAGTACATACAATATGCAGCAGGGGGAAGCATTACTCTGTGAAGGAATTTGTTGATTCAACTTTAGAAGATGAAGCCTTTTTGTATACTAACTTGTGAGCCTGCGCTTATTAAGGACCCCTTTTACCAGCCTCAAATATGCAGGAAAAGATTTAAGGGAGAGAATCCAGCTTGTTCTAGTGAGAAGTAGATGGTCATTGTAGCACCAGATGCGTGTACAGCGAGATCATTCTGATAACAAGAGAATGAATTTAAAGGTCAGGCTGACTCAGTCTTAAACTCATGAAAATGTGTGCAAAGACTGTGAAGAGAAATGGATATTAAATGAGAGCCTCCTTTCTTTCCCCATTCCTCTCATAAACAAACAGCATGTCATGTTCATCCCAAATAACCAGCTGCTCTCCATATTGCCTTTCTTTCTTTCTTTCTTTCTTTCTTTCTTTCTTTCTTTCTTTCTTTCTTTCTTTCTTTCTTTCTTTTCTTTGTATGTTCCTTGCAAAGCAGGATCAGCCCTTGCTTCAAAGGGAATGATGATTGATGTTCTCAAATGATTGAATGAAAGGCCACATATTTCCCCGGTCGCTGTTATGACAAATGTGCAGCAACCCTGTCGCATACTTTTGCATTATTTATCTTGTACATGTTCACTGACCTCCAAAAATAATTGAGTTGGAGAGATTTCCCTTCCATGGGATATCAATTCCCTGCCTGCCTATCGTTTCATTGTCGTGGTTGTACGCAGGCAGCTCATGTACTATAGGCTATGGCCAAACACCTACAGTATGTTTGTGCTTCATCAATGTGTAGTGACTGTGCTCAACTCATGTTGGAAAAAAACATCCTCTTGTATTTTTTTATCATGGGAAAGTTAACACTGTTCTGTGAGTTAATACGCCTAACTTTCTGGTGCAGGGTACAAAAACTAACACTATGAAATAAATAATGAGACAGAGTGAGACTGAGGCAACAATTTGCCATGTGGGGACTGATGTCACCATCTCACAGTCTGTTATCACTCCCAGTCCCCCCTCCTGCTTTTCTTTCAGGCCCTAAAAGAGTCTCATCAGAGGCTGAAACAGCTGGAGCAATGGCAACAGCCTGCAAAGAGAAACCATGTTGGGAGACGGTTGCTAAAAAAAGAATGTGGGACTTCATAAAAGAAAAACACAAAGAGACAAGTCTTAGCAAATACCTGCACTAATCCAAGGTTATGAGACAGTTAGGTATAGGAGATGAGAGAAGGGATAGGGCGGAGGACAGAGGAGAGAGAGAGAGGGAGAGTTGATCTGGCAATCTCTTTATTATCAATCACCAATTCCTATTAGGATGTTGCATGTGGTTCCAGGACATTACCCATTTCCTCCCCTGTATATCAAAGCCTGCATCCCCCATCCTCTCCTCCCTCCCTCCTCCACCCTAATTCACTCCAGATGAGCACAATGGGACATTTGATTTAGTGTGCAAAGACACATGTATACAGCTGTGTCTGCCTGTTTAAAACAGCTGGTGCCGAGTCTGAAATACAACGGCAAGCAAGCCCCAATCACGCATTTGTTTATGTAATTAAGACAGAGAAAATCTGAGCCAAAGAAAGATCTTTCTCTTTCTTTCTCTCTCTCTCTCTGTTCTCATCAGTTGAGGACTGATCTGATATTTCAATGTAGTAGAGTTCTTGGCTTTGTTAGCAACTCATAAAGCGAACGCTGGCAGGTAGAGTGTCACGGTCTAATGCTATGCAGGTGATATAAGCCATGTGCTGCCATAGTAACAGTGCAGTCTTGAGCACTGACCCCTTCATTCTGCTGAAGATGTACTCTGATCCCTGATAAGCTCAAATAACCTGTATACACCGTTTAAAAGTTTGGGGTCACTTAGAAAAGTACTTGTTTTTGTCCATTAAAATAACATACAATTGATTAGAAATACAGTGTAGACATTGTTAATGTTGTAAATGACAATTGTAGCTAGAAACAGTTGATTTTTAATAGATATATCTACATAGGTGTACAGACGCCTATTATCAGCAACCATCACTCCATGTTCCAATGGCACGTTGTGTTAGCTAATCCAAGTTTATAATTTTAAAAGGCTAATTGATCATTAGAAAACCCCTTTGCAATCATGTTAGCACAGCTGAAAATGGTTGTTCTGATTAAAAAAGCAATAAAGCTGGCCTTCTTTGGACGAGTTGAATATCTGGAGCATCAGCATTTGTGGGTTCGATTACAGGCTCAAAATGGCCAGAAACAAAGAACTTTCTTCTGAAACTCGTCAGTCTATTCTTGCTCTGAGAAATGAAGGCTATTCCATGCGAGAAACTGAAGATCTCATACAACGCTGTGTACTACTCCCTTCACAGAACAGCGCAGACTAGCTCTAACCAGAATACAAAGAGGAGTGGGAGGCCCCGGTGCACAATTCGTCATACATTAGAGTGTCTTGTTTGAGAAACAGACACCTCACAAGTCCTCAACTGGCAGCTTCATTAAAAGCTTCATTAAATAGTACCCGCAAAACACCAGTCTCAACGTCAACAGTGAAGAGGCAACTCCGGGATGCTGGCCTTCTAGGCAGATTTCCTCTGTCCAGTGTTTGTGTTCTTTTGCCTAACTTAATCTTTTCTTTTTATTGGCCAGTCTGAGATATGTATTTTTCTTTGCATCTCTGCCTAGAAGGCCAGCATCCCAGAGTCGCCTCTTCACTGTTCACTTTTGTGGTAAGTGCATTGTTGTTTGGTAGCCTAATTGATAAACGTTTTACCCAGAGAGGAGAAAATTACTTGAGGTTGGGAGTAAATTAAATCATATTTTCCTCTTAACAACCAAATCCAAATATAGTGAACAACATTAGAAACGCAACATATAAAGTGTTGGTCCCATGTTTCATGAGCTGAAATAAAATATCCCAGAAATTCCATATGCACAAAAAGCTTATTTCGCAAAAATGTTGTTCACAAATTTGTTTACATCCCTGTTAGTGAGCATTTCTTCTTTGCCAAGATAATCCATCCACCTGACAGGTGTGGCATATCAAGAAGATGATCAAACAGCATGATCATTACACAGGTGCACCTTGTACTGGGGACAATAAGATGCCACTCTACAATTTGCAGTTTTGTCACACAACACAATAACACAGATGTCTAAAGTTTTGAGGGAGTGTGCAATTGGCATGCTGACAGCAGGAATGTCCACCAGAGCTGTTGCCAGAGAACTGAATGTTAATTTCTCTATCATAAGCTGCCTCCAACATAATTTTAGAGAATTTGGCAGTACATCCAACCGGCCTCACAACCGAAGACCAAATGTAACCACGCCAGCCTCCACATCCGGCTTCTTCACCTGCGGGATCGTCTGAGACAAGCCACACGGAGAGCTGATGAAACTGAGGAGTGTTTCTGTCTGTAATAAAGCCCTTTTGTGTTGAAAAGCCCATTCTGATTGGCTGGGCCTGGCTCCCCAGGAGGTGGGCCTATGCCCTCCCAAGCTCACCCATTGCTGTGCCCCTGCCCAATCATGTGAAATCCATTAGTTAGCACCTAATGAATTTATTTAAATTGACAGATTTTCTTAAATGAACTGTATCTCAATAAAATTGTTGAAACTGTTGCATGTTGCGTTCGTATTTGTGTTCAGTACAATTACTGTTTACTGGAGGACATTCAAGTTTGACATTAGTGCTGAATGAACTAAACGTGGAAATGCAGAGATGCAGAGAGACCCAGTCTCATCTATATAGGCTAGTAGGCTAGTGGCGCATTTTGGAGACAGAGCAAAGATTATGGGAGGAAAACACTGCACGCATACAACTTGGCCGTCTGATCCAGATCAAAGTGGAGACAAATAAAGCCAGAATGAGAGCTCCAGCCCCAGTAAGTTCCTTTAAATGTCTTCCTCCCCTACCCCAACCATACTAACTGTTACATCACTCTCTTCAACTGTTTCCACACCCAAATGTTCCACTTCTTGGAGAGAGGCTCACACACTCTTGGAGGCTGGATATTGGACAGTGAGTGGCTCGGACGTAAATCCTTCAAAGGAATGCAAACACCCCAGTAAATGGTCTGTAGTTAATATTAAACCCAAACGCCCGTGTCATAAAGCCTACGTAATGCTATTATATATATGACATGACACCGGTCATAACCATTTATGATGGGATATATATTATGACAAATGGCTTGTCATTACTCATGCAGAGGGTTGCGATAAAAACTAAGCGAGGAAGTCGGCTCACGGGGCGGCTCTGACAAGAAGTTCAGCAGAAGAAGTGTTACCCTGAGACCCATCAGAAGCTGGCAAATGACTCACTCACCTCCTGTTGTCCATTGACTCATCCATAATTCTACCTTTGAGTTTTAGGCCAAGTGGTGTCAAAGTAATCTAGCAGAAGGGGCCATCTGAGGCCAAATTAAGGCAAATATTTTAAACATCTGTGTAGATACAGGCTCATAGTGAAGCTATTTATTTTCCTAAACAACATTAACTGCCAATCGCCTGTTATGTGAATTATTTCCCTCCAAACACATGTTTCCTACTAAACTAAGGCTAGTGTTGAGATGTGTTGTGTGGGCGAGATTGGAACAGAATGTGGGCTGAGGCTGTTATGACTAACAGGCCAAATGTTCGACACCACTGTGTCAGGCCTTTCACCTCATTGACCATAATGTGAAGGGCAGGTACAGTAGCATAACTAGTCCCTAGGTGTGGTCACAACCTCCTCCTTCTTCCTGAGAGGACCAGATCAAAGCAGGACTGTCCATGACACAGTCACAGTGTTGCCTCCCTACCTGGACCTTTGGACATACTGCGGCAGAACAAACCTGTGTGATTTCTCTTGGCGAGGGAGTCAGTAACGCTAATGATTGGGATCAAACCCTCCGTGACCCGTCAGCGCTTGTCACTTCCCCCTACAGACAGCCACTCTCCGAGCACTTATGTCTGTGGAGAGAGTGAAGATGAGCTTCCTCAGGGAAGGAATCCTCACTTTGATGATTCTACATTTCATCAAGCCTTTTGAAGCTTTTTTCTCTCTCTCTCGATCCCCCCTCCTTTCTCTTTCGGAGTGGGATCCTGCTTGGTTTGCTAAAGCAGCGGTTTTGGTATGAGTCATAGCAGTTATATTAGGTCCTCAGTAGTCCCTATGGATGATTACACACATGAATATAAACCAGCGCCTTCTTATGAAGCAACTGTACAGTCCTCTCTATCTATGCCTACTTGCTTGCCATTGCCTTGCTCGTGAGCAAGCATTTCACGGTAAAGTCTCCACCCGTTGTATTGATTTTGGATTAGAAGATGTATGGTTTGTTGCTGGTTTTATAATTTAGCATTTATATATGAAGCTGGTGTGAAAATGGTGGTCTTTGTGCACTACATACAGTAAATGCTTCACAAATAATTGCTAAACAAAGTCATACCACTACTACTACTGTGCTAAGGCGAGAGGAAATGGCAGCTAGGATATGATGTCCTTGAGCAATGTGGGCTCAGCGCCGGTTCCAGGCATAAGCGACATAAGTGGTCGCTTAGGGGCCTCGACCATTGATTTTGTTTGTCACTCATACTCAGATATATTAACATGGCGAAATTCATTATAATATGTGTAGAATTGCAGGAAATAATTAGCTTTAAAACGGCAAAAATGTCTATCCACCCCATGGCAAAATGAGTAGAACTGCATGACATTTTTATCAAATTGAAAAGGTTTCTCTCCACTCTATGGCAAAATGTGTAGAATTGCAGAAAAAGTGCTTTAACGGTCCAATGCAGTCGTACCTCAATATCAAATAATTTGTGGTAACAATTAAGATTTTGTAATTTTTTATTTTATTGTCAAAAAGAAACCAAAACAGCTTTTTAGCAAAGAGAAATTTCTAAAGCAAGATTCTGGCTAGGACTGTCTGGGAGGAGGCTAAAAATGAAAATTAGAGGTTTGGTCTTATTGGTCTATCACGCCAGTGTTACATTTAGATTTTAGATTTTAGATTTTTCTATTGTGTTGTTGTTTTTGTCGCACTGCTTTGGTCGCAGTTGTAAATGAGAACTTGTTCTCAACTGACTAGTTAAATAAAAACATATTATTTTTTTTGTTGTTGAATTTTACCCCTTTTTCTCACCAATTTCATGGTATCCAATTGTTGTAGTAGTACTATCTTGTCTCATCGCTACAACTCCCATACGGGCTCGGGAGAGACGAAGGTTGAAAGTCATGCGTCGTCAGATACACTACCAAGCCGCACTGCTTCTTAACACAGTGCCAGCCGCACCAATGCGCCGGAGGAAACACAGTGCACCTTGGCTAGCGCACACTGCACCCAGCCCGCCACAGGAGTCGATGAGCGATGAGACAAGGACACCCCGACTGACCAAGCCCTCCCTAACCCGGGCGACGTTAGGCCAATCTAACCCGGGCGACGTTAGGCCAATTGTGCGTCGCCCCACGGACCTCCCGGTCGCGGCCGGTTACGACAGAGCCTGGGCGAGAACCCAGGGACTCTGATGGCACAGCTGGCCATCAGCACCCTTAACCACTGCGCCACCCGGGAGGCCCAAAATAAAAACATTTTTAAAGAACTTTACTGTATGGTGATGTCACCATGGAAGGCCAAAATAGGCAGAATTTTCAGGCGGCCTTTTCAAACTTTTCAATCCACATGTTCACAATTTCACAGTATTATTCCAAACTCATTGTGGAAATATTAAAAAACACAGGAAAATCAAGTTGGCCGTTAAAACTGCAACATGTTCTCTACTCCCCATGGCAAAATGTGTAGCATTGCAGGAATTGAACTTTAAATTTCTCTCCAACGTCAACAGGGGGACCACTAAAATTTCTTGTCGTAAATTGGGGGTCCCCCCAACTAAATCTTGCTTAGGGCCCCAAAAGGCTAGAGCTGGCCCTGCGTGGGCTTACAGCTGTCAACATGAATTGGAATGCTTTTGCTTTCACTTTCTCTCTCTCTGGGTTATTGTTTCCTTCAGTCTGTCAATGTCATTGTTCCAATCATGGTCACCTCACATGTAGTTAGTCACTTCATAATCTTTTACAGCTGTAATTGTCATTTGACCGTACTGATGTTCCACTGTTCGTGTCTCCTCAGCATATCTAGATCTCTGCATACATACTACATTGTTGCCAGTGCTGCTGAGTGTGGTGGTGTACTCGAAGCAAACAAAACGAGCACTGCCTCCGGCTCTACTCTTAATATCTGTCCATTGTGATCATCTCGCATTCCCCTGCCTAATGTCTCACTAAACAAGATGTGACTGTGGACTGAACATTCAAGCCACTCATATGATCAGTTTTAAACGGTTAGAATGTTTTACTGTGTACATTAATTATAAAAATCCCAAGTTTTGTTGAGATCACAAAATAGTTATTGTGATCACATGATAAACGTTGTCGAGGATCAACTCTATGAAGAGGAGGAAGTATTGATAATAGATTGACAGTATGGCTGAGGCGGCAGAGCCCATGGTTGATCAGCGCATCGGTTTTTATTTTGATTAGGGATTGACCTAGGCAGAAATGGCATTGTCTGTCACACCCTGATCTGTTTCACCTGTCCTTGTGCTAGTCTCCACCCCCTCCAGGTGTCACCCATCTTCCCCATTATCCCCTGGGTATTTATACCTGTGTTTTCTGTCTGTCTGTGCCAGTTTGTCTTGTTTTGGCAAGTCAACCAGCGTGTTACGCCGTGTGCCTGCTTAGCCTTTTCTCTGTTTTTGATAGTCCATCCGGTTTGACCCTTGCCTGCTTTGACTCTGAACCCGCCTGCCTGACCATACTGCCTGCCCTGACCTTGAGCCTGCCTGCCACTCGGTACCTCCTGAACTCTGACCTTGTTATGATCTCTTTGCCTGTCCACGACCATTCTCTTGTCTGCCCCTTGGATACAAAAAATATCAGAGACTCGAACAATCTGCCTCCCATGTCTGATTCTGGGTCTCGCCCTGTGCCCTTATAATTGTCTGTCAGTTATAGATGGCTTCCAGTTTTGGCTCCAATCCAATTTTAAAGACATGTAAAAGTGTGGTTGCACTACTATTTTAAGTGGATTGAATGTGGAACGTTCCGTGCAAGAAAAGTTAACATTGAGGTCTGTGGTTGCAGACTACCAATAAAAGTGTATTTTAAATCTCTTTAATAGTTAACAGAGTTTGGACTGTTAATAGCAGCAAAAACACAGTCAAACAATTAAGTAGTACAGAAAAATAAAAGTAGTAAAACAGGTGAAGTGAATCACATCATATCTTGTGGGTTTCTAAATACTCCAACAGTTCATGAAGGCTACAGTCTATTTGTCATTTCAGCCACAAATGGTGGGCAAAATGTTTTGGTGGTGAAGGACCAAGCAGCCATTCATCCAGTGATAAAAATCGTCTCACTGACTAGGCCTACTGTAACATGTACAGTTTGTTTGGAATTCCTCAGTTTGCCCTTGTTTGCCTTGTGTTTATGGGGCTTTGGTAAGAAGGCCCAGGCCTGTATGTCAAAAACGTCCGTTTTTTCAATCCCAAAAACACAGGCAGGAGGCAGACAGTCTCCACAGTGCTTTACAGCTCTTTTCTTATATATAAAAAAGAAGTAATAAAAATAAAAGGGTTTACAGGATAAAAGCAACACAGAACAAAACCCAAGTACAGGCCAGGGCACACTCTCATACACTCTAGAGTCCGTAGCATGGAGCGTTCGTCGCTTAGGCGTTGGCATCATGGGGTTCCAATGTGGTAGACGTGGCCTCGGCCGTCTCGTCATAGCAGGCCACATCTGGAGAGGGAGGAGAAAGCGGCATCAGTAATATCATCATTGGTACGCACTCACACGTCATTCGGTTCTTCAGCGCAAGCAGGGTCACACTCATCCGGTCTTCTATCCCTAGACGCTGTAGTGTGTGTGTGTGGCAGAGGACAGCCTGTGGCACTTGTCCTCTCCCATTGCCGACTTGAATGTCCTGAATAATGTCTGAGAGCTGTCTTCTTGTTCTTCTTCTTCTATAGTATATGGGTGGTCACACAGTTTAATGTGCATCCCGCCACCTACTATGCAGGATGGAAACAGAATTTCCCCCAAAAAACTGAACTACCAAAAAATGACGCAAGTTTTGTTTTGTTTTCATAAAGTAAATCAAACAACTTTTCAGTAAAATAAAATGTATATATACAGTACCAGTCAAAGGTTTGGACACACCTACTCATACAAGGGTTTTTCTTATTTTTACTATTTTCTACATTGTAGAATAAAAGTGAAGACATCAAAACTATTAAATAACACATTTGGAATCATGTAGTAACCAAAAAAATGTTTAACAAATCAAAATATATTTGATATGAGATTCTTCAAAGTAGCCACCCTTTGCCTTGACAGTTTTGAACACTCTTGGCATTCTCTCAACCAGCTCCATGTGGTAGTCACCTGGAATGCATTTCAATTAACAGGTATGTCTTGTTAAAAGTTCATTTGTGAAATTTCTTTCCTTAATGCATTTGAGCCAATCAGTTGTGTTGTGAGAAGGTAGGGATGGTATACAAAAGATAGCCCTATTTGGTAAAAGACCAAGTCCATATTATGGCAAGAACAGCTCAAATAAGCAAAGAGAAACGACAGTCATCATTACTTCAAGACATGAAGTTTAGTCAATCTGCAAAAAACCTAGAAACTTTCTTCAAGTGCAGCCGCAAAAACCATCAAGCGCTGTGATGAAACTGGCTCTCGTGAGGACCGCCACAGAAAAGGAAGACCCAGAGTTACCAGAAATTGCAGCCCAAATAAATGCTTCAAGTAACAGACATTATCACAACATCAAGTGTTCAGAGGAGACTGAATCAGGTCTTCATGGTCCAATTAATGCAAAGAAACCACTACTAAAGGACACCAATAATAAGAAGAGACTTGCTTGGGCCAAGAAACACAAGCAATGGAGATTAGTCCGGTGGAAATCTGTTCTTTGGTCTGATGAGTCCCAATTTGAGATTTTAGGTTCCAACCAGCTAATTATTAGAATCAAGTGTGCTAGATTAGGGTTGGAGAGAAAACCTACAGGATGATAGCTCTCCAGGAACAGGGTTGGAGAGTCCTGTACTAGACTAGCACATGGCTACTTACAACAGATGTGCTCAGTATAATCAAAGGTCTTAGATCAGTGTTTCCCAATATCGGTCCTGGGAACCCCAAGGGGTGAACATTTGTATTGTTGCCCTAGCACTACACAGCTGATTCAAATAAACAAAGTGTGATGATGAGTTCACTATTTGAATCAGCTGTGCAGTGCTAGTGCAAAAACCAAAACAAGTTTGGGAAACGCTGTCTTAGATGTTTGTAGTCTTACTGCCTTTGGTCCACTATGACACTGCTGTCAATGTATCATCAATATGTCCACTCCTATTTACAACAGCACTTTTGTTGTTGGGATCACTTGAAAATGATCTTGCGATCTCAACAAAGCAACTTTTGTTATGTTGTGATCAATAGATAAATAAGTTATGATCTCGACATAATGAGATAAAATATATATTTGTTATTGATATGTCCTCTTTGGACTTCTGTACTTTTGAGGTGAGAGGCCAAAACTTTATTTGTGTAGCTGTGTTTGACAGAGAAAACACTGGTGAC